>NW_026704000.1:0-335696 GCF_958295425.1 Solea solea | reverse complement strand
GGCGTCTGCTGAGACGCTGATTCCGCGGCTGCTGTGCGTTTGGCGCTGCGGTGGCGGTACGTGTCGTGTTTGCGCTGACTGTGTGCCCCGCCGCGCGGCTTAAGTGAGGACCGACACGCGCCGGGCCGAGGTGGGATCTCGGTGCCGTGTGCTGTGGCTGCGGTACGTGTCGCAACTGAGGAGCCTGGTGGTTCAGCGGCAGCGGTGCGCCGGAGTGTGGATATGGAGTGGCTCGGGAACAAACACATGTTCAGTGTTTTCAGTGTATTCAGACAAATCATTCAACTTAAAAAAGAAAACATGATGTCATCATCACTACTTGCGATGCAATAGTCAAATAGAAGCACTGTCAATAAAAAGGTAAACATGTTGCATGTATTATTTGTGAAATGTGGCGTTGTTTGTAGTTTAGTGTGTTTCCGCGTTTTCACGGCAGGGATGGCGTCTGCTGAGACGCTGGTTCCGCGGCTGCTGTGCGTTTGGCGCTGCGGCGGCGGTACGTGTCGTGTTTGCGCTGACTGTGTGCCCCGCCGCGTGGCTTAAGTGAGGACCGACACGCGCCGGGCCGAGGTGGGATCTCGGTGCCGTGTGCTGTGGCTGCGGTACATGTGGCAACTGAGGAGCCTGGTGGTTCAGCGGCTGCGGTGCGCGTCGCGCCGTTGTGCGGATATGGAGGGTGCGCCTGTGCGCTGCGCCACGCCGCGCGGCTTAAGTGAAGACCGACACGCGCCGGGCCGAGGCGGGGCCGGGCGCACCGCACTTTTTTTATGAAGTTAATGTTGAGAATGTATCTTGAATGTATCTGGGTTTGCGCGGGCTCCGAGGCTGCTGTGCGCTCCGTGCGCTCCGCGGCTGCGGTTCCGGTGCCGTGCGCTGCGGCGGCGGTACCTGTCGTAACTGGGGAGCCTTGTGGTTCCGCGGCCGCGGTGCGTGTCCTCACTTAAACTGTGAGGACTGTACTCATGAGTTTATTTGTCAATGTGTGCCGTGATTTCATAGCGCTGTCCACGGTGCTGAAATGAGCCTCGGTGTCGGCAGCGTCACAGGGTGACCTCATTTTATATTTCCAGATTGTGGCTATGTTTGCACTGAGTGTGTTTCTTTAATTTCAACAATGTAGCCATAATGGTCTCCAACAACGGTGAACAAAACAAACGCCACAGAAGCTGCAGTGCAAACTCCACCCACCTATAGCTGCAGAGGAAAAACTACATGTCTACTATAAACTGCTTTCTATATTCCTTCCTTGTTGGATTTAAACACACATCTGCCAATTTATTAGGTACACATTTTCTGTTTATGAACACACTGATTGAAGGAGCCAATCACATGGCAGTAAGTCATTGCATTTAGGCAGGTAGACATGATCAGGACGCCCAAATCAAGTTCAAACAGACTATCAGCATTAGGAAGAAAGGTGATTCAAGGAGCTTTTAATGTGGCATGGTTACTGGTAGTATTTTTACAAACTGCTTGCACAACCACGGTGTGACAAACAGAAAATATACAGTGATGCCATGTTGAGGTCAACGATCAGCAGAAAGGCCATGCTAAGAAAGCAAAAGGAACTCAAATCAGCGCAACCAAAGTGTGCAGAACACCATCTGAAGGCACAACACATAGAACCTTGCCGAAAAATGACTGCCTCCGACGGGAACGCGCATCGGTTAAGAGGTAGTGAGCGTAGGTCTACTGGTAGATATAATACTGTATACAGGGTACACCCTATAAGTCGTTGTTTGAAGGAGCGATACTGACCAAATTCATTGTACATGCACCTGTTTTCCTCGACTGCTAATGCTGAAAAGATAGAGAATGTAAGCCCTAACAATCCAGAGTTACAGGGTGCAGTCACTTCTCGGCAGGCCCTGCCGAAATGTGACAGCACCCTGTAACTCTTTATTGCAAGAAGCAATATTGACCAAATTCACTGTACATGCACCTGGTTTCCTCTACTTTCCTCTCCTCTACTGATTCTTCCAATTAGCCACTCACAGTGTGACTCCTGGCTGCTGAGTTAGTTAGCACCAGTTAGTTACTAGAAACCCAAGCCTTTTTAGATGATTTATATTAATAAATACACCATTAAATAATGACTTCAGTGTCATTAATTATTTAAATTAATAAATAGCCTTTACAATAATTACTTACATCACATTGGTTTTCTTAGGTTACAAAATACTGACCTGGGTTTTTTTCGTCATCACTTAGTAACAACAATAATAATAATAATAATAAGAATAATATTCAGTGGAGCTCCACTTCAGGTTTTACTTGATACTCATTCCAAACTAAATGTTTATTTAAATATTAGTTTAAATGTCATATGATAAAAAAAAAGTGTTAAAGTTTGAGTGTACACTTACAATTAAGTGTTAAGTGTGTTTGTTTCTGTTTGGTTGTGATGAGTTTCTGTTGTACTCACACCAGCAAACCAAATCCAGTTCAGTCCGTCCATGAATACCAGTCCGGGTTTTGTAGCAGGTTTGCGTTGATGCTGCAAACAGAGAGTGAGACACAAACAGGTGACTGTGATCGTTTCATTAAAGACAAGAGATGAGAAGAAGACTGATGTCAGTGAAGAAACAAGGAAACAAAGTAACGTCAAACTCACATCTGTGATCTGTCCCTCTGGTGCGGCTGTCAACACAGGAGTTTAAATATTGGCACAATGGTCAGCCAATCAGGTGTGAAAGCTTGAAATGTTTGGGGCGGGGCTTATTATTGAAAACATGTGCGCTGTGACTGAGGAGCCTGGTGGTTCAGTGGCTGCGGTGCGCGTTGAGCCGGAGTGTGGATATGGAGTGTGCGCCTGTGTGCCGCGCCACGCCACGCGGCTTAAGTGAAGACCGACACGCGCCGGGCTGAGGTGGGATCCTGGCGGGGCCGGGCGCACCGCACTTCCTTGTATCTAAAGAAAAAAAGAAAAGAATGCATTTGAAATTGTATTGTAGCTTGAGCATGCACATGAGTTCATTTGTCAATGTGTGCCGTGATTTCATAGCGCTGTCCACGGTGATGAAATGAGCCTCGGTGTCGGCAGCGTCACGGGGCCACCTCATTTTATATTTCCAGATTGTGGCTATGTTTGCACTGAGTGTGTTTCTTTCATTTCAACAATGTAGCCATAATGGTCTCTGGTTTTATGAAGTTAATGTTGAGAATGTATCTTGTCTGCGGGGAATGAGTTACTTCAACTTTAACCATTTAGGAAACCAATTAAGTTTATTAACTCAAACAATTTAAGCATACAAAAGTATTTGATTTGAGTACAAGTAACTCAAGTATTTGTTGTTAAAGTAACTTGGGTAAAGTGCATTGTACTAATTCCATTCAGTTAATGAAAACTACTAAGTATGTGACACTTATGTGAAACGGATTTATCTGAACTGAAATGATCTTCTTTATACAAATGTTAATACTTAAGTTGAATGGACTCTTTTCTTTCTACTAAATCAAATTATTACATTCTACTTCTGACAACTTCAAATGGAGAGCGTAGATCAGTGTGTGAGCCATTACAACCTGATTGTGAGGACCAGAGACACATGGTGAGTTTCAAAGGGAACTCCTGCAGGAACCTGATCTTCATTCACTACTGCCACCAGGGCCACTGCCCTTCTTGGGTTGCTTCCAACTCATCCTGAAAAAGGAACAAACACATGTGCAGTGTTTTCAGTGTATTCAGACAAATCATTCAACTTAAAAAAGAAAACATGATGTCATCATCACTACTTGCGATGCAATAGTCAAATAGAAGCACTGTCAATAAAAAGGTAAACATGTTGCATGTATTATTTGTGAAATGTGGCGTTGTTTGTAGTTTAGTGTGTTTCCGCGTTTTCACGGCAGGGATGGCGTCTGCTGAGACGCTGGTTCCGCGGCTGCTGTGCGTTTGGCGCTGCGGCGGCGGTGCGTGTCCTCACTTAAACTGTGAGGACTGTACTCATGAGTTTATTTGTCAATGTGTGCCGTGATTTCATAGCGCTGTCCACGGTGCTGAAATGAGCCTCGGTGTCGGCAGCGTCACAGGGTGACCTCATTTTATATTTCCAGATTGTGGCTATGTTTGCACTGAGTGTGTTTCTTTAATTTCAACAATGTAGCCATAATGGTCTCCAACAACGGTGAACAAAACAAACGCCACAGAAGCTGCAGTGCAAACTCCACCCACCTATAACTGCAGAGGAAAAACTACATGTCTACTATAAACTGCTTTCTATATTCCTTCCTGGTTGGATTTAAACACACATCTGCCAATTTATTAGGTACACATTTTCTGTTTATGAACACACTGATTGAAGGAGCCAATCACATGGCAGTAAGTCATTGCATTTAGGCAGGTAGACATGATCAGGACGCCCAAATCAAGTTCAAACAGACTATCAGCATTAGGAAGAAAGGTGATTCAAGGAGCTTTTAATGTGGCATGGTTACTGGTAGTATTTTTACAAACTGCTTGCACAACCACGGTGTGACAAACAGAAAATATCCAGTGATGCCATGTTGAGGTCAACGATCAGCAGAAAGGCCATGCTAAGAAAGCAAAAGGAACTCAAATCAGCGCAACCAAAGTGTGCAGAACACCATCTGAAGGCACAACACATTGAACCTTGCCGAAAAATGACTGCCTCCGACGGGAACGCGCATCGGTTAAGAGGTAGTGAGCGTAGGTCTACTGGTAGATATAATACTGTATACAGGGTACACCCTATAAGTCGTTGTTTGAAGGAGCGATACTGACCAAATTCATTGTACATGCACCTGTTTTCCTCGACTGCTAATGCTGAAAAGATAGAGAATGTAAGCCCTAACAATCCAGAGTTACAGGGTGCAGTCACTTCTCGGCAGGCCCTGCCGAAATGTGACAGCACCCTGTAACTCTTTATTGCAAGAAGCAATATTGACCAAATTCACTGTACATGCACCTGGTTTCCTCTACTTTCCTCTCCTCTACTGATTCTTCCAATTAGCCACTCACAGTGTGACTCCTGGCTGCTGAGTTAGTTAGCACCAGTTAGTTACTAGAAACCCAAGCCTTTTTAGATGATTTATATTAATAAATACACCATTAAATAATGACTTAAGTGTCATTAATTATTTAAATTAATAAATAGCCTTTTCAATAATTACTTACATCACATTGGTTTTCTTAGGTTACAAAATACTGACCTGGGTTTTTTTCGTCATCACTTAGTAACAACAATAATAATAATAATAAGAATAATATTCAGTGGAGCTCCACTTCAGGTTTTACTTGATACTCATTCCAAACTAAATGTTTATTTAAATATTAGTTTAAATGTCATATGATAAAAAAAAAGTGTTAAAGTTTGAGTGTACACTTACAATTAAGTGTTAAGTGTGTTTGTTTCTGTTTGGTTGTGATGAGTTTCTGTTGTACTCACACCAGCAAACCGAATCCAGTTCAGTCCGTCCATGAATACCAGTCCGGGTTTTGTAGCAGGTTTGCGTTGATGCTGCAAACAGAGAGTGAGACACAAACAGGTGACTGTGATCGTTTCATTAAAGACAAGAGATGAGAAGAAGACTGATGTCAGTGAAGAAACAAGGAAACAAAGTAACGTCAAACTTACGTCTGTGATCTGTCCCTCTGGTGCGGCTGTCAACACAGGAGTTTAAATATTGGCACAATGGTCAGCCAATCATGTGTGAAAGCTTGAAATGTTTGGGGCGGGGCTTATTATTGAAAACATGTGCGCTGTGACTGAGGAGCCTGGTGGTTCAGTGGCTGCGGTGCGCGTTGAGCCGGAGTGTGGATATGGAGTGTGCGCCTGTGTGCCGCGCCACGCCGCGCGGCTTAAGTGAAGACCGACACGCGCCGGGCTGAGGTGGGATCCTGGCGGGGCCGGGCGCACCGCACTTCCTTGTATCTAAAGAAAAAAAGAAAAGAATGCATTTGAAATTGTATTGTAGCTTGAGTATGCACATGAGTTCATTTGTCAATGTGTGCCGTGATTTCATAGCGCTGTCCACGGTGATGAAATGAGCCTCGGTGTCGGCAGCGTCACGGGGCCACCTCATTTTATATTTCCAGATTGTGGCTATGTTTGCACTGAGTGTGTTTCTTTCATTTCAACAATGTAGCCATAATGGTCTCTGGTTTTATGAAGTTAATGTTGAGAATGTATCTTGTCTGCGGGGAATGAGTTACTTCAACTTTAACCATTTAGGAAACCAATTAAGTTTATTAACTCAAACAATTTAAGCATACAAAAGTATTTGATTTGAGTACAAGTAACTCAAGTATTTGTTGTTAAAGTAACTTGGGTAAAGTGCATTGTACTAATTCCATTCAGTTAATGAAAACTACTAAGTATGTGACACTTATGTGAAACGGATTTATCTGAACTGAAATGATCTTCTTTATACAAATGTTAATACTTAAGGCGAATTGACTCTTTTCTTTCTACTAAATCAAATTATTACATTCTACTTCTGACAACTTCAAATGGAGAGCGTAGATCAGTGTGTGAGCCATTACAACCTGATTGTGAGGACCAGAGACACATGGTGAGTTTCAAAGGGAACTCCTGCAGGAACCTGATCTTCATTCACTACTGCCACCAGGGCCACTGCCCCTCTTGGGTTGCTTCCAACTCATCCTGAAAAGGGAACAAACACATGTTCAGTGTTTTCAGTGTATTCAGACAAATCATTCAACTTAAAAAAGAAAACATGATGTCATCATCACTACTTGCGATGCAATAGTCAAATAGAAGCACTGTCAATAAAAAGGTAAACATGTTGCATGTATTATTTGTGAAATGTGGCGTTGTTTGTAGTTTAGTGTGTTTCCGCGTTTTCACGGCAGGGATGGCGTCTGCTGAGACGCTGATTCCGCGGCTGCTGTGCGTTTGGCGCTGCGGTGGCGGTACGTGTCGTGTTTGCGCTGACTGTGTGCCCCGCCGCGCGGCTTAAGTGAGGACCGACACGCGCCGGGCCGAGGTGGGATCTCGGTGCCGTGTGCTGTGGCTGCGGTACGTGTCGCAACTGAGGAGCCTGGTGGTTCAGCGGCAGCGGTGCGCCGGAGTGTGGATATGGAGTGGCTCGGGAACAAACACATGTTCAGTGTTTTCAGTGTATTCAGACAAATCATTCAACTTAAAAAAGAAAACATGATGTCATCATCACTACTTGCGATGCAATAGTCAAATAGAAGCACTGTCAATAAAAAGGTAAACATGTTGCATGTATTATTTGTGAAATGTGGCGTTGTTTGTAGTTTAGTGTGTTTCCGCGTTTTCACGGCAGGGATGGCGTCTGCTGAGACGCTGGTTCCGCGGCTGCTGTGCGTTTGGCGCTGCGGCGGCGGTACGTGTCGTGATTGCGCTGACTGTGTGCCCCGCCGCGCGGCTTAAGTGAGGACCGACACGCGCCGGGCCGAGGTGGGATCTCGGTGCCGTGTGCTGTGGCTGCGGTACGTGTGGCAACTGAGGAGCCTGGTGGTTCAGCGGCTGCGGTGCGCGTCGCGCCGTTGTGCGGATATGGAGGGTGCGCCTGTGCGCTGCGCCACGCCGCGCGGCTTAAGTGAAGACCGACACGCGCCGGGCCGAGGCGGGGCCGGGCGCACCGCACTTTTTTTATGAAGTTAATGTTGAGAATGTATCTTGAATGTATCTCGGTTTGCGCGGGCTCCGTGGCTGCTGTGCGCTCCGTGCGCTCCGCGGCTGCGGTTCCGGTGCCGTGCGCTGCGGCGGCGGTACCTGTCGTAACTGGGGAGCCTGGTAGTTCCGCGGCCGCGGTGCGTGTCCTCACTTAAACTGTGAGGACTGTACTCAGGCCAGTAAACTAACCTGATCTTCATTCACTACTGCCACCAGGGCCACTGCCCCTCTTGGGTTGCTTCCAACTCATCCTGAAAAGGGAACAAACACATGTTCAGTGTTTTCAGTGTATTCAGACAAATCATTCAACTTAAAAAAGAAAACATGATGTCATCATCACTACTTGCGATGCAATAGTCAAATAGAAGCACTGTCAATAAAAAGGTAAACATGTTGCATGTATTATTTGTGAAATGTGGCGTTGTTTGTAGTTTAGTGTGTTTCCGCGTTTTCACGGCAGGGATGGCGTCTGCTGAGACGCTGATTCCGCGGCTGCTGTGCGTTTGGCGCTGCGGTGGCGGTACGTGTCGTGTTTGCGCTGACTGTGTGCCCCGCCGCGCGGCTTAAGTGAGGACCGACACGCGCCGGGCCGAGGTGGGATCTCGGTGCCGTGTGCTGTGGCTGCGGTACGTGTCGCAACTGAGGAGCCTGGTGGTTCAGCGGCAGCGGTGCGCCGGAGTGTGGATATGGAGTGGCTCGGGAACAAACACATGTTCAGTGTTTTCAGTGTATTCAGACAAATCATTCAACTTAAAAAAGAAAACATGATGTCATCATCACTACTTGCGATGCAATAGTCAAATAGAAGCACTGTCAATAAAAAGGTAAACATGTTGCATGTATTATTTGTGAAATGTGGCGTTGTTTGTAGTTTAGTGTGTTTCCGCGTTTTCACGGCAGGGATGGCGTCTGCTGAGACGCTGGTTCCGCGGCTGCTGTGCGTTTGGCGCTGCGGCGGCGGTACGTGTCGTGTTTGCGCTGACTGTGTGCCCCGCCGCGCGGCTTAAGTGAGGACCGACACGCGCCGGGCCGAGGTGGGATCTCGGTGCCGTGTGCTGTGGCTGCGGTACGTGTGGCAACTGAGGAGCCTGGTGGTTCAGCGGCTGCGGTGCGCGTCGCGCCGTTGTGCGGATATGGAGGGTGCGCCTGTGCGCTGCGCCACGCCGCGCGGCTTAAGTGAAGACCGACACGCGCCGGGCCGAGGCGGGGCCGGGCGCACCGCACTTTTTTTATGAAGTTAATGTTGAGAATGTATCTTGAATGTATCTCGGTTTGCGCGGGCTCCGTGGCTGCTGTGCGCTCCGTGCGCTCCGCGGCTGCGGTTCCGGTGCCGTGCGCTGCGGCGGCGGTACCTGTCGTAACTGGGGAGCCTGGTAGTTCCGCGGCCGCGGTGCGTGTCCTCACTTAAACTGTGAGGACTGTACTCAGGCCAGTAAACTAACCTGATCTTCATTCACTACTGCCACCAGGGCCACTGCCCCTCTTGGGTTGCTTCCAACTCATCCTGAAAAGGGAACAAACACATGTTCAGTGTTTTCAGTGTATTCAGACAAATCATTCAACTTAAAAAAGAAAACATGATGTCATCATCACTACTTGCGATGCAATAGTCAAATAGAAGCACTGTCAATAAAAAGGTAAACATGTTGCATGTATTATTTGTGAAATGTGGCGTTGTTTGTAGTTTAGTGTGTTTCCGCGTTTTCACGGCAGGGATGGCGTCTGCTGAGACGCTGGTTCCGCGGCTGCTGTGCGTTTGGCGCTGCGGCGGCGGTACGTGTCGTGATTGCGCTGACTGTGTGCCCCGCCGCGCGGCTTAAGTGAGGACCGACACGCGCCGGGCCGAGGTGGGATCTCGGTGCCGTGTGCTGTGGCTGCGGTACGTGTGGCAACTGAGGAGCCTGGTGGTTCAGCGGCTGCGGTGCGCGTCGCGCCGTTGTGCGGATATGGAGGGTGCGCCTGTGCGCTGCGCCACGCCGCGCGGCTTAAGTGAAGACCGACACGCGCCGGGCCGAGGCGGGGCCGGGCGCACCGCACTTTTTTTATGAAGTTAATGTTGAGAATGTATCTTGAATGTATCTCGGTTTGCGCGGGCTCCGTGGCTGCTGTGCGCTCCGTGCGCTCCGCGGCTGCGGTTCCGGTGCCGTGCGCTGCGGCGGCGGTACCTGTCATAACTGGGGAGCCTGGTAGTTCCGCGGCCGCGGTGCGTGTCCTCACTTAAACTGTGAGGACTGTACTCAGGCCAGTAAACTAACCTGATCTTCATTCACTACTGCCACCAGGGCCACTGCCCCTCTTGGGTTGCTTCCAACTCATCCTGAAAAGGGAACAAACACATGTTCAGTGTTTTCAGTGTATTCAGACAAATCATTCAATTTAAAAAAGAAAACATGATGTCATCATCACTACTTGCGATGCAATAGTCAAATAGAAGCACTGTCAATAAAAAGGTAAACATGTTGCATGTATTATTTGTGAAATGTGGCGTTGTTTGTAGTTTAGTGTGTTTCCGCGTTTTCACGGCAGGGATGGCGTCTGCTGAGACGCTGATTCCGCGGCTGCTGTGCGTTTGGCGCTGCGGTGGCGGTACGTGTCGTGTTTGCGCTGACTGTGTGCCCCGCCGCGCGGCTTAAGTGAGGACCGACACGCGCCGGGCCGAGGTGGGATCTCGGTGCCGTGTGCTGTGGCTGCGGTACGTGTCGCAACTGAGGAGCCTGGTGGTTCAGCGGCAGCGGTGCGCCGGAGTGTGGATATGGAGTGGCTCGGGAACAAACACATGTTCAGTGTTTTCAGTGTATTCAGACAAATCATTCAACTTAAAAAAGAAAACATGATGTCATCATCACTACTTGCGATGCAATAGTCAAATAGAAGCACTGTCAATAAAAAGGTAAACATGTTGCATGTATTATTTGTGAAATGTGGCGTTGTTTGTAGTTTAGTGTGTTTCCGCGTTTTCACGGCAGGGATGGCGTCTGCTGAGACGCTGGTTCCGCGGCTGCTGTGCGTTTGGCGCTGCGGCGGCGGTACGTGTCGTGATTGCGCTGACTGTGTGCCCCGCCGCGCGGCTTAAGTGAGGACCGACACGCGCCGGGCCGAGGTGGGATCTCGGTGCCGTGTGCTGTGGCTGCGGTACGTGTGGCAACTGAGGAGCCTGGTGGTTCAGCGGCTGCGGTGCGCGTCGCGCCGTTGTGCGGATATGGAGGGTGCGCCTGTGCGCTGCGCCACGCCGCGCGGCTTAAGTGAAGACCGACACGCGCCGGGCCGAGGCGGGGCCGGGCGCACCGCACTTTTTTTATGAAGTTAATGTTGAGAATGTATCTTGAATGTATCTCGGTTTGCGCGGGCTCCGTGGCTGCTGTGCGCTCCGTGCGCTCCGCGGCTGCGGTTCCGGTGCCGTGCGCTGCGGCGGCGGTACCTGTCGTAACTGGGGAGCCTGGTAGTTCCGCGGCCGCGGTGCGTGTCCTCACTTAAACTGTGAGGACTGTACTCAGGCCAGTAAACTAACCTGATCTTCATTCACTACTGCCACCAGGGCCACTGCCCCTCTTGGGTTGCTTCCAACTCATCCTGAAAAGGGAACAAACACATGTTCAGTGTTTTCAGTGTATTCAGACAAATCATTCAACTTAAAAAAGAAAACATGATGTCATCATCACTACTTGCGATGCAATAGTCAAATAGAAGCACTGTCAATAAAAAGGTAAACATGTTGCATGTATTATTTGTGAAATGTGGCGTTGTTTGTAGTTTAGTGTGTTTCCGCGTTTTCACGGCAGGGATGGCGTCTGCTGAGACGCTGGTTCCGCGGCTGCTGTGCGTTTGGCGCTGCGGCGGCGGTACGTGTCGTGTTTGCGCTGACTGTGTGCCCCGCCGCGCGGCTTAAGTGAGGACCGACACGCGCCGGGCCGAGGTGGGATCTCGGTGCCGTGTGCTGTGGCTGCGGTACGTGTGGCAACTGAGGAGCCTGGTGGTTCAGCGGCTGCGGTGCGCGTCGCGCCGTTGTGCGGATATGGAGGGTGCGCCTGTGCGCTGCGCCACGCCGCGCGGCTTAAGTGAAGACCGACACGCGCCGGGCCGAGGCGGGGCCGGGCGCACCGCACTTTTTTTATGAAGTTAATGTTGAGAATGTATCTTGAATGTATCTCGGTTTGCGCGGGCTCCGTGGCTGCTGTGCGCTCCGTGCGCTCCGCGGCTGCGGTTCCGGTGCCGTGCGCTGCGGCGGCGGTACCTGTCGTAACTGGGGAGCCTGGTAGTTCCGCGGCCGCGGTGCGTGTCCTCACTTAAACTGTGAGGACTGTACTCAGGCCAGTAAACTAACCTGATCTTCATTCACTACTGCCACCAGGGCCACTGCCCCTCTTGGGTTGCTTCCAACTCATCCTGAAAAGGGAACAAACACATGTTCAGTGTTTTCAGTGTATTCAGACAAATCATTCAACTTAAAAAAGAAAACATGATGTCATCATCACTACTTGCGATGCAATAGTCAAATAGAAGCACTGTCAATAAAAAGGTAAACATGTTGCATGTATTATTTGTGAAATGTGGCGTTGTTTGTAGTTTAGTGTGTTTCCGCGTTTTCACGGCAGGGATGGCGTCTGCTGAGACGCTGATTCCGCGGCTGCTGTGCGTTTGGCGCTGCGGTGGCGGTACGTGTCGTGTTTGCGCTGACTGTGTGCCCCGCCGCGCGGCTTAAGTGAGGACCGACACGCGCCGGGCCGAGGTGGGATCTCGGTGCCGTGTGCTGTGGCTGCGGTACGTGTCGCAACTGAGGAGCCTGGTGGTTCAGCGGCAGCGGTGCGCCGGAGTGTGGATATGGAGTGGCTCGGGAACAAACACATGTTCAGTGTTTTCAGTGTATTCAGACAAATCATTCAACTTAAAAAAGAAAACATGATGTCATCATCACTACTTGCGATGCAATAGTCAAATAGAAGCACTGTCAATAAAAAGGTAAACATGTTGCATGTATTATTTGTGAAATGTGGCGTTGTTTGTAGTTTAGTGTGTTTCCGCGTTTTCACGGCAGGGATGGCGTCTGCTGAGACGCTGGTTCCGCGGCTGCTGTGCGTTTGGCGCTGCGGCGGCGGTACGTGTCGTGTTTGCGCTGACTGTGTGCCCCGCCGCGCGGCTTAAGTGAGGACCGACACGCGCCGGGCCGAGGTGGGATCTCGGTGCCGTGTGCTGTGGCTGCGGTACGTGTGGCAACTGAGGAGCCTGGTGGTTCAGCGGCTGCGGTGCGCGTCGCGCCGTTGTGCGGATATGGAGGGTGCGCCTGTGCGCTGCGCCACGCCGCGCGGCTTAAGTGAAGACCGACACGCGCCGGGCCGAGGCGGGGCCGGGCGCACCGCACTTTTTTTATGAAGTTAATGTTGAGAATGTATCTTGAATGTATCTCGGTTTGCGCGGGCTCCGTGGCTGCTGTGCGCTCTGTGCGCTCCGCGGCTGCGGTTCCGGTGCCGTGCGCTGCGGCGGCGGTACCTGTCGTAACTGGGGAGCCTTGTGGTTCCGCGGCCGCGGTGCGTGTCCTCACTTAAACTGTGAGGACTGTACTCAGGCCAGTAAACTAACCTGATCTTCATTCACTACTGCCACCAGGGCCACTGCCCCTCTTGGGTTGCTTCCAACTCATCCTGAAAAGGGAACAAACACATGTTCAGTGTTTTCAGTGTATTCAGACAAATCATTCAACTTAAAAAAGAAAACATGATGTCATCATCACTACTTGCGATGCAATAGTCAAATAGAAGCACTGTCAATAAAAAGGTAAACATGTTGCATGTATTATTTGTGAAATGTGGCGTTGTTTGTAGTTTAGTGTGTTTCCGCGTTTTCACGGCAGGGATGGCGTCTGCTGAGACGCTGATTCCGCGGCTGCTGTGCGTTTGGCGCTGCGGTGGCGGTACGTGTCGTGTTTGCGCTGACTGTGTGCCCCGCCGCGCGGCTTAAGTGAGGACCGACACGCGCCGGGCCGAGGTGGGATCTCGGTGCCGTGTGCTGTGGCTGCGGTACGTGTCGCAACTGAGGAGCCTGGTGGTTCAGCGGCAGCGGTGCGCCGGAGTGTGGATATGGAGTGGCTCGGGAACAAACACATGTTCAGTGTTTTCAGTGTATTCAGACAAATCATTCAACTTAAAAAAGAAAACATGATGTCATCATCACTACTTGCGATGCAATAGTCAAATAGAAGCACTGTCAATAAAAAGGTAAACATGTTGCATGTATTATTTGTGAAATGTGGCGTTGTTTGTAGTTTAGTGTGTTTCCGCGTTTTCACGGCAGGGATGGCGTCTGCTGAGACGCTGGTTCCGCGGCTGCTGTGCGTTTGGCGCTGCGGCGGCGGTACGTGTCGTGTTTGCGCTGACTGTGTGCCCCGCCGCGTGGCTTAAGTGAGGACCGACACGCGCCGGGCCGAGGTGGGATCTCGGTGCCGTGTGCTGTGGCTGCGGTACATGTGGCAACTGAGGAGCCTGGTGGTTCAGCGGCTGCGGTGCGCGTCGCGCCGTTGTGCGGATATGGAGGGTGCGCCTGTGCGCTGCGCCACGCCGCGCGGCTTAAGTGAAGACCGACACGCGCCGGGCCGAGGCGGGGCCGGGCGCACCGCACTTTTTTTATGAAGTTAATGTTGAGAATGTATCTTGAATGTATCTGGGTTTGCGCGGGCTCCGAGGCTGCTGTGCGCTCCGTGCGCTCCGCGGCTGCGGTTCCGGTGCCGTGCGCTGCGGCGGCGGTACCTGTCGTAACTGGGGAGCCTTGTGGTTCCGCGGCCGCGGTGCGTGTCCTCACTTAAACTGTGAGGACTGTACTCATGAGTTTATTTGTCAATGTGTGCCGTGATTTCATAGCGCTGTCCACGGTGCTGAAATGAGCCTCGGTGTCGGCAGCGTCACAGGGTGACCTCATTTTATATTTCCAGATTGTGGCTATGTTTGCACTGAGTGTGTTTCTTTAATTTCAACAATGTAGCCATAATGGTCTCCAACAACGGTGAACAAAACAAACGCCACAGAAGCTGCAGTGCAAACTCCACCCACCTATAGCTGCAGAGGAAAAACTACATGTCTACTATAAACTGCTTTCTATATTCCTTCCTTGTTGGATTTAAACACACATCTGCCAATTTATTAGGTACACATTTTCTGTTTATGAACACACTGATTGAAGGAGCCAATCACATGGCAGTAAGTCATTGCATTTAGGCAGGTAGACATGATCAGGACGCCCAAATCAAGTTCAAACAGACTATCAGCATTAGGAAGAAAGGTGATTCAAGGAGCTTTTAATGTGGCATGGTTACTGGTAGTATTTTTACAAACTGCTTGCACAACCACGGTGTGACAAACAGAAAATATACAGTGATGCCATGTTGAGGTCAACGATCAGCAGAAAGGCCATGCTAAGAAAGCAAAAGGAACTCAAATCAGCGCAACCAAAGTGTGCAGAACACCATCTGAAGGCACAACACATTGAACCTTGCCGAAAAATGACTGCCTCCGACGGGAACGCGCATCGGTTAAGAGGTAGTGAGCGTAGGTCTACTGGTAGATATAATACTGTATACAGGGTACACCCTATAAGTCGTTGTTTGAAGGAGCGATACTGACCAAATTCATTGTACATGCACCTGTTTTCCTCGACTGCTAATGCTGAAAAGATAGAGAATGTAAGCCCTAACAATCCAGAGTTACAGGGTGCAGTCACTTCTCGGCAGGCCCTGCCGAAATGTGACAGCACCCTGTAACTCTTTATTGCAAGAAGCAATATTGACCAAATTCACTGTACATGCACCTGGTTTCCTCTACTTTCCTCTCCTCTACTGATTCTTCCAATTAGCCACTCACAGTGTGACTCCTGGCTGCTGAGTTAGTTAGCACCAGTTAGTTACTAGAAACCCAAGCCTTTTTAGATGATTTATATTAATAAATACACCATTAAATAATGACTTAAGTGTCATTAATTATTTAAATTAATAAATAGCCTTTTCAATAATTACTTACATCACATTGGTTTTCTTAGGTTACAAAATACTGACCTGGGTTTTTTTCGTCATCACTTAATAACAACAATAATAATAATAATAAGAATAATATTCAGTGGAGCTCCACTTCAGGTTTTACTTGATACTCATTCCAAACTAAATGTTTATTTAAATATTAGTTTAAATGTCATATGATAAAAAAAAAGTGTTAAAGTTTGAGTGTACACTTACAATTAAGTGTTAAGTGTGTTTGTTTCTGTTTGGTTGTGATGAGTTTCTGTTGTACTCACACCAGCAAACCGAATCCAGTTCAGTCCGTCCATGAATACCAGTCCGGGTTTTGTAGCAGGTTTGCGTTGATGCTGCAAACAGAGAGTGAGACACAAACAGGTGACTGTGATCGTTTCATTAAAGACAAGAGATGAGAAGAAGACTGATGTCAGTGAAGAAACAAGGAAACAAAGTAACGTCAAACTTACGTCTGTGATCTGTCCCTCTGGTGCGGCTGTCAACACAGGAGTTTAAATATTGGCACAATGGTCAGCCAATCATGTGTGAAAGCTTGAAATGTTTGGGGCGGGGCTTATTATTGAAAACATGTGCGCTGTGACTGAGGAGCCTGGTGGTTCAGTGGCTGCGGTGCACGTTGAGCCGGAGTGTGGATATGGAGTGTGCGCCTGTGTGCCGCGCCACGCCGCGCGGCTTAAGTGAAGACCGACACGCGCCGGGCTGAGGTGGGATCCTGGCGGGGCCGGGCGCACCGCACTTCCTTGTATCTAAAGAAAAAAAGAAAAGAATGCATTTGAAATTGTATTGTAGCTTGAGTATGCACATGAGTTCATTTGTCAATGTGTGCCGTGATTTCATAGCGCTGTCCACGGTGATGAAATGAGCCTCGGTGTCGGCAGCGTCACGGGGCCACCTCATTTTATATTTCCAGATTGTGGCTATGTTTGCACTGAGTGTGTTTCTTTCATTTCAACAATGTAGCCATAATGGTCTCTGGTTTTATGAAGTTAATGTTGAGAATGTATCTTGTCTGCGGGGAATGAGTTACTTCAACTTTAACCATTTAGGAAACCAATTAAGTTTATTAACTCAAACAATTTAAGCATACAAAAGTATTTGATTTGAGTACAAGTAACTCAAGTATTTGTTGTTAAAGTAACTTGGGTAAAGTGCATTGTACTAATTCCATTCAGTTAATGAAAACTACTAAGTATGTGACACTTATGTGAAACGGATTTATCTGAACTGAAATGATCTTCTTTATACAAATGTTAATACTTAAGTTGAATTGACTCTTTTCTTTCTACTAAATCAAATTATTACATTCTACTTCTGACAACTTCAAATGGAGAGCGTAGATCAGTGTGTGAGCCATTACAACCTGATTGTGAGGACCAGAGACACATGGTGAGTTTCAAAGGGAACTCCTGCAGGAACCTGATCTTCATTCACTACTGCCACCAGGGCCACTGCCCCTCTTGGGTTGCTTCCAACTCATCCTGAAAAGGGAACAAACACATGTGCAGTGTTTTCAGTGTATTCAGACAAATCATTCAACTTAAAAAAGAAAACATGATGTCATCATCACTACTTGCGATGCAATAGTCAAATAGAAGCACTGTCAATAAAAAGGTAAACATGTTGCATGTATTATTTGTGAAATGTGGCGTTGTTTGTAGTTTAGTGTGTTTCCGCGTTTTCACGGCAGGGATGGCGTCTGCTGAGACGCTGGTTCCGCGGCTGCTGTGCGTTTGGCGCTGCGGCGGCGGTGCGTGTCCTCACTTAAACTGTGAGGACTGTACTCATGAGTTTATTTGTCAATGTGTGCCGTGATTTCATAGCGCTGTCCACGGTGCTGAAATGAGCCTCGGTGTCGGCAGCGTCACAGGGTGACCTCATTTTATATTTCCAGATTGTGGCTATGTTTGCACTGAGTGTGTTTCTTTAATTTCAACAATGTAGCCATAATGGTCTCCAACAACGGTGAACAAAACAAACGCCACAGAAGCTGCAGTGCAAACTCCACCCACCTATAGCTGCAGAGGAAAAACTACATGTCTACTATAAACTGCTTTCTATATTCCTTCCTTGTTGGATTTAAACACACATCTGCCAATTTATTAGGTACACATTTTCTGTTTATGAACACACTGATTGAAGGAGCCAATCACATGGCAGTAAGTCATTGCATTTAGGCAGGTAGACATGATCAGGACGCCCAAATCAAGTTCAAACAGACTATCAGCATTAGGAAGAAAGGTGATTCAAGGAGCTTTTAATGTGGCATGGTTACTGGTAGTATTTTTACAAACTGCTTGCACAACCACGGTGTGACAAACAGAAAATATACAGTGATGCCATGTTGAGGTCAACGATCAGCAGAAAGGCCATGCTAAGAAAGCAAAAGGAACTCAAATCAGCGCAACCAAAGTGTGCAGAACACCATCTGAAGGCACAACACATAGAACCTTGCCGAAAAATGACTGCCTCCGACGGGAACGCGCATCGGTTAAGAGGTAGTGAGCGTAGGTCTACTGGTAGATATAATACTGTATACAGGGTACACCCTATAAGTCGTTGTTTGAAGGAGCGATACTGACCAAATTCATTGTACATGCACCTGTTTTCCTCGACTGCTAATGCTGAAAAGATAGAGAATGTAAGCCCTAACAATCCAGAGTTACAGGGTGCAGTCACTTCTCGGCAGGCCCTGCCGAAATGTGACAGCACCCTGTAACTCTTTATTGCAAGAAGCAATATTGACCAAATTCACTGTACATGCACCTGGTTTCCTCTACTTTCCTCTCCTCTACTGATTCTTCCAATTAGCCACTCACAGTGTGACTCCTGGCTGCTGAGTTAGTTAGCACCAGTTAGTTACTAGAAACCCAAGCCTTTTTAGATGATTTATATTAATAAATACACCATTAAATAATGACTTCAGTGTCATTAATTATTTAAATTAATAAATAGCCTTTACAATAATTACTTACATCACATTGGTTTTCTTAGGTTACAAAATACTGACCTGGGTTTTTTTCGTCATCACTTAGTAACAACAATAATAATAATAATAAGAATAATATTCAGTGGAGCTCCACTTCAGGTTTTACTTGATACTCATTCCAAACTAAATGTTTATTTAAATATTAGTTTAAATGTCATATGATAAAAAAAAAGTGTTAAAGTTTGAGTGTACACTTACAATTAAGTGTTAAGTGTGTTTGTTTCTGTTTGGTTGTGATGAGTTTCTGTTGTACTCACACCAGCAAACCGAATCCAGTTCAGTCCGTCCATGAATACCAGTCCGGGTTTTGTAGCAGGTTTGCGTTGATGCTGCAAACAGAGAGTGAGACACAAACAGGTGACTGTGATCGTTTCATTAAAGACAAGAGATGAGAAGAAGACTGATGTCAGTGAAGAAACAAGGAAACAAAGTAACGTCAAACTTACGTCTGTGATCTGTCCCTCTGGTGCGGCTGTCAACACAGGAGTTTAAATATTGGCACAATGGTCAGCCAATCATGTGTGAAAGCTTGAAATGTTTGGGGCGGGGCTTATTATTGAAAACATGTGCGCTGTGACTGAGGAGCCTGGTGGTTCAGTGGCTGCGGTGCGCGTTGAGCCGGAGTGTGGATATGGAGTGTGCGCCTGTGTGCCGCGCCACGCCGCGCGGCTTAAGTGAAGACCGACACGCGCCGGGCTGAGGTGGGATCCTGGCGGGGCCGGGCGCACCGCACTTCCTTGTATCTAAAGAAAAAAAGAAAAGAATGCATTTGAAATTGTATTGTAGCTTGAGTATGCACATGAGTTCATTTGTCAATGTGTGCCGTGATTTCATAGCGCTGTCCACGGTGATGAAATGAGCCTCGGTGTCGGCAGCGTCACGGGGCCACCTCATTTTATATTTCCAGATTGTGGCTATGTTTGCACTGAGTGTGTTTCTTTCATTTCAACAATGTAGCCATAATGGTCTCTGGTTTTATGAAGTTAATGTTGAGAATGTATCTTGTCTGCGGGGAATGAGTTACTTCAACTTTAACCATTTAGGAAACCAATTAAGTTTATTAACTCAAACAATTTAAGCATACAAAAGTATTTGATTTGAGTACAAGTAACTCAAGTATTTGTTGTTAAAGTAACTTGGGTAAAGTGCATTGTACTAATTCCATTCAGTTAATGAAAACTACTAAGTATGTGACACTTATGTGAAACGGATTTATCTGAACTGAAATGATCTTCTTTATACAAATGTTAATACTTAAGGCGAATTGACTCTTTTCTTTCTACTAAATCAAATTATTACATTCTACTTCTGACAACTTCAAATGGAGAGCGTAGATCAGTGTGTGAGCCATTACAACCTGATTGTGAGGACCAGAGACACATGGTGAGTTTCAAAGGGAACTCCTGCAGGAACCTGATCTTCATTCACTACTGCCACCAGGGCCACTGCCCCTCTTGGGTTGCTTCCAACTCATCCTGAAAAGGGAACAAACACATGTTCAGTGTTTTCAGTGTATTCAGACAAATCATTCAACTTAAAAAAGAAAACATGATGTCATCATCACTACTTGCGATGCAATAGTCAAATAGAAGCACTGTCAATAAAAAGGTAAACATGTTGCATGTATTATTTGTGAAATGTGGCGTTGTTTGTAGTTTAGTGTGTTTCCGCGTTTTCACGGCAGGGATGGCGTCTGCTGAGACGCTGATTCCGCGGCTGCTGTGCGTTTGGCGCTGCGGTGGCGGTACGTGTCGTGTTTGCGCTGACTGTGTGCCCCGCCGCGCGGCTTAAGTGAGGACCGACACGCGCCGGGCCGAGGTGGGATCTCGGTGCCGTGTGCTGTGGCTGCGGTACGTGTCGCAACTGAGGAGCCTGGTGGTTCAGCGGCAGCGGTGCGCCGGAGTGTGGATATGGAGTGGCTCGGGAACAAACACATGTTCAGTGTTTTCAGTGTATTCAGACAAATCATTCAACTTAAAAAAGAAAACATGATGTCATCATCACTACTTGCGATGCAATAGTCAAATAGAAGCACTGTCAATAAAAAGGTAAACATGTTGCATGTATTATTTGTGAAATGTGGCGTTGTTTGTAGTTTAGTGTGTTTCCGCGTTTTCACGGCAGGGATGGCGTCTGCTGAGACGCTGGTTCCGCGGCTGCTGTGCGTTTGGCGCTGCGGCGGCGGTACGTGTCGTGATTGCGCTGACTGTGTGCCCCGCCGCGCGGCTTAAGTGAGGACCGACACGCGCCGGGCCGAGGTGGGATCTCGGTGCCGTGTGCTGTGGCTGCGGTACGTGTGGCAACTGAGGAGCCTGGTGGTTCAGCGGCTGCGGTGCGCGTCGCGCCGTTGTGCGGATATGGAGGGTGCGCCTGTGCGCTGCGCCACGCCGCGCGGCTTAAGTGAAGACCGACACGCGCCGGGCCGAGGCGGGGCCGGGCGCACCGCACTTTTTTTATGAAGTTAATGTTGAGAATGTATCTTGAATGTATCTCGGTTTGCGCGGGCTCCGTGGCTGCTGTGCGCTCCGTGCGCTCCGCGGCTGCGGTTCCGGTGCCGTGCGCTGCGGCGGCGGTACCTGTCGTAACTGGGGAGCCTGGTAGTTCCGCGGCCGCGGTGCGTGTCCTCACTTAAACTGTGAGGACTGTACTCAGGCCAGTAAACTAACCTGATCTTCATTCACTACTGCCACCAGGGCCACTGCCCCTCTTGGGTTGCTTCCAACTCATCCTGAAAAGGGAACAAACACATGTTCAGTGTTTTCAGTGTATTCAGACAAATCATTCAACTTAAAAAAGAAAACATGATGTCATCATCACTACTTGCGATGCAATAGTCAAATAGAAGCACTGTCAATAAAAAGGTAAACATGTTGCATGTATTATTTGTGAAATGTGGCGTTGTTTGTAGTTTAGTGTGTTTCCGCGTTTTCACGGCAGGGATGGCGTCTGCTGAGACGCTGATTCCGCGGCTGCTGTGCGTTTGGCGCTGCGGTGGCGGTACGTGTCGTGTTTGCGCTGACTGTGTGCCCCGCCGCGCGGCTTAAGTGAGGACCGACACGCGCCGGGCCGAGGTGGGATCTCGGTGCCGTGTGCTGTGGCTGCGGTACGTGTCGCAACTGAGGAGCCTGGTGGTTCAGCGGCAGCGGTGCGCCGGAGTGTGGATATGGAGTGGCTCGGGAACAAACACATGTTCAGTGTTTTCAGTGTATTCAGACAAATCATTCAACTTAAAAAAGAAAACATGATGTCATCATCACTACTTGCGATGCAATAGTCAAATAGAAGCACTGTCAATAAAAAGGTAAACATGTTGCATGTATTATTTGTGAAATGTGGCGTTGTTTGTAGTTTAGTGTGTTTCCGCGTTTTCACGGCAGGGATGGCGTCTGCTGAGACGCTGGTTCCGCGGCTGCTGTGCGTTTGGCGCTGCGGCGGCGGTACGTGTCGTGTTTGCGCTGACTGTGTGCCCCGCCGCGCGGCTTAAGTGAGGACCGACACGCGCCGGGCCGAGGTGGGATCTCGGTGCCGTGTGCTGTGGCTGCGGTACGTGTGGCAACTGAGGAGCCTGGTGGTTCAGCGGCTGCGGTGCGCGTCGCGCCGTTGTGCGGATATGGAGGGTGCGCCTGTGCGCTGCGCCACGCCGCGCGGCTTAAGTGAAGACCGACACGCGCCGGGCCGAGGCGGGGCCGGGCGCACCGCACTTTTTTTATGAAGTTAATGTTGAGAATGTATCTTGAATGTATCTCGGTTTGCGCGGGCTCCGTGGCTGCTGTGCGCTCCGTGCGCTCCGCGGCTGCGGTTCCGGTGCCGTGCGCTGCGGCGGCGGTACCTGTCGTAACTGGGGAGCCTGGTAGTTCCGCGGCCGCGGTGCGTGTCCTCACTTAAACTGTGAGGACTGTACTCAGGCCAGTAAACTAACCTGATCTTCATTCACTACTGCCACCAGGGCCACTGCCCCTCTTGGGTTGCTTCCAACTCATCCTGAAAAGGGAACAAACACATGTTCAGTGTTTTCAGTGTATTCAGACAAATCATTCAACTTAAAAAAGAAAACATGATGTCATCATCACTACTTGCGATGCAATAGTCAAATAGAAGCACTGTCAATAAAAAGGTAAACATGTTGCATGTATTATTTGTGAAATGTGGCGTTGTTTGTAGTTTAGTGTGTTTCCGCGTTTTCACGGCAGGGATGGCGTCTGCTGAGACGCTGGTTCCGCGGCTGCTGTGCGTTTGGCGCTGCGGCGGCGGTACGTGTCGTGATTGCGCTGACTGTGTGCCCCGCCGCGCGGCTTAAGTGAGGACCGACACGCGCCGGGCCGAGGTGGGATCTCGGTGCCGTGTGCTGTGGCTGCGGTACGTGTGGCAACTGAGGAGCCTGGTGGTTCAGCGGCTGCGGTGCGCGTCGCGCCGTTGTGCGGATATGGAGGGTGCGCCTGTGCGCTGCGCCACGCCGCGCGGCTTAAGTGAAGACCGACACGCGCCGGGCCGAGGCGGGGCCGGGCGCACCGCACTTTTTTTATGAAGTTAATGTTGAGAATGTATCTTGAATGTATCTCGGTTTGCGCGGGCTCCGTGGCTGCTGTGCGCTCCGTGCGCTCCGCGGCTGCGGTTCCGGTGCCGTGCGCTGCGGCGGCGGTACCTGTCATAACTGGGGAGCCTGGTAGTTCCGCGGCCGCGGTGCGTGTCCTCACTTAAACTGTGAGGACTGTACTCAGGCCAGTAAACTAACCTGATCTTCATTCACTACTGCCACCAGGGCCACTGCCCCTCTTGGGTTGCTTCCAACTCATCCTGAAAAGGGAACAAACACATGTTCAGTGTTTTCAGTGTATTCAGACAAATCATTCAATTTAAAAAAGAAAACATGATGTCATCATCACTACTTGCGATGCAATAGTCAAATAGAAGCACTGTCAATAAAAAGGTAAACATGTTGCATGTATTATTTGTGAAATGTGGCGTTGTTTGTAGTTTAGTGTGTTTCCGCGTTTTCACGGCAGGGATGGCGTCTGCTGAGACGCTGATTCCGCGGCTGCTGTGCGTTTGGCGCTGCGGTGGCGGTACGTGTCGTGTTTGCGCTGACTGTGTGCCCCGCCGCGCGGCTTAAGTGAGGACCGACACGCGCCGGGCCGAGGTGGGATCTCGGTGCCGTGTGCTGTGGCTGCGGTACGTGTCGCAACTGAGGAGCCTGGTGGTTCAGCGGCAGCGGTGCGCCGGAGTGTGGATATGGAGTGGCTCGGGAACAAACACATGTTCAGTGTTTTCAGTGTATTCAGACAAATCATTCAACTTAAAAAAGAAAACATGATGTCATCATCACTACTTGCGATGCAATAGTCAAATAGAAGCACTGTCAATAAAAAGGTAAACATGTTGCATGTATTATTTGTGAAATGTGGCGTTGTTTGTAGTTTAGTGTGTTTCCGCGTTTTCACGGCAGGGATGGCGTCTGCTGAGACGCTGGTTCCGCGGCTGCTGTGCGTTTGGCGCTGCGGCGGCGGTACGTGTCGTGATTGCGCTGACTGTGTGCCCCGCCGCGCGGCTTAAGTGAGGACCGACACGCGCCGGGCCGAGGTGGGATCTCGGTGCCGTGTGCTGTGGCTGCGGTACGTGTGGCAACTGAGGAGCCTGGTGGTTCAGCGGCTGCGGTGCGCGTCGCGCCGTTGTGCGGATATGGAGGGTGCGCCTGTGCGCTGCGCCACGCCGCGCGGCTTAAGTGAAGACCGACACGCGCCGGGCCGAGGCGGGGCCGGGCGCACCGCACTTTTTTTATGAAGTTAATGTTGAGAATGTATCTTGAATGTATCTCGGTTTGCGCGGGCTCCGTGGCTGCTGTGCGCTCCGTGCGCTCCGCGGCTGCGGTTCCGGTGCCGTGCGCTGCGGCGGCGGTACCTGTCGTAACTGGGGAGCCTTGTGGTTCCGCGGCCGCGGTGCGTGTCCTCACTTAAACTGTGAGGACTGTACTCAGGCCAGTAAACTAACCTGATCTTCATTCACTACTGCCACCAGGGCCACTGCCCCTCTTGGGTTGCTTCCAACTCATCCTGAAAAGGGAACAAACACATGTTCAGTGTTTTCAGTGTATTCAGACAAATCATTCAACTTAAAAAAGAAAACATGATGTCATCATCACTACTTGCGATGCAATAGTCAAATAGAAGCACTGTCAATAAAAAGGTAAACATGTTGCATGTATTATTTGTGAAATGTGGCGTTGTTTGTAGTTTAGTGTGTTTCCGCGTTTTCACGGCAGGGATGGCGTCTGCTGAGACGCTGATTCCGCGGCTGCTGTGCGTTTGGCGCTGCGGTGGCGGTACGTGTCGTGTTTGCGCTGACTGTGTGCCCCGCCGCGCGGCTTAAGTGAGGACCGACACGCGCCGGGCCGAGGTGGGATCTCGGTGCCGTGTGCTGTGGCTGCGGTACGTGTCGCAACTGAGGAGCCTGGTGGTTCAGCGGCAGCGGTGCGCCGGAGTGTGGATATGGAGTGGCTCGGGAACAAACACATGTTCAGTGTTTTCAGTGTATTCAGACAAATCATTCAACTTAAAAAAGAAAACATGATGTCATCATCACTACTTGCGATGCAATAGTCAAATAGAAGCACTGTCAATAAAAAGGTAAACATGTTGCATGTATTATTTGTGAAATGTGGCGTTGTTTGTAGTTTAGTGTGTTTCCGCGTTTTCACGGCAGGGATGGCGTCTGCTGAGACGCTGGTTCCGCGGCTGCTGTGCGTTTGGCGCTGCGGCGGCGGTACGTGTCGTGATTGCGCTGACTGTGTGCCCCGCCGCGCGGCTTAAGTGAGGACCGACACGCGCCGGGCCGAGGTGGGATCTCGGTGCCGTGTGCTGTGGCTGCGGTACGTGTGGCAACTGAGGAGCCTGGTGGTTCAGCGGCTGCGGTGCGCGTCGCGCCGTTGTGCGGATATGGAGGGTGCGCCTGTGCGCTGCGCAACGCCGCGCGGCTTAAGTGAAGACCGACACGCGCCGGGCCGAGGCGGGGCCGGGCGCACCGCACTTTTTTTATGAAGTTAATGTTGAGAATGTATCTTGAATGTATCTCGGTTTGCGCGGGCTCCGTGGCTGCTGTGCGCTCCGTGCGCTCCGCGGCTGCGGTTCCGGTGCCGTGCGCTGCGGCGGCGGTACCTGTCGTAACTGGGGAGCCTGGTAGTTCCGCGGCCGCGGTGCGTGTCCTCACTTAAACTGTGAGGACTGTACTCAGGCCAGTAAACTAACCTGATCTTCATTCACTACTGCCACCAGGGCCACTGCCCCTCTTGGGTTGCTTCCAACTCATCCTGAAAAGGGAACAAACACATGTTCAGTGTTTTCAGTGTATTCAGACAAATCATTCAACTTAAAAAAGAAAACATGATGTCATCATCACTACTTGCGATGCAATAGTCAAATAGAAGCACTGTCAATAAAAAGGTAAACATGTTGCATGTATTATTTGTGAAATGTGGCGTTGTTTGTAGTTTAGTGTGTTTCCGCGTTTTCACGGCAGGGATGGCGTCTGCTGAGACGCTGATTCCGCGGCTGCTGTGCGTTTGGCGCTGCGGTGGCGGTACGTGTCGTGTTTGCGCTGACTGTGTGCCCCGCCGCGCGGCTTAAGTGAGGACCGACACGCGCCGGGCCGAGGTGGGATCTCGGTGCCGTGTGCTGTGGCTGCGGTACGTGTCGCAACTGAGGAGCCTGGTGGTTCAGCGGCAGCGGTGCGCCGGAGTGTGGATATGGAGTGGCTCGGGAACAAACACATGTTCAGTGTTTTCAGTGTATTCAGACAAATCATTCAACTTAAAAAAGAAAACATGATGTCATCATCACTACTTGCGATGCAATAGTCAAATAGAAGCACTGTCAATAAAAAGGTAAACATGTTGCATGTATTATTTGTGAAATGTGGCGTTGTTTGTAGTTTAGTGTGTTTCCGCGTTTTCACGGCAGGGATGGCGTCTGCTGAGACGCTGGTTCCGCGGCTGCTGTGCGTTTGGCGCTGCGGCGGCGGTACGTGTCGTGTTTGCGCTGACTGTGTGCCCCGCCGCGCGGCTTAAGTGAGGACCGACACGCGCCGGGCCGAGGTGGGATCTCGGTGCCGTGTGCTGTGGCTGCGGTACGTGTGGCAACTGAGGAGCCTGGTGGTTCAGCGGCTGCGGTGCGCGTCGCGCCGTTGTGCGGATATGGAGGGTGCGCCTGTGCGCTGCGCCACGCCGCGCGGCTTAAGTGAAGACCGACACGCGCCGGGCCGAGGCGGGGCCGGGCGCACCGCACTTTTTTTATGAAGTTAATGTTGAGAATGTATCTTGAATGTATCTCGGTTCGCGCGGGCTCCGTGGCTGCTGTGCGCTCCGTGCGCTCCGCGGCTGCGGTTCCGGTGCCGTGCGCTGCGGCGGCGGTACCTGTCGTAACTGGGGAGCCTTGTGGTTCCGCGGCCGCGGTGCGTGTCCTCACTTAAACTGTGAGGACTGTACTCAGGCCAGTAAACTAACCTGATCTTCATTCACTACTGCCACCAGGGCCACTGCCCCTCTTGGGTTGCTTCCAACTCATCCTGAAAAGGGAACAAACACATGTTCAGTGTTTTCAGTGTATTCAGACAAATCATTCAACTTAAAAAAGAAAACATGATGTCATCATCACTACTTGCGATGCAATAGTCAAATAGAAGCACTGTCAATAAAAAGGTAAACATGTTGCATGTATTATTTGTGAAATGTGGCGTTGTTTGTAGTTTAGTGTGTTTCCGCGTTTTCACGGCAGGGATGGCGTCTGCTGAGACGCTGATTCCGCGGCTGCTGTGCGTTTGGCGCTGCGGTGGCGGTACGTGTCGTGTTTGCGCTGACTGTGTGCCCCGCCGCGCGGCTTAAGTGAGGACCGACACGCGCCGGGCCGAGGTGGGATCTCGGTGCCGTGTGCTGTGGCTGCGGTACGTGTCGCAACTGAGGAGCCTGGTGGTTCAGCGGCAGCGGTGCGCCGGAGTGTGGATATGGAGTGGCTCGGGAACAAACACATGTTCAGTGTTTTCAGTGTATTCAGACAAATCATTCAACTTAAAAAAGAAAACATGATGTCATCATCACTACTTGCGATGCAATAGTCAAATAGAAGCACTGTCAATAAAAAGGTAAACATGTTGCATGTATTATTTGTGAAATGTGGCGTTGTTTGTAGTTTAGTGTGTTTCCGCGTTTTCACGGCAGGGATGGCGTCTGCTGAGACGCTGATTCCGCGGCTGCTGTGCGTTTGGCGCTGCGGTGGCGGTACGTGTCTTGTTTGCGCTGACTGTGTGCCCCGCCGCGCGGCTTAAGTGAGGACCGACACGCGCCGGGCCGAGGTGGGATCTCGGTGCCGTGTGCTGTGGCTGCGGTACGTGTCGCAACTGAGGAGCCTGGTGGTTCAGCGGCAGCGGTGCGCCGGAGTGTGGATATGGAGTGGCTCGGGAACAAACACATGTTCAGTGTTTTCAGTGTATTCAGACAAATCATTCAACTTAAAAAAGAAAACATGATGTCATCATCACTACTTGCGATGCAATAGTCAAATAGAAGCACTGTCAATAAAAAGGTAAACATGTTGCATGTATTATTTGTGAAATGTGGCGTTGTTTGTAGTTTAGTGTGTTTCCGCGTTTTCACGGCAGGGATGGCGTCTGCTGAGACGCTGGTTCCGCGGCTGCTGTGCGTTTGGCGCTGCGGCGGCGGTACGTGTCGTGTTTGCGCTGACTGTGTGCCCCGCCGCGTGGCTTAAGTGAGGACCGACACGCGCCGGGCCGAGGTGGGATCTCGGTGCCGTGTGCTGTGGCTGCGGTACATGTGGCAACTGAGGAGCCTGGTGGTTCAGCGGCTGCGGTGCGCGTCGCGCCGTTGTGCGGATATGGAGGGTGCGCCTGTGCGCTGCGCCACGCCGCGCGGCTTAAGTGAAGACCGACACGCGCCGGGCCGAGGCGGGGCCGGGCGCACCGCACTTTTTTTATGAAGTTAATGTTGAGAATGTATCTTGAATGTATCTGGGTTTGCGCGGGCTCCGAGGCTGCTGTGCGCTCCGTGCGCTCCGCGGCTGCGGTTCCGGTGCCGTGCGCTGCGGCGGCGGTACCTGTCGTAACTGGGGAGCCTTGTGGTTCCGCGGCCGCGGTGCGTGTCCTCACTTAAACTGTGAGGACTGTACTCATGAGTTTATTTGTCAATGTGTGCCGTGATTTCATAGCGCTGTCCACGGTGCTGAAATGAGCCTCGGTGTCGGCAGCGTCACAGGGTGACCTCATTTTATATTTCCAGATTGTGGCTATGTTTGCACTGAGTGTGTTTCTTTAATTTCAACAATGTAGCCATAATGGTCTCCAACAACGGTGAACAAAACAAACGCCACAGAAGCTGCAGTGCAAACTCCACCCACCTATAGCTGCAGAGGAAAAACTACATGTCTACTATAAACTGCTTTCTATATTCCTTCCTTGTTGGATTTAAACACACATCTGCCAATTTATTAGGTACACATTTTCTGTTTATGAACACACTGATTGAAGGAGCCAATCACATGGCAGTAAGTCATTGCATTTAGGCAGGTAGACATGATCAGGACGCCCAAATCAAGTTCAAACAGACTATCAGCATTAGGAAGAAAGGTGATTCAAGGAGCTTTTAATGTGGCATGGTTACTGGTAGTATTTTTACAAACTGCTTGCACAACCACGGTGTGACAAACAGAAAATATCCAGTGATGCCATGTTGAGGTCAACGATCAGCAGAAAGGCCATGCTAAGAAAGCAAAAGGAACTCAAATCAGCGCAACCAAAGTGTGCAGAACACCATCTGAAGGCACAACACATTGAACCTTGCCGAAAAATGACTGCCTCCGACGGGAACGCGCATCGGTTAAGAGGTAGTGAGCGTAGGTCTACTGGTAGATATAATACTGTATACAGGGTACACCCTATAAGTCGTTGTTTGAAGGAGCGATACTGACCAAATTCATTGTACATGCACCTGTTTTCCTCGACTGCTAATGCTGAAAAGATAGAGAATGTAAGCCCTAACAATCCAGAGTTACAGGGTGCAGTCACTTCTCGGCAGGCCCTGCCGAAATGTGACAGCACCCTGTAACTCTTTATTGCAAGAAGCAATATTGACCAAATTCACTGTACATGCACCTGGTTTCCTCTACTTTCCTCTCCTCTACTGATTCTTCCAATTAGCCACTCACAGTGTGACTCCTGGCTGCTGAGTTAGTTAGCACCAGTTAGTTACTAGAAACCCAAGCCTTTTTAGATGATTTATATTAATAAATACACCATTAAATAATGACTTAAGTGTCATTAATTATTTAAATTAATAAATAGCCTTTTCAATAATTACTTACATCACATTGGTTTTCTTAGGTTACAAAATACTGACCTGGGTTTTTTTCGTCATCACTTAGTAACAACAATAATAATAATAATAAGAATAATATTCAGTGGAGCTCCACTTCAGGTTTTACTTGATACTCATTCCAAACTAAATGTTTATTTAAATATTAGTTTAAATGTCATATGATAAAAAAAAAGTGTTAAAGTTTGAGTGTACACTTACAATTAAGTGTTAAGTGTGTTTGTTTCTGTTTGGTTGTGATGAGTTTCTGTTGTACTCACACCAGCAAACCGAATCCAGTTCAGTCCGTCCATGAATACCAGTCCGGGTTTTGTAGCAGGTTTGCGTTGATGCTGCAAACAGAGAGTGAGACACAAACAGGTGACTGTGATCGTTTCATTAAAGACAAGAGATGAGAAGAAGACTGATGTCAGTGAAGAAACAAGGAAACAAAGTAACGTCAAACTTACGTCTGTGATCTGTCCCTCTGGTGCGGCTGTCAACACAGGAGTTTAAATATTGGCACAATGGTCAGCCAATCATGTGTGAAAGCTTGAAATGTTTGGGGCGGGGCTTATTATTGAAAACATGTGCGCTGTGACTGAGGAGCCTGGTGGTTCAGTGGCTGCGGTGCGCGTTGAGCCGGAGTGTGGATATGGAGTGTGCGCCTGTGTGCCGCGCCACGCCGCGCGGCTTAAGTGAAGACCGACACGCGCCGGGCTGAGGTGGGATCCTGGCGGGGCCGGGCGCACCGCACTTCCTTGTATCTAAAGAAAAAAAGAAAAGAATGCATTTGAAATTGTATTGTAGCTTGAGTATGCACATGAGTTCATTTGTCAATGTGTGCCGTGATTTCATAGCGCTGTCCACGGTGATGAAATGAGCCTCGGTGTCGGCAGCGTCACGGGGCCACCTCATTTTATATTTCCAGATTGTGGCTATGTTTGCACTGAGTGTGTTTCTTTCATTTCAACAATGTAGCCATAATGGTCTCTGGTTTTATGAAGTTAATGTTGAGAATGTATCTTGTCTGCGGGGAATGAGTTACTTCAACTTTAACCATTTAGGAAACCAATTAAGTTTATTAACTCAAACAATTTAAGCATACAAAAGTATTTGATTTGAGTACAAGTAACTCAAGTATTTGTTGTTAAAGTAACTTGGGTAAAGTGCATTGTACTAATTCCATTCAGTTAATGAAAACTACTAAGTATGTGACACTTATGTGAAACGGATTTATCTGAACTGAAATGATCTTCTTTATACAAATGTTAATACTTAAGGCGAATTGACTCTTTTCTTTCTACTAAATCAAATTATTACATTCTACTTCTGACAACTTCAAATGGAGAGCGTAGATCAGTGTGTGAGCCATTACAACCTGATTGTGAGGACCAGAGACACATGGTGAGTTTCAAAGGGAACTCCTGCAGGAACCTGATCTTCATTCACTACTGCCACCAGGGCCACTGCCCCTCTTGGGTTGCTTCCAACTCATCCTGAAAAGGGAACAAACACATGTTCAGTGTTTTCAGTGTATTCAGACAAATCATTCAACTTAAAAAAGAAAACATGATGTCATCATCACTACTTGCGATGCAATAGTCAAATAGAAGCACTGTCAATAAAAAGGTAAACATGTTGCATGTATTATTTGTGAAATGTGGCGTTGTTTGTAGTTTAGTGTGTTTCCGCGTTTTCACGGCAGGGATGGCGTCTGCTGAGACGCTGATTCCGCGGCTGCTGTGCGTTTGGCGCTGCGGTGGCGGTACGTGTCGTGTTTGCGCTGACTGTGTGCCCCGCCGCGCGGCTTAAGTGAGGACCGACACGCGCCGGGCCGAGGTGGGATCTCGGTGCCGTGTGCTGTGGCTGCGGTACGTGTCGCAACTGAGGAGCCTGGTGGTTCAGCGGCAGCGGTGCGCCGGAGTGTGGATATGGAGTGGCTCGGGAACAAACACATGTTCAGTGTTTTCAGTGTATTCAGACAAATCATTCAACTTAAAAAAGAAAACATGATGTCATCATCACTACTTGCGATGCAATAGTCAAATAGAAGCACTGTCAATAAAAAGGTAAACATGTTGCATGTATTATTTGTGAAATGTGGCGTTGTTTGTAGTTTAGTGTGTTTCCGCGTTTTCACGGCAGGGATGGCGTCTGCTGAGACGCTGATTCCGCGGCTGCTGTGCGTTTGGCGCTGCGGTGGCGGTACGTGTCGTGTTTGCGCTGACTGTGTGCCCCGCCGCGCGGCTTAAGTGAGGACCGACACGCGCCGGGCCGAGGTGGGATCTCGGTGCCGTGTGCTGTGGCTGCGGTACGTGTCGCAACTGAGGAGCCTGGTGGTTCAGCGGCAGCGGTGCGCCGGAGTGTGGATATGGAGTGGCTCGGGAACAAACACATGTTCAGTGTTTTCAGTGTATTCAGACAAATCATTCAACTTAAAAAAGAAAACATGATGTCATCATCACTACTTGCGATGCAATAGTCAAATAGAAGCACTGTCAATAAAAAGGTAAACATGTTGCATGTATTATTTGTGAAATGTGGCGTTGTTTGTAGTTTAGTGTGTTTCCGCGTTTTCACGGCAGGGATGGCGTCTGCTGAGACGCTGGTTCCGCGGCTGCTGTGCGTTTGGCGCTGCAGCGGCGGTACGTGTCGTGTTTGCGCTGACTGTGTGCCCCGCCGCGCGGCTTAAGTGAGGACCGACACGCGCCGGGCCGAGGTGGGATCTCGGTGCCGTGTGCTGTGGCTGCGGTACGTGTGGCAACTGAGGAGCCTGGTGGTTCAGCGGCTGCGGTGCGCGTCGCGCCGTTGTGCGGATATGGAGGGTGCGCCTGTGCGCTGCGCCACGCCGCGCGGCTTAAGTGAAGACCGACACGCGCCGGGCCGAGGCGGGGCCGGGCGCACCGCACTTTTTTTATGAAGTTAATGTTGAGAATGTATCTTGAATGTATCTCGGTTTCCGCGGGCTCCGTGGCTGCTGTGCGCTCCGTGCGCTCCGCGGCTGCGGTTCCGGTGCCGTGCGCTGCGGCGGCGGTACCTGTCGTAACTGGGGAGCCTGGTGGTTCCGCGGCCGCGGTGCGTGTCCTCACTTAAACTGTGAGGACTGTACTCATGAGTTTATTTGTCAATGTGTGCCGTGATTTCATAGCGCTGTCCACGGTGCTGAAATGAGCCTCGGTGTCGGCAGCGTCACAGGGTGACCTCATTTTATATTTCCAGATTGTGGCTATGTTTGCACTGAGTGTGTTTCTTTAATTTCAACAATGTAGCCATAATGGTCTCCAACAACGGTGAACAAAACAAACGCCACAGAAGCTGCAGTGCAAACTCCACCCACCTATAGCTGCAGAGGAAAAACTACATGTCTACTATAAACTGCTTTCTATATTCCTTCCTGGTTGGATTTAAACACACATCTGCCAATTTATTAGGTACACATTTTCTGTTTATGAACACACTGATTGAAGGAGCCAATCACATGGCAGTAAGTCATTGCATTTAGGCAGGTAGACATGATCAGGACGCCCAAATCAAGTTCAAACAGACTATCAGCATTAGGAAGAAAGGTGATTCAAGGAGCTTTTAATGTGGCATGGTTACTGGTAGTATTTTTACAAACTGCTTGCACAACCACGGTGTGACAAACAGAAAATATCCAGTGATGCCATGTTGAGGTCAAAGATCAGCAGAAAGGCCATGCTAAGAAAGCAAAAGGAACTCAAATCAGCGCAACCAAAGTGTGCAGAACACCATCTGAAGGCACAACACATTGAACCTTGCCGAAAAATGACTGCCTCCGACGGGAACGCGCATCGGTTAAGAGGTAGTGAGCGTAGGTCTACTGGTAGATATAATACTGTATACAGGGTACACCCTATAAGTCGTTGTTTGAAGGAGGGATACTGACCAAATTCATTGTACATGCACCTGTTTTCCTCGACTGCTAATGCTGAAAAGATAGAGAATGTAAGCCCTAACAATCCAGAGTTACAGGGTGCAGTCACTTCTCGGCAGGCCCTGCCGAAATGTGACAGCACCCTGTAACTCTTTATTGCAAGAAGCAATATTGACCAAATTCACTGTACATGCACCTGGTTTCCTCTACTTTCCTCTCCTCTACTGATTCTTCCAATTAGCCACTCACAGTGTGACTCCTGGCTGCTGAGTTAGTTAGCACCAGTTAGTTACTAGAAACCCAAGCCTTTTTAGATGATTTATATTAATAAATACACCATTAAATAATGACTTCAGTGTCATTAATTATTTAAATTAATAAATAGCCTTTTCAATAATTACTTACATCACATTGGTTTTCTTAGGTTACAAAATACTAACCTGGGTTTTTTTCGTCATCACTTAGTAACAATAATAATAATAATAATAATAATAAGAATAATATTCAGTGGAGCTCCACTTCAGGTTTTACTTGATACTCATTCCAAACTAAATGTTTATTTAAATATTAGTTTAAATGTCATATGATAAAAAAAAAGTGTTAAAGTTTGAGTGTACACTTACAATTAAGTGTTAAGTGTGTTTGTTTCTGTTTGGTTGTGATGAGTTTCTGTTGTACTCACACCAGCAAACCAAATCCAGTTCAGTCCGTCCATGAATACCAGTCCGGGTTTTGTAGCAGGTTTGCGTTGATGCTGCAAACAGAGAGTGAGACACAAACAGGTGACTGTGATCGTTTCATTAAAGACAAGAGATGAGAAGAAGACTGATGTCAGTGAAGAAACAAGGAAACAAAGTAACGTCAAACTTACATCTGTGATCTGTCCCTCTGGTGCGGCTGTCAACACAGGAGTTTAAATATTGGCACAATGGTCAGCCAATCAGGTGTGAAAGCTTGAAATGTTTGGGGCGGGGCTTATTATTGAAAACATGTGCGCTGTGACTGAGGAGCCTGGTGGTTCAGTGGCTGCGGTGCGCGTTGAGCCGGAGTGTGGATATGGAGTGTGCGCCTGTGTGCCGCGCCACGCCGCGCGGCTTAAGTGAAGACCGACACGCGCCGGGCTGAGGTGGGATCCTGGCGGGGCCGGGCGCACCGCACTTCCTTGTATCTAAAGAAAAAAAGAAAAGAATGCATTTGAAATTGTATTGTAGCTTGAGCATGCACATGAGTTCATTTGTCAATGTGTGCCGTGATTTCATAGCGCTGTCCACGGTGATGAAATGAGCCTCGGTGTCGGCAGGGTCACGGGGCCACCTCATTTTATATTTCCAGATTGTGGCAATGTTTGCACTGAGTGTGTTTCTTTCATTTCAACAATGTAGCCATAATGGTCTCTGGTTTTATGAAGTTAATGATGAGAATGTATCTTGTCTGCGGGGAATGAGTTACTTCAACTTTAACCATTTAGGAAACCAATTAAGTTTATTAACTCAAACAATTTAAGCATACAAAAGTATTTGATTTGAGTACAAGTAACTCAAGTATTTGTTGTTAAAGTAACTTGGGTAAAGTGCATTGTACTAATTCCATTCAGTTAATGAAAACTACTAAGTATGTGACACTTATGTGAAACGGATTTATCTGAACTGAAATGATCTTCTTTATACAAATGTTAATACTTAAGTTGAATTGACTCTTTTCTTTCTACTAAATCAAATTATTACATTCTACTTCTGACAACTTCAAATGGAGAGCGTAGATCAGTGTGTGAGCCATTACAACCTGATTGTGAGGACCAGAGACACATGGTGAGTTTCAAAGGGAACTCCTGCAGGAACCTGATCTTCATTCACTACTGCCACCAGGGCCACTGCCCCTCTTGGGTTGCTTCCAACTCATCCTGAAAAGGGAACAAACACATGTTCAGTGTTTTCAGTGTATTCAGACAAATCATTCAACTTAAAAAAGAAAACATGATGTCATCATCACTACTTGCGATGCAATAGTCAAATAGAAGCACTGTCAATAAAAAGGTAAACATGTTGCATGTATTATTTGTGAAATGTGGCGTTGTTTGTAGTTTAGTGTGTTTCCGCGTTTTCACGGCAGGGATGGCGTCTGCTGAGACGCTGGTTCCGCGGCTGCTGTGCGTTTGGCGCTGCGGCGGCGGTACGTGTCGTGATTGCGCTGACTGTGTGCCCCGCCGCGCGGCTTAAGTGAGGACCGACACGCGCCGGGCCGAGGTGGGATCTCGGTGCCGTGTGCTGTGGCTGCGGTACGTGTGGCAACTGAGGAGCCTGGTGGTTCAGCGGCTGCGGTGCGCGTCGCGCCGTTGTGCGGATATGGAGGGTGCGCCTGTGCGCTGCGCCACGCCGCGCGGCTTAAGTGAAGACCGACACGCGCCGGGCCGAGGCGGGGCCGGGCGCACCGCACTTTTTTTATGAAGTTAATGTTGAGAATGTATCTTGAATGTATCTCGGTTTGCGCGGGCTCCGTGGCTGCTGTGCGCTCCGTGCGCTCCGCGGCTGCGGTTCCGGTGCCGTGCGCTGCGGCGGCGGTACCTGTCGTAACTGGGGAGCCTTGTGGTTCCGCGGCCGCGGTGCGTGTCCTCACTTAAACTGTGAGGACTGTACTCAGGCCAGTAAACTAACCTGATCTTCATTCACTACTGCCACCAGGGCCACTGCCCCTCTTGGGTTGCTTCCAACTCATCCTGAAAAGGGAACAAACACATGTTCAGTGTTTTCAGTGTATTCAGACAAATCATTCAACTTAAAAAAGAAAACATGATGTCATCATCACTACTTGCGATGCAATAGTCAAATAGAAGCACTGTCAATAAAAAGGTAAACATGTTGCATGTATTATTTGTGAAATGTGGCGTTGTTTGTAGTTTAGTGTGTTTCCGCGTTTTCACGGCAGGGATGGCGTCTGCTGAGACGCTGGTTCCGCGGCTGCTGTGCGTTTGGCGCTGCGGCGGCGGTACGTGTCGTGATTGCGCTGACTGTGTGCCCCGCCGCGCGGCTTAAGTGAGGACCGACACGCGCCGGGCCGAGGTGGGATCTCGGTGCCGTGTGCTGTGGCTGCGGTACGTGTGGCAACTGAGGAGCCTGGTGGTTCAGCGGCTGCGGTGCGCGTCGCGCCGTTGTGCGGATATGGAGGGTGCGCCTGTGCGCTGCGCCACGCCGCGCGGCTTAAGTGAAGACCGACACGCGCCGGGCCGAGGCGGGGCCGGGCGCACCGCACTTTTTTTATGAAGTTAATGTTGAGAATGTATCTTGAATGTATCTCGGTTTGCGCGGGCTCCGTGGCTGCTGTGCGCTCCGTGCGCTCCGCGGCTGCGGTTCCGGTGCCGTGCGCTGCGGCGGCGGTACCTGTCGTAACTGGGGAGCCTTGTGGTTCCGCGGCCGCGGTGCGTGTCCTCACTTAAACTGTGAGGACTGTACTCAGGCCAGTAAACTAACCTGATCTTCATTCACTACTGCCACCAGGGCCACTGCCCCTCTTGGGTTGCTTCCAACTCATCCTGAAAAGGGAACAAACACATGTTCAGTGTTTTCAGTGTATTCAGACAAATCATTCAACTTAAAAAAGAAAACATGATGTCATCATCACTACTTGCGATGCAATAGTCAAATAGAAGCACTGTCAATAAAAAGGTAAACATGTTGCATGTATTATTTGTGAAATGTGGCGTTGTTTGTAGTTTAGTGTGTTTCCGCGTTTTCACGGCAGGGATGGCGTCTGCTGAGACGCTGGTTCCGCGGCTGCTGTGCGTTTGGCGCTGCGGCGGCGGTACGTGTCGTGATTGCGCTGACTGTGTGCCCCGCCGCGCGGCTTAAGTGAGGACCGACACGCGCCGGGCCGAGGTGGGATCTCGGTGCCGTGTGCTGTGGCTGCGGTACGTGTGGCAACTGAGGAGCCTGGTGGTTCAGCGGCTGCGGTGCGCGTCGCGCCGTTGTGCGGATATGGAGGGTGCGCCTGTGCGCTGCGCCACGCCGCGCGGCTTAAGTGAAGACCGACACGCGCCGGGCCGAGGCGGGGCCGGGCGCACCGCACTTTTTTTATGAAGTTAATGTTGAGAATGTATCTTGAATGTATCTCGGTTTGCGCGGGCTCCGTGGCTGCTGTGCGCTCCGTGCGCTCCGCGGCTGCGGTTCCGGTGCCGTGCGCTGCGGCGGCGGTACCTGTCGTAACTGGGGAGCCTTGTGGTTCCGCGGCCGCGGTGCGTGTCCTCACTTAAACTGTGAGGACTGTACTCAGGCCAGTAAACTAACCTGATCTTCATTCACTACTGCCACCAGGGCCACTGCCCCTCTTGGGTTGCTTCCAACTCATCCTGAAAAGGGAACAAACACATGTTCAGTGTTTTCAGTGTATTCAGACAAATCATTCAACTTAAAAAAGAAAACATGATGTCATCATCACTACTTGCGATGCAATAGTCAAATAGAAGCACTGTCAATAAAAAGGTAAACATGTTGCATGTATTATTTGTGAAATGTGGCGTTGTTTGTAGTTTAGTGTGTTTCCGCGTTTTCACGGCAGGGATGGCGTCTGCTGAGACGCTGGTTCCGCGGCTGCTGTGCGTTTGGCGCTGCGGCGGCGGTACGTGTCGTGATTGCGCTGACTGTGTGCCCCGCCGCGCGGCTTAAGTGAGGACCGACACGCGCCGGGCCGAGGTGGGATCTCGGTGCCGTGTGCTGTGGCTGCGGTACGTGTGGCAACTGAGGAGCCTGGTGGTTCAGCGGCTGCGGTGCGCGTCGCGCCGTTGTGCGGATATGGAGGGTGCGCCTGTGCGCTGCGCCACGCCGCGCGGCTTAAGTGAAGACCGACACGCGCCGGGCCGAGGCGGGGCCGGGCGCACCGCACTTTTTTTATGAAGTTAATGTTGAGAATGTATCTTGAATGTATCTCGGTTTGCGCGGGCTCCGTGGCTGCTGTGCGCTCCGTGCGCTCCGCGGCTGCGGTTCCGGTGCCGTGCGCTGCGGCGGCGGTACCTCTCGTAACTGGGGAGCCTTGTGGTTCCGCGGCCGCGGTGCGTGTCCTCACTTAAACTGTGAGGACTGTACTCAGGCCAGTAAACTAACCTGATCTTCATTCACTACTGCCACCAGGGCCACTGCCCCTCTTGGGTTGCTTCCAACTCATCCTGAAAAGGGAACAAACACATGTTCAGTGTTTTCAGTGTATTCAGACAAATCATTCAACTTAAAAAAGAAAACATGATGTCATCATCACTACTTGCGATGCAATAGTCAAATAGAAGCACTGTCAATAAAAAGGTAAACATGTTGCATGTATTATTTGTGAAATGTGGCGTTGTTTGTAGTTTAGTGTGTTTCCGCGTTTTCACGGCAGGGATGGCGTCTGCTGAGACGCTGATTCCGCGGCTGCTGTGCGTTTGGCGCTGCGGTGGCGGTACGTGTCGTGTTTGCGCTGACTGTGTGCCCCGCCGCGCGGCTTAAGTGAGGACCGACACGCGCCGGGCCGAGGTGGGATCTCGGTGCCGTGTGCTGTGGCTGCGGTACGTGTCGCAACTGAGGAGCCTGGTGGTTCAGCGGCAGCGGTGCGCCGGAGTGTGGATATGGAGTGGCTCGGGAACAAACACATGTTCAGTGTTTTCAGTGTATTCAGACAAATCATTCAACTTAAAAAAGAAAACATGATGTCATCATCACTACTTGCGATGCAATAGTCAAATAGAAGCACTGTCAATAAAAAGGTAAACATGTTGCATGTATTATTTGTGAAATGTGGCGTTGTTTGTAGTTTAGTGTGTTTCCGCGTTTTCACGGCAGGGATGGCGTCTGCTGAGACGCTGGTTCCGCGGCTGCTGTGCGTTTGGCGCTGCAGCGGCGGTACGTGTCGTGTTTGCGCTGACTGTGTGCCCCGCCGCGCGGCTTAAGTGAGGACCGACACGCGCCGGGCCGAGGTGGGATCTCGGTGCCGTGTGCTGTGGCTGCGGTACGTGTGGCAACTGAGGAGCCTGGTGGTTCAGCGGCTGCGGTGCGCGTCGCGCCGTTGTGCGGATATGGAGGGTGCGCCTGTGCGCTGCGCCACGCCGCGCGGCTTAAGTGAAGACCGACACGCGCCGGGCCGAGGCGGGGCCGGGCGCACCGCACTTTTTTTATGAAGTTAATGTTGAGAATGTATCTTGAATGTATCTCGGTTTCCGCGGGCTCCGTGGCTGCTGTGCGCTCCGTGCGCTCCGCGGCTGCGGTTCCGGTGCCGTGCGCTGCGGCGGCGGTACCTGTCGTAACTGGGGAGCCTGGTGGTTCCGCGGCCGCGGTGCGTGTCCTCACTTAAACTGTGAGGACTGTACTCATGAGTTTATTTGTCAATGTGTGCCGTGATTTCATAGCGCTGTCCACGGTGCTGAAATGAGCCTCGGTGTCGGCAGCGTCACAGGGTGACCTCATTTTATATTTCCAGATTGTGGCTATGTTTGCACTGAGTGTGTTTCTTTAATTTCAACAATGTAGCCATAATGGTCTCCAACAACGGTGAACAAAACAAACGCCACAGAAGCTGCAGTGCAAACTCCACCCACCTATAGCTGCAGAGGAAAAACTACATGTCTACTATAAACTGCTTTCTATATTCCTTCCTGGTTGGATTTAAACACACATCTGCCAATTTATTAGGTACACATTTTCTGTTTATGAACACACTGATTGAAGGAGCCAATCACATGGCAGTAAGTCATTGCATTTAGGCAGGTAGACATGATCAGGACGCCCAAATCAAGTTCAAACAGACTATCAGCATTAGGAAGAAAGGTGATTCAAGGAGCTTTTAATGTGGCATGGTTACTGGTAGTATTTTTACAAACTGCTTGCACAACCACGGTGTGACAAACAGAAAATATCCAGTGATGCCATGTTGAGGTCAAAGATCAGCAGAAAGGCCATGCTAAGAAAGCAAAAGGAACTCAAATCAGCGCAACCAAAGTGTGCAGAACACCATCTGAAGGCACAACACATTGAACCTTGCCGAAAAATGACTGCCTCCGACGGGAACGCGCATCGGTTAAGAGGTAGTGAGCGTAGGTCTACTGGTAGATATAATACTGTATACAGGGTACACCCTATAAGTCGTTGTTTGAAGGAGGGATACTGACCAAATTCATTGTACATGCACCTGTTTTCCTCGACTGCTAATGCTGAAAAGATAGAGAATGTAAGCCCTAACAATCCAGAGTTACAGGGTGCAGTCACTTCTCGGCAGGCCCTGCCGAAATGTGACAGCACCCTGTAACTCTTTATTGCAAGAAGCAATATTGACCAAATTCACTGTACATGCACCTGGTTTCCTCTACTTTCCTCTCCTCTACTGATTCTTCCAATTAGCCACTCACAGTGTGACTCCTGGCTGCTGAGTTAGTTAGCACCAGTTAGTTACTAGAAACCCAAGCCTTTTTAGATGATTTATATTAATAAATACACCATTAAATAATGACTTCAGTGTCATTAATTATTTAAATTAATAAATAGCCTTTTCAATAATTACTTACATCACATTGGTTTTCTTAGGTTACAAAATACTAACCTGGGTTTTTTTCGTCATCACTTAGTAACAATAATAATAATAATAATAATAATAAGAATAATATTCAGTGGAGCTCCACTTCAGGTTTTACTTGATACTCATTCCAAACTAAATGTTTATTTAAATATTAGTTTAAATGTCATATGATAAAAAAAAAGTGTTAAAGTTTGAGTGTACACTTACAATTAAGTGTTAAGTGTGTTTGTTTCTGTTTGGTTGTGATGAGTTTCTGTTGTACTCACACCATCAAACCAAATCCAGTTCAGTCCGTCCATGAATACCAGTCCGGGTTTTGTAGCAGGTTTGCGTTGATGCTGCAAACAGAGAGTGAGACACAAACAGGTGACTGTGATCGTTTCATTAAAGACAAGAGATGAGAAGAAGACTGATGTCAGTGAATAAACAAGGAAACAAAGTAACGTCAAACTTACATCTGTGATCTGTCCCTCTGGTGCGGCTGTCAACACAGGAGTTTAAATATTGGCACAATGGTCAGCCAATCAGGTGTGAAAGCTTGAAATGTTTGGGGCGGGGCTTATTATTGAAAACATGTGCGCTGTGACTGAGGAGCCTGGTGGTTCAGTGGCTGCGGTGCGCGTTGAGCCGGAGTGTGGATATGGAGTGTGCGCCTGTGTGCCGCGCCACGCCGCGCGGCTTAAGTTAAGACCGACACGCGCCGGGCTGAGGTGGGATCCTGGCGGGGCCGGGCGCACCGCACTTCCTTGTATCTAAAGAAAAAAAGAAAAGAATGCATTTGAAATTGTATTGTAGCTTGAGCATGCACATGAGTTCATTTGTCAATGTGTGCCGTGATTTCATAGCGCTGTCCACGGTGATGAAATGAGCCTCGTGTCGGCAGCGTCACGGGGCCACCTCATTTTATATTTCCAGATTGTGGCTATGTTTGCACTGAGTGTGTTTCTTTCATTTCAACAATGTAGCCATAATGGTCTCTGGTTTTATGAAGTTAATGTTGAGAATGTATCTTGTCTGCGGGGAATGAGTTACTTCAACTTTAACCATTTAGGAAACCAATTAAGTTTATTAACTCAAACAATTTAAGCATACAAAAGTATTTGATTTGAGTACAAGTAACTCAAGTATTTGTTGTTAAAGTAACTTGGGTAAAGTGCATTGTACTAATTCCATTCAGTTAATGAAAACTACTAAGTATGTGACACTTATGTGAAACGGATTTATCTGAACTGAAATGATCTTCTTTATACAAATGTTAATACTTAAGTTGAATTGACTCTTTTCTTTCTACTAAATCAAATTATTACATTCTACTTCTGACAACTTCAAATGGAGAGCGTAGATCAGTGTGTGAGCCATTACAACCTGATTGTGAGGACCAGAGACACATGGTGAGTTTCAAAGGGAACTCCTGCAGGAACCTGATCTTCATTCACTACTGCCACCAGGGCCACTGCCCCTCTTGGGTTGCTTCCAACTCATCCTGAAAAGGGAACAAACACATGTTCAGTGTTTTCAGTGTATTCAGACAAATCATTCAACTTAAAAAAGAAAACATGATGTCATCATCACTACTTGCGATGCAATAGTCAAATAGAAGCACTGTCAATAAAAAGGTAAACATGTTGCATGTATTAGTTGTGAAATGTGGCGTTACACTGTACTCACATCTTATACCAAACTGAGAATACAAGTGCGTGTCCTCACTTAAACTGTGAGGACTGTACTCACGCCAGTAAACCGAATCCAGTCTGGGGTTTGTAGCAGGTTTGTAGGTTTGTGCGCCACGCCGCGCGGCTTAAGTGAAGACCGACACGCGCCGGGCCGCACCGCACTTCCTTGTATCTTAATAAAAAGAAAAGAATGCATTTGAAATTGTATTGTAGCTTGAGCATGCGCATGATTTTATTTGTCAATGTGTGCCGTGATTTCATAGCGCTGTCCACGGTGCTGAAATGAGCCTCGCTGTCATATTAAAACTCTTTTCCAGATGAGGCATTGCTACAACAATGACTTTGACAGTGTGTGGGTGTCACCATCCTCTTTCACTCACTTGAGCTTCACTAAAGAGTGCAGGTCGTCTCTCTTTTAGTTCGGCAAGGAGGAGCTGAATTCACAGTTTCTTCATGCCCGAGTGCTGCATATGTTGATGGAGACCTGTGACATAAAACACAAAGAGCTACTGATGGTGCTACGTCTGTTTTTCACTAGACTACTCATAGATATCAGTACATCAACTGACAGTTAATGTATTATTTATTTGAACTTACAATTGTACATTTATATTCAAATACATACACAAATATGAAAGAACTGTACACTATAGTGGCGGTGATTGACTGAACATCATATGTTGGGTGCACATTTAAACACAGGATCCAGGCAGCTTTCCAAGTTGCAATATTTTATTTCCAAGTAAACGGTAGTCGGTGATGAGGGGTAATGGTGGATGATTCTGTCTATATGAAAATGATAAAGGAAATATTACAATCTAGAAAGTATCAAATATACAATAAGAAATGAGGTTGTCTTAGACTAACATCAATAATACATCCACTCTTACTTCCCTCTCTTTAGCAAAGGATTAAACTCAGGAATCTAGTATAATGACACACAAGCAATAAGTAAGTCTTCATACAAGATGTAGTATCAACCAAATGAATCATTAAATGAGTGAACGTCCATAAAACTCACAGCCAGTGTCCCTTTGTTCTCGTGGATTGTTTGGAGGGAAAATAGGGGGGTCAAAGGGCGGAAGGGGCGGGTTATATAGGATTAGGGGTGTGGTCCAGGTAGGTGGGCCAGTGATGAGGCAGGTGAGGAGGAGACTTGGGATTTTAACAAATACATATACAATGGCCGTGCCACTTTAATATAAACCTAAAATTCGAAGGTAAAATCAATTATTAGTAATAATATACAAAGTGTTTACATTAAAAACAAAGTAACATGTCAACCACAAATCTATGGATCACACCAAGCATCTGAGAGACGTCTGAGCCAGAGGATCATTTCATCAGGACAGGCCGAGGTAACGCTGCTCTGCCCTGGGCACTGTGAGCACCGAGTGTCCGCAGAGGCGGAGCTGATCACCTCCGACAACGTACCGCGCTGAAATCAGTTCCAGGTTGGATATTCAACAGACATTCGCTCCAGATCCAACGGCACCCTCCTCCTTCTCCACCCCGAGATAGGTGCACGATCACGGCTTGTACAAAGTCCGACCCATCGCTCTCAACAACCGTGGTCTCATTTAGGGACCATCAACGAATTACCGTTAAAAATGGATTAAAAAAAATTATGGGAGGTACTAAAATGGAATAAAAAGAGGTGTGTCCTGACTAGGCAGTCTAGTTCTATGTTGCTGCACTGTTTTGGAATCTTTAGGGTCACATGGCCTGGACGCGATTGAGATAAAATGCTAATATTTGCATTAAAGAAATGATTGAAAGTAAATCAAGTATTTAAATGGAATATAAAGAGGTGTGTCCTGACTAGGCAGTCTAGTACTATGTTTGTACACTCATTTGGAGTCTTTGGGTCACATTGCCTGGAAGCTATTGAGCTAAAATGCTAATATTTACATTATTAAAATTATAAAAAAAATAAATGAGGTAATTAAATATTAGTTTAATGTCATATGATCAAAATTAAAGTGTTAACGTTCGACTCTACACTTAGATTCAAGTGTTAAGTGTGTTTGCGGTTTGTTTCTGTCTGGTTGTGATGACTTTCTGTTGTACTCACGCCAGTAAACCGAATCCAGTCTGGGGTTTGTAGCAGGTTTGTACTGTAGCAGGTTTGCATTGGTGCTGCAAACAGAGAGTGAGACACAAACATGGGGCTGTGATGGTTTCATTAAAGACAAGAGATGAGAAGAAGACTGGAGTCAGTGAGAAAACAAGGAAACAAAGTAACGTCAAACTTACGTCTGTGATCTGTCAGCATCTCCTCTCCCTCTGGTGCGGCAGTCAACACAGGAGTTTAAATATTGGCACAATGGTCAGCCAATCAGGTGTGAAAGCTTGAAATGTTAGGGGCGGGGCTTATTATTGAAAACATGTGCGCTGTGACTGAGGAGCCTGGTGGTTCAGTGGCTGCGGTGCGCGTTGAGCCGGAGTGTGGATATGGAGTGTGCGCCTGTGTGCCGCGCCACGCCGCGCGGCTTAAGTGAAGACCGACACGCGCCGGGCTGAGGTGGGATCCTGGCGGGGCCGGGCGCACCGCACTTCCTTGTATCTAAAGAAAAAAAGAAAAGAATGCATTTGAAATTGTATTGTAGCTTGAGCATGCACATGAGTTCATTTGTCAATGTGTGCCGTGATTTCATAGCGCTGTCCACGGTGATGAAATGAGCCTCGGTGTCGGCAGGGTCACGGGGCCACCTCATTTTATATTTCCAGATTGTGGCTATGTTTGCACTGAGTGTGTTTCTTTCATTTCAACAATGTAGCCATAATGGTCTCTGGTTTTATGAAGTTAATGTTGAGAATGTATCTTGTCTGCGGGGAATGAGTTACTTCAACTTTAACCATTTAGGAAACCAATTAAGTTTATTAACTCAAACAATTTAAGCATACAAAAGTATTTGATTTGAGTACAAGTAACTCAAGTATTTGTTGTTAAAGTAACTTGGGTAAAGTGCATTGTACTAATTCCATTCAGTTAATGAAAACTACTAAGTATGTGACACTTATGTGAAACGGATTTATCTGAACTGAAATGATCTTCTTTATACAAATGTTAATACTTAAGTTGAATTGACTCTTTTCTTTCTACTAAATCAAATTATTACATTCTACTTCTGACAACTTCAAATGGAGAGCGTAGATCAGTGTGTGAGCCATTACAACCTGATTGTGAGGACCAGAGACACATGGTGAGTTTCAAAGGGAACTCCTGCAGGAACCTGATCTTCATTCACTACTGCCACCAGGGCCACTGCCCCTCTTGGGTTGCTTCCAACTCATCCTGAAAAGGGAACAAACACATGTTCAGTGTTTTCAGTGTATTCAGACAAATCATTCAACTTAAAAAAGAAAACATGATGTCATCATCACTACTTGCGATGCAATAGTCAAATAGAAGCACTGTCAATAAAAAGGTAAACATGTTGCATGTATTATTTGTGAAATGTGGCGTTGTTTGTAGTTTAGTGTGTTTCCGCGTTTTCACGGCAGGGATGGCGTCTGCTGAGACGCTGATTCCGCGGCTGCTGTGCGTTTGGCGCTGCGGTGGCGGTACGTGTCGTGTTTGCGCTGACTGTGTGCCCCGCCGCGCGGCTTAAGTGAGGACCGACACGCGCCGGGCCGAGGTGGGATCTCGGTGCCGTGTGCTGTGGCTGCGGTACGTGTCGCAACTGAGGAGCCTGGTGGTTCAGCGGCAGCGCTGCGCCGGAATGTGGATATGGAGTGGCTCGGGAACAAACACATGTTCAGTGTTTTCAGTGTATTCAGACAAATCATTCAACTTAAAAAAGAAAACATGATGTCATCATCACTACTTGCGATGCAATAGTCAAATAGAAGCACTGTCAATAAAAAGGTAAACATGTTGCATGTATTATTTGTGAAATGTGGCGTTGTTTGTAGTTTAGTGTGTTTCCGCGTTTTCACGGCAGGGATGGCGTCTGCTGAGACGCTGGTTCCGCGGCTGCTGTGCGTTTGGCGCTGCGGCGGCGGTACGTGTCGTGTTTGCGCTGACTGTGTGCCCCGCCGCGCGGCTTAAGTGAGGACCGACACGCGCCGGGCCGAGGTGGGATCTCGGTGCCGTGTGCTGTGGTTGCGGTACGTGTGGCAACTGAGGAGCCTGGTGGTTCAGCGGCTGCGGTGCGCGTCGCGCCGTTGTGCGGATATGGAGGGTGCGCCTGTGCGCTGCGCCACGCCGCGCGGCTTAAGTGAAGACCGACACGCGCCGGGCCGAGGCGGGGCCGGGCGCACCGCACTTTTTTTATGAAGTTAATGTTGAGAATGTATCTTGAATGTATCTCGGTTTGCGCGGGCTCCGTGGCTGCTGTGCGCTCCGTGCGCTCCGCGGCTGCGGTTCCGGTGCCGTGCGCTGCGGCGGCGGTACCTGTCGTAACTGGGGAGCCTTGTGGTTCCGCGGCCGCGGTGCGTGTCCTCACTTAAACTGTGAGGACTGTACTCAGGCCAGTAAACTAACCTGATCTTCATTCACTACTGCCACCAGGGCCACTGCCCCTCTTGGGTTGCTTCCAACTCATCCTGAAAAGGGAACAAACACATGTTCAGTGTTTTCAGTGTATTCAGACAAATCATTCAACTTAAAAAAGAAAACATGATGTCATCATCACTACTTGCGATGCAATAGTCAAATAGAAGCACTGTCAATAAAAAGGTAAACATGTTGCATGTATTATTTGTGAAATGTGGCGTTGTTTGTAGTTTAGTGTGTTTCCGCGTTTTCACGGCAGGGATGGCGTCTGCTGAGACGCTGATTCCGCGGCTGCTGTGCGTTTGGCGCTGCGGTGGCGGTACGTGTCGTGTTTGCGCTGACTGTGTGCCCCGCCGCGCGGCTTAAGTGAGGACCGACACGCGCCGGGCCGAGGTGGGATCTCGGTGCCGTGTGCTGTGGCTGCGGTACGTGTCGCAACTGAGGAGCCTGGTGGTTCAGCGGCAGCGGTGCGCCGGAGTGTGGATATGGAGTGGCTCGGGAACAAACACATGTTCAGTGTTTTCAGTGTATTCAGACAAATCATTCAACTTAAAAAAGAAAACATGATGTCATCATCACTACTTGCGATGCAATAGTCAAATAGAAGCACTGTCAATAAAAAGGTAAACATGTTGCATGTATTATTTGTGAAATGTGGCGTTGTTTGTAGTTTAGTGTGTTTCCGCGTTTTCACGGCAGGGATGGCGTCTGCTGAGACGCTGGTTCCGCGGCTGCTGTGCGTTTGGCGCTGCGGCGGCGGTACGTGTCGTGTTTGCGCTGACTGTGTGCCCCGCCGCGCGGCTTAAGTGAGGACCGACACGCGCCGGGCCGAGGTGGGATCTCGGTGCCGTGTGCTGTGGCTGCGGTACGTGTGGCAACTGAGGAGCCTGGTGGTTCAGCGGCTGCGGTGCGCGTCGCGCCGTTGTGCGGATATGGAGGGTGCGCCTGTGCGCTGCGCCACGCCGCGCGGCTTAAGTGAAGACCGACACGCGCCGGGCCGAGGCGGGGCCGGGCGCACCGCACTTTTTTTATGAAGTTAATGTTGAGAATGTATCTTGAATGTATCTCGGTTTGCGCGGGCTCCGTGGCTGCTGTGCGCTCCGTGCGCTCCGCGGCTGCGGTTCCGGTGCCGTGCGCTGCGGCGGCGGTACCTGTCGTAACTGGGGAGCCTTGTGGTTCCGCGGCCGCGGTGCGTGTCCTCACTTAAACTGTGAGGACTGTACTCATGAGTTTATTTGTCAATGTGTGCCGTGATTTCATAGCGCTGTCCACGGTGCTGAAATGAGCCTCGGTGTCGGCAGCGTCACAGGGTGACCTCATTTTATATTTCCAGATTGTGGCTATGTTTGCACTGAGTGTGTTTCTTTAATTTCAACAATGTAGCCATAATGGTCTCCAACAACGGTGAACAAAACAAACGCCACAGAAGCTGCAGTGCAAACTCCACCCACCTATAGCTGCAGAGGAAAAACTACATGTCTACTATAAACTGCTTTCTATATTCCTTCCTGGTTGGATTTAAACACACATCTGCCAATTTATTAGGTACACATTTTCTGTTTATGAACACACTGATTGAAGGAGCCAATCACATGGCAGTAAGTCATTGCATTTAGGCAGGTAGACATGATCAGGACGCCCAAATCAAGTTCAAACAGACTATCAGCATTAGGAAGAAAGGTGATTCAAGGAGCTTTTAATGTGGCATGGTTACTGGTAGTATTTTTACAAACTGCTTGCACAACCACGGTGTGACAAACAGAAAATATCCAGTGATGCCATGTTGAGGTCAAAGATCAGCAGAAAGGCCATGCTAAGAAAGCAAAAGGAACTCAAATCAGCGCAACCAAAGTGTGCAGAACACCATCTGAAGGCACAACACATTGAACCTTGCCGAAAAATGACTGCCTCCGACGGGAACGCGCATCGGTTAAGAGGTAGTGAGCGTAAGTCTACTGGTAGATATAATACTGTATACAGGGTACACCCTATAAGTCGTTGTTTGAAGGAGCGATACTGACCAAATTCATTGTACATGCACCTGTTTTCCTCGACTGCTAATGCTGAAAAGATAGAGAATGTAAGCCCTAACAATCCAGAGTTACAGGGTGCAGTCACTTCTCGGCAGGCCCTGCCGAAATGTGACAGCACCCTGTAACTCTTTATTGCAAGAAGCAATATTGACCAAATTCACTGTACATGCACCTGGTTTCCTCTACTTTCCTCTCCTCTACTGATTCTTCCAATTAGCCACTCACAGTGTGACTCCTGGCTGCTGAGTTAGTTAGCACCAGTTAGTTACTAGAAACCCAAGCCTTTTTAGATGATTTATATTAATAAATACACCATTAAATAACGACTTAAGTGTCATTAATTATTTAAATTAATAAATAGCCTTTTCAATAATTACTTACATCACATTGGTTTTCTTAGGTTACAAAATACTGACCTGGGTTTTTTTCGTCATCACTTAGTAACAATAATAATAATAATAATAATAATAATAATAATAATAATAATAATAATATTCAGTGGAGCTCCACTTCAGGTTTTACTTGATACTCATTCCAAACTAAATGTTTATTTAAATATTAGTTTAAATGTCATATGATAAAAAAAAGTGTTAAAGTTTGAGTGTACACTTACAATTAAGTGTTAAGTGTGTTTGTTTCTGTTTGGTTGTGATGAGTTTCTGTTGTACTCACACCATCAAACCGAATCCAGTTCAGTCCGTCCATGAATACCAGTCCGGGTTTTGTAGCAGGTTTGCGTTGATGCTGCAAACAGAGAGTGAGACACAAACAGGTGACTGTGATCGTTTCATTAAAGACAAGAGATGAGAAGAAGACTGATGTCAGTGAATAAACAAGGAAACAAAGTAACGTCAAACTTACATCTGTGATCTGTCCCTCTGGTGCGGCTGTCAACACAGGAGTTTAAATATTGGCACAATGGTCAGCCAATCAGGTGTGAAAGCTTGAAATGTTTGGGGCGGGGCTTATTATTGAAAACATGTGCGCTGTGACTGAGGAGCCTGGTGGTTCAGTGGCTGCGGTGCGCGTTGAGCCGGAGTGTGGATATGGAGTGTGCGCCTGTGTGCCGCGCCACGCCGCGCGGCTTAAGTGAAGACCGACACGCGCCGGGCTGAGGTGGGATCCTGGCGGGGCCGGGCGCACCGCACTTCCTTGTATCTAAAGAAAAAAAGAAAAGAATGCATTTGAAATTGTATTGTAGCTTGAGCATGCACATGAGTTCATTTGTCAATGTGTGCCGTGATTTCATAGCGCTGTCCACGGTGATGAAATGAGCCTCGTGTCGGCAGCGTCACGGGGCCACCTCATTTTATATTTCCAGATTGTGGCTATGTTTGCACTGAGTGTGTTTCTTTCATTTCAACAATGTAGCCATAATGGTCTCTGGTTTTATGAAGTTAATGTTGAGAATGTATCTTGTCTGCGGGGAATGAGTTACTTCAACTTTAACCATTTAGGAAACCAATTAAGTTTATTAACTCAAACAATTTAAGCATACAAAAGTATTTGATTTGAGTACAAGTAACTCAAGTATTTGTTGTTAAAGTAACTTGGGTAAAGTGCATTGTACTAATTCCATTCAGTTAATGAAAACTACTAAGTATGTGACACTTATGTGAAACGGATTTATCTGAACTGAAATGATCTTCTTTATACAAATGTTAATACTTAAGTTGAATTGACTCTTTTCTTTCTACTAAATCAAATTATTACATTCTACTTCTGACAACTTCAAATGGAGAGCGTAGATCAGTGTGTGAGCCATTACAACCTGATTGTGAGGACCAGAGACACATGGTGAGTTTCAAAGGGAACTCCTGCAGGAACCTGATCTTCATTCACTACTGCCACCAGGGCCACTGCCCCTCTAGGGTTGCTTCCAACTCATCCTGAAAAGGGAACAAACACATGTTCAGTGTTTTCAGTGTATTCAGACAAATCATTCAACTTAAAAAAGAAAACATGATGTCATCATCACTACTTGCGATGCAATAGTCAAATAGAAGCACTGTCAATAAAAAGGTAAACATGTTGCATGTATTATTTGTGAAATGTGGCGTTGTTTGTAGTTTAGTGTGTTTCCGCGTTTTCACGGCAGGGATGGCGTCTGCTGAGACGCTGGTTCCGCGGCTGCTGTGCGTTTGGCGCTGCGGCGGCGGTACGTGTCGTGTTTGCGCTGACTGTGTGCCCCGCCGCGCGGCTTAAGTGAGGACCGACACGCGCCGGGCCGAGGTGGGATCTCGGTGCCGTGTGCTGTGGCTGCGGTACGTGTGGCAACTGAGGAGCCTGGTGGTTCAGCGGCTGCGGTGCGCGTCGCGCCGTTGTGCGGATATGGAGGGTGCGCCTGTGCGCTGCGCCACGCCGCGCGGCTTAAGTGAAGACCGACACGCGCCGGGCCGAGGCGGGGCCGGGCGCACCGCACTTTTTTTATGAAGTTAATGTTGAGAATGTATCTTTAATGTATCTCGGTTTGCGCGGGCTCCGTGGCTGCTGTGCGCTCCGCGGCTGCGGTTCCGGTGCCGTGCGCTGCGGCGGCGGTACCTGTCGTAACTGGGGAGCCTTGTGGTTCCGCGGCCGCGGTGCGTGTCCTCACTTAAACTGTGAGGACTGTACTCAGGCCAGTAAACTAACCTGATCTTCATTCACTACTGCCACCAGGGCCACTGCCCCTCTTGGGTTGCTTCCAACTCATCCTGAAAAGGGAACAAACACATGTTCAGTGTTTTCAGTGTATTCAGACAAATCATTCAACTTAAAAAAGAAAACATGATGTCATCATCACTACTTGCGATGCAATAGTCAAATAGAAGCACTGTCAATAAAAAGGTAAACATGTTGCATGTATTATTTGTGAAATGTGGCGTTGTTTGTAGTTTAGTGTGTTTCCGCGTTTTCACGGCAGGGATGGCGTCTGCTGAGACGCTGGTTCCGCGGCTGCTGTGCGTTTGGCGCTGCGGCGGCGGTACGTGTCGTGTTTGCGCTGACTGTGTGCCCCGCCGCGCGGCTTAAGTGAGGACCGACACGCGCCGGGCCGAGGTGGGATCTCGGTGCCGTGTGCTGTGGCTGCGGTACGTGTGGCAACTGAGGAGCCTGGTGGTTCAGCGGCTGCGGTGCGCGTCGCGCCGTTGTGCGGATATGGAGGGTGCGCCTGTGCGCTGCGCCACGCCGCGCGGCTTAAGTGAAGACCGACACGCGCCGGGCCGAGGCGGGGCCGGGCGCACCGCACTTTTTTTATGAAGTTAATGTTGAGAATGTATCTTGAATGTATCTCGGTTTGCGCGGGCTCCGTGGCTGCTGTGCGCTCCGTGCGCTCCGCGGCTGCGGTTCCGGTGCCGTGCGCTGCGGCGGCGGTACCTGTCGTAACTGGGGAGCCTTGTGGTTCCGCGGCCGCGGTGCGTGTCCTCACTTAAACTGTGAGGACTGTACTCAGGCCAGTAAACTAACCTGATCTTCATTCACTACTGCCACCAGGGCCACTGCCCCTCTTGGGTTGCTTCCAACTCATCCTGAAAAGGGAACAAACACATGTTCAGTGTTTTCAGTGTATTCAGACAAATCATTCAACTTAAAAAAGAAAACATGATGTCATCATCACTACTTGCGATGCAATAGTCAAATAGAAGCACTGTCAATAAAAAGGTAAACATGTTGCATGTATTATTTGTGAAATGTGGCGTTGTTTGTAGTTTAGTGTGTTTCCGCGTTTTCACGGCAGGGATGGCGTCTGCTGAGACGCTGATTCCGCGGCTGCTGTGCGTTTGGCGCTGCGGTGGCGGTACGTGTCGTGTTTGCGCTGACTGTGTGCCCCGCCGCGCGGCTTAAGTGAGGACCGACACGCGCCGGGCCGAGGTGGGATCTCGGTGCCGTGTGCTGTGGCTGCGGTACGTGTCGCAACTGAGGAGCCTGGTGGTTCAGCGGCAGCGGTGCGCCGGAGTGTGGATATGGAGTGGCTCGGGAACAAACACATGTTCAGTGTTTTCAGTGTATTCAGACAAATCATTCAACTTAAAAAAGAAAACATGATGTCATCATCACTACTTGCGATGCAATAGTCAAATAGAAGCACTGTCAATAAAAAGGTAAACATGTTGCATGTATTATTTGTGAAATGTGGCGTTGTTTGTAGTTTAGTGTGTTTCCGCGTTTTCACGGCAGGGATGGCGTCTGCTGAGACGCTGGTTCCGCGGCTGCTGTGCGTTTGGCGCTGCGGCGGCGGTACGTGTCGTGTTTGCGCTGACTGTGTGCCCCGCCGCGCGGCTTAAGTGAGGACCGACACGCGCCGGGCCGAGGTGGGATCTCGGTGCCGTGTGCTGTGGCTGCGGTACGTGTGGCAACTGAGGAGCCTGGTGGTTCAGCGGCTGCGGTGCGCGTCGCGCCGTTGTGCGGATATGGAGGGTGCGCCTGTGCGCTGCGCCACGCCGCGCGGCTTAAGTGAAGACCGACACGCGCCGGGCCGAGGCGGGGCCGGGCGCACCGCACTTTTTTTATGAAGTTAATGTTGAGAATGTATCTTGAATGTATCTCGGTTTGCGCGGGCTCCGTGGCTGCTGTGCGCTCCGTGCGCTCCGCGGCTGCGGTTCCGGTGCCGTGCGCTGCGGCGGCGGTACCTGTCGTAACTGGGGAGCCTTGTGGTTCCGCGGCCGCGGTGCGTGTCCTCACTTAAACTGTGAGGACTGTACTCATGAGTTTATTTGTCAATGTGTGCCGTGATTTCATAGCGCTGTCCACGGTGCTGAAATGAGCCTCGGTGTCGGCAGCGTCACAGGGTGACCTCATTTTATATTTCCAGATTGTGGCTATGTTTGCACTGAGTGTGTTTCTTTAATTTCAACAATGTAGCCATAATGGTCTCCAACAACGGTGAACAAAACAAACGCCACAGAAGCTGCAGTGCAAACTCCACCCACCTATAGCTGCAGAGGAAAAACTACATGTCTACTATAAACTGCTTTCTATATTCCTTCCTGGTTGGATTTAAACACACATCTGCCAATTTATTAGGTACACATTTTCTGTTTATGAACACACTGATTGAAGGAGCCAATCACATGGCAGTAAGTCATTGCATTTAGGCAGGTAGACATGATCAGGACGCCCAAATCAAGTTCAAACAGACTATCAGCATTAGGAAGAAAGGTGATTCAAGGAGCTTTTAATGTGGCATGGTTACTGGTAGTATTTTTACAAACTGCTTGCACAACCACGGTGTGACAAACAGAAAATATCCAGTGATGCCATGTTGAGGTCAAAGATCAGCAGAAAGGCCATGCTAAGAAAGCAAAAGGAACTCAAATCAGCGCAACCAAAGTGTGCAGAACACCATCTGAAGGCACAACACATTGAACCTTGCCGAAAAATGACTGCCTCCGACGGGAACGCGCATCGGTTAAGAGGTAGTGAGCGTAAGTCTACTGGTAGATATAATACTGTATACAGGGTACACCCTATAAGTCGTTGTTTGAAGGAGCGATACTGACCAAATTCATTGTACATGCACCTGTTTTCCTCGACTGCTAATGCTGAAAAGATAGAGAATGTAAGCCCTAACAATCCAGAGTTACAGGGTGCAGTCACTTCTCGGCAGGCCCTGCCGAAATGTGACAGCACCCTGTAACTCTTTATTGCAAGAAGCAATATTGACCAAATTCACTGTACATGCACCTGGTTTCCTCTACTTTCCTCTCCTCTACTGATTCTTCCAATTAGCCACTCACAGTGTGACTCCTGGCTGCTGAGTTAGTTAGCACCAGTTAGTTACTAGAAACCCAAGCCTTTTTAGATGATTTATATTAATAAATACACCATTAAATAACGACTTAAGTGTCATTAATTATTTAAATTAATAAATAGCCTTTTCAATAATTACTTACATCACATTGGTTTTCTTAGGTTACAAAATACTGACCTGGGTTTTTTTCGTCATCACTTAGTAACAATAATAATAATAATAATAATAATAATAATAATAATAATAATAATAATATTCAGTGGAGCTCCACTTCAGGTTTTACTTGATACTCATTCCAAACTAAATGTTTATTTAAATATTAGTTTAAATGTCATATGATAAAAAAAAGTGTTAAAGTTTGAGTGTACACTTACAATTAAGTGTTAAGTGTGTTTGTTTCTGTTTGGTTGTGATGAGTTTCTGTTGTACTCACACCATCAAACCGAATCCAGTTCAGTCCGTCCATGAATACCAGTCCGGGTTTTGTAGCAGGTTTGCGTTGATGCTGCAAACAGAGAGTGAGACACAAACAGGTGACTGTGATCGTTTCATTAAAGACAAGAGATGAGAAGAAGACTGATGTCAGTGAAGAAACAAGGAAACAAAGTAACGTCAAACTTACATCTGTGATCTGTCTGGTGCCCTATTAAAACTCTTTTCCAGATGAGGCATTGCTACAACGATGACTTTGACAGTGTGTGGGTGTCACCATCCTCTTTCACTCACTTGAGCTTCACTAAAGAGTGCAGGTCGTCTCTCTTTTAGTTCGGCAAGGAGGAGCTGAATTCACAGTTTCTTCATGCCCGAGTGCTGCATATGTTGATGGAGACCTGTGACATAAAACACAAAGAGCTACTGATGGTGCTACGTCTGTTTTTCACTAGACTACTCATAGATATCAGTACATCAACTGACAGTTAATGTATTATTTATTCGAACTTACAATTGTACATTTATACTCAAATACATACACAAATATGAAAGAACTGTACACTATAGTGGCGGTGATTGACTGAACATCATATGTTGGGTGCACATTTAAACACAGGATCCAGGCAGCTTTCCAAGTTGCAATATTTTATTTCCAAGTAAACGGTAGTCGGTGATGAGGGGTAATGGTGGATGATTCTGTCTATATGAAAATGATAAAGGAAATATTACAATCTAGAAAGTATCAAATATACAATAAGAAATGAGGTTGTCTTAGACTAACATCAATAATACATCCACTCTTACTTTCCTCTCTTTAGCAAAGGATTAAACTCAGGAATCTAGTATAATGACACACAAGCAATAAGTAAGTCTTCATACAAGATGTAGTATCAACCAAATGAAACATTAAATGAGTGAACGTCCATAAAACTCACAGCCAGTGTCCCTTTGTTCTCGTGGATTGTTTGGAGGGAAAATAGGGGGGTCAAAGGGCGGAAGGGGCGTGTTATATAGGATTAGGGGTGTGGTCCAGGTAGGTGTGCCAGTGATGAGGCAGGTGAGGAGGAGACTTGGGATTTTAACAAATACATATACAATGGCCGTGCCACTTTAATATAAACCTAAAATTCGAAGGTAAAATCAATTATTAGTAATAATATACAAAGTGTTTACATTAAAAACAAAGTAACACGTCAACCACAAATCTATGGATCACACCAAGCATCTGAGAGACGTCTGAGCCAGCGGATCATTTCATCAGGACAGGCCGAGGTAACGCTGCTCTGCCCTGGGCACTGTGAGCACCGAGCGTCCGCAGAGGTCGGAGCTGATCACCTCCGACAACGTACCGCGCTGAAATCAGTTCCAGGTTGGATATTCAACAGACATTCGCTCCAGATCCAACGGCACCCTCCTCCTTCTCCACCCCGAGATAGGTGCACGATCACGGCTTGTACAAAGTCCGACCCATCGCTCTCAACAACCGTGGTCTCATTTAGGGACCATCAACGAATTACCGTTAAAAATGGATTAAAAAAAATTATGGGAGGTACTAAAATGGAATAAAAAGAGGTGTGTCCTGACTAGGCAGTCTAGTTCTATGTTGCTGCACTGTTTTGGAATCTTTAGGGTCACATGGCCTGGACGCGATTGAGATAAAATGCTAATATTTGCATTAAAGAAATGATTGAAAGTAAATCAAGTATTTAAATGGAATATAAAGAGGTGTGTCCTGACTAGGCAGTCTAGTACTATGTTTGTACACTCATTTGGAGTCTTTGGGTCACATTGCCTGGAAGCTATTGAGCTAAAATGCTAATATTTACATTATTAAAATTATAAAAAAAATAAATGAGGTAATTAAATATTAGTTTAATGTCATATGATCAAAATTTAACGTTCGACTCTACACTTAGATTCAAGTGTTAAGTGTGTTTGCGGTTTGTTTCTGTCTGGTTGTGATGACTTTCTGTTGTACTCACGCCAGTAAACCGAATCCAGTCTGGGGTTTGTAGCAGGTTTGTACTGTAGCAGGTTTGCATTGGTGCTGCAAACAGAGAGTGAGACACAAACATGGGGCTGTGATGGTTTCATTAAAGACAAGAGATGAGAAGAAGACTGGAGTCAGTGAGAAAACAAGGAAACAAAGTAACGTCAAACTTACGTCTGTGATCTGTCAGCATCTCCTCTCCCTCTGGTGCGGCTGTCAACACAGGAGTTTAAATATTGGCACAATGGTCAGCCAATCAGGTGTGAAAGCTTGAAATGTTTGGGGCGGGGCTTATTATTGAAAACATGTGCGCTGTGACTGAGGAGCCTGGTGGTTCAGTGGCTGCGGTGCGCGTTGAGCCGGAGTGTGGATATGGAGTGTGCGCCTGTGTGCCGCGCCACGCCGCGCGGCTTAAGTGAAGACCGACACGCGCCGGGCTGAGGTGGGATCCTGGCGGGGCCGGGCGCACCGCACTTCCTTGTATCTAAAGAAAAAAAGAAAAGAATGCATTTGAAATTGTATTGTAGCTTGAGCATGCACATGAGTTCATTTGTCAATGTGTGCCGTGATTTCATAGCGCTGTCCACGGTGATGAAATGAGCCTCGGTGTCGGCAGCGTCACGGGGCCACCTCATTTTATATTTCCAGATTGTGGCTATGTTTGCACTGAGTGTGTTTCTTTCATTTCAACAATGTAGCCATAATGGTCTCTGGTTTTATGAAGTTAATGTTGAGAATGTATCTTGTCTGCGGGGAATGAGTTACTTCAACTTTAACCATTTAGGAAACCAATTAAGTTTATTAACTCAAACAATTTAAGCATACAAAAGTATTTGATTTGAGTACAAGTAACTCAAGTATTTGTTGTTAAAGTAACTTGGGTAAAGTGCATTGTACTAATTCCATTCAGTTAATGAAAACTACTAAGTATGTGACACTTATGTGAAACGGATTTATCTGAACTGAAATGATCTTCTTTATACAAATGTTAATACTTAAGTTGAATTGACTCTTTTCTTTCTACTAAATCAAATTATTACATTCTACTTCTGACAACTTCAAATGGAGAGCGTAGATCAGTGTGTGAGCCATTACAACCTGATTGTGAGGACCAGAGACACATGGTGAGTTTCAAAGGGAACTCCTGCAGGAACCTGATCTTCATTCACTACTGCCACCAGGGCCACTGCCCCTCTTGGGTTGCTTCCAACTCATCCTGAAAAGGGAACAAACACATGTGCAGTGTTTTCAGTGTATTCAGACAAATCATTCAACTTAAAAAAGAAAACATGATGTCATCATCACTACTTGCAATAGTCAAATAGAAGCACTGTCAATAAAAAGGTAAACATGTTGCATGTATTAGTTGTGAAATGTGGCGTTACACTGTACTCACATCTTATACCAAACTGAGAATACAAGTGCGTGTCCTCACTTAAACTGTGAGGACTGTACTCACGCCAGTAAACCGAATCCAGTCTGGGGTTTGTAGCAGGTTTGTAGGTTTGTGCGCCACGCCGCGCGGCTTAAGTGAAGACCGACACGCGCCAGGCCGAGGTGGGATCCTGGCGGGGCCGGGCGCACCGCACTTCCTTGTATCTAAAAAAAAAAAAGAATGCATTTGAAATTGTATTGTAGCTTGAGCATGCGCATGATTTTATTTGTCAATGTGTGCCGTGATTTCATAGCGCTGTCCACGGTGCTGAAATGAGCCTCGCTGTCATATTAAAACTCTTTTCCAGATGAGGCATTGCTACAACGATGACTTTGACAGTGTGTGGGTGTCACCATCCTCTTTCACTCACTTGAGCTTCACTAAAGAGTGCAGGTCGTCTCTCTTTTAGTTCGGCAAGGAGGAGCTGAATTCACAGTTTCTTCATGCCCGAGTGCTGCATATGTTGATGGAGACCTGTGACATAAAACACAAAGAGCTACTGATGGTGCTACGTCTGTTTTTCACTAGACTACTCATAGATATCAGTACATCAACTGACAGTTAATGTATTATTTATTTGAACTTACAATTGTACATTTATATTCAAATACATACACAAATATGAAAGAACTGTACACTATAGTGGCGGTGATTGACTGAACATCATATGTTGGGTGCACATTTAAACACAGGATCCAGGCAGCTTTCCAAGTTGCAATATTTTATTTCCAAGTAAACGGTAGTCGGTGATGAGGGGTAATGGTGGATGATTCTGTCTACATGAAAATGATAAAGGAAATATTACAATCTAGAAAGTATCAAATATACAATAAGAAATGAGGTTGTCTTAGACTAACATCAATAATACATCCACTCTTACTTCCCTCTCTTTAGCAAAGGATTAAACTCAGGAATCTAGTATAATGACACACAAGCAATAAGTAAGTCTTCATACAAGATGTAGTATCAACCAAATGAATCATTAAATGAGTGAACGTCCATAAAACTCACAGCCAGTGTCCCTTTGTTCTCGTGGATTGTTTGGAGGGAAAATAGGGGGGTCAAAGGGCGGAAGGGGCGGGTTATATAGGATTAGGGGTGTGGTCCAGGTAGGTGTGCCAGTGATGAGGCAGGTGAGGAGGAGACTTGGGATTTTAACAAATACATATACAATGGCCGTGCCACTTTAATATAAACCTAAAATTCGAAGGTAAAATCAATTATTAGTAATAATATACAAAGTGTTTACATTAAAAACAAAGTAACACGTCAACCACAAATCTATGGATCACACCAAGCATCTGTGAGACGTCTGAGCCAGCGGATCATTTCATCAGGACAGGCCGAGGTAGCGCTGCTCTGCCCTGGGCACTGTGAGCACCGAGCGTCCGCAGAGGCGGAGCTGATCACCTCCGACAACGTACCGCGCTGAAATCAGTTCCAGGTTGGATATTCAACAGACATTCGCTCCAGATCCAACGGCACCCTCCTCCTTCTCCACCCCGAGATAGGTGCACGATCACGGCTTGTACAAAGTCCGACCCATCGCTCTCAACAACCGTGGTCTCATTTAGGGACCATCAACGAATTACCGTTAAAAATGGATTAAAAAAAATTATGGGAGGTACTAAAACGGAATAAAAAGAGGTGTGTCCTGACTAGGCAGTCTAGTTCTATGTTGCTGCACTGTTTTGGAATCTTTAGGGTCACATGGCCTGGACGCGATTGAGATAAAATGCTAATATTTGCATTAAAGAAATGATTGAAAGTAAATCAAGTATTTAAATGGAATATAAAGAGGTGTGTCCTGACTAGGCAGTCTAGTACTATGTTTGTACACTCATTTGGAGTCTTTGGGTCACATTGCCTGGAAGCTATTGAGCTAAAATGCTAATATTTACATTATTAAAATTATAAAAAAAAATAAATGAGGTAATTAAATATTAGTTTAATGTCATATGATCAAAATTAAAGTGTTAACGTTCGACTCTACACTTAGATTCAAGTGTTAAGTGTGTTTGCGGTTTGTTTCTGTCTGGTTGTGATGACTTTCTGTTGTACTCACGCCAGTAAACCGAATCCAGTCTGGGGTTTGTAGCAGGTTTGTACTGTAGCAGGTTTGCATTGGTGCTGCAAACAGAGAGTGAGACACAAACATGGGACTGTGATGGTTTCATTAAAGACAAGAGATGAGAAGAAGACTGGAGTCAGTGAGAAAACAAGGAAACAAAGTAACGTCAAACTTACGTCTGTGATCTGTCAGCATCTCCTCTCCCTCTGGTGCGGCTGTCAACACAGGAGTTTAAATATTGGCACAATGGTCAGTCAATCAGGTGTGAAAGCTTGAAATGTTTGGGGCGGGGCTTATTATTGAAAACATGTGCGCTATGACTGAGGAGCCTGGTGGTTCAGTGGCTGCGGTGCGCGTTGAGCCGTCGTGTGGATATGGAGTGTGCGCCTGTGTGCCACGCCGCGCGGCTTAAGTGAAGACCGACACGCGCCGGGCTGAGGTGGGATCCTGGCGGGGCCGGGCGCACCGCACTTCCTTGTATCTAAAAAAAAAGAGAAAAGAATGCATTTGAAATTGTATTGTAGCTTGAGCATGCACATGAGTTCATTTGTCAATGTGTGCCGTGATTTCATAGCGCTGTCCACGGTGATGAAATGAGCCTCGGTGTCGGCAGGGTCACGGGGCCACCTCATTTTATATTTCCAGATTGTGGCTATGTTTGCACTGAGTGTGTTTCTTTCATTTCAACAATGTAGCCATAATGGTCTCTGGTTTTATGAAGTTAATGTTGAGAATGTATCTTGTCTGCGGGGAATGAGTTACTTCAACTTTAACCATTTAGGAAACCAATTAAGTTTATTAACTCAAACAATTTAAGCATACAAAAGTATTTGATTTGAGTACAAGTAACTCAAGTATTTGTTGTTAAAGTAACTTGGGTAAAGTGCATTGTACTAATTCCATTCAGTTAATGAAAACTACTAAGTATGTGACACTTATGTGAAACGGATTTATCTGAACTGAAATGATCTTCTTTATACAAATGTTAATACTTAAGTTGAATTGACTCTTTTCTTTCTACTAAATCAAATTATTACATTCTACTTCTGACAACTTCAAATGGAGAGCGTAGATCAGTGTGTGAGCCATTACAACCTGATTGTGAGGACCAGAGACACATGGTGAGTTTCAAAGGGAACTCCTGCAGGAACCTGATCTTCATTCACTACTGCCACCAGGGCCACTGCCCCTCTTGGGTTGCTTCCAACTCATCCTGAAAAGGGAACAAACACATGTTCAGTGTTTTCAGTGTATTCAGACAAATCATTCAACTTAAAAAAGAAAACATGATGTCATCATCACTACTTGCGATGCAATAGTCAAATAGAAGCACTGTCAATAAAAAGGTAAACATGTTGCATGTATTATTTGTGAAATGTGGCGTTGTTTGTAGTTTAGTGTGTTTCCGCGTTTTCACGGCAGGGATGGCGTCTGCTGAGACGCTGGTTCCGCGGCTGCTGTGCGTTTGGCGCTGCGGCGGCGGTGCGTGTCCTCACTTATACTGTGAGGACTGTACTCATGAGTTTATTTGTCAATGTGTGCCGTGATTTCATAGCGCTGTCCACGGTGCTGAAATGAGCCTCGGTGTCGGCAGCGTCACAGGGTGACCTCATTTTATATTTCCAGATTGTGGCTATGTTTGCACTGAGTGTGTTTCTTTAATTTCAACAATGTAGCCATAATGGTCTCCAACAACGGTGAACAAAACAAACGCCACAGAAGCTGCAGTGCAAACTCCACCCACCTATAGCTGCAGAGGAAAAACTACATGTCTACTATAAACTGCTTTCTATATTCCTTCCTGGTTGGATTTAAACACACATCTGCCAATTTATTAGGTACACATTTTCTGTTTATGAACACACTGATTGAAGGAGCCAATCACATGGCAGTAAGTCATTGCATTTAGGCAGGTAGACATGATCAGGACGCCCAAATCAAGTTCAAACAGACTATCAGCATTAGGAAGAAAGGTGATTCAAGGAGCTTTTAATGTGGCATGGTTACTGGTAGTATTTTTACAAACTGCTTGCACAACCACGGTGTGACAAACAGAAAATATCCAGTGATGCCATGTTGAGGTCAAAGATCAGCAGAAAGGCCATGCTAAGAAAGCAAAAGGAACTCAAATCAGCGCAACCAAAGTGTGCAGAACACCATCTGAAGGCACAACACATTGAACCTTGCCGAAAAATGACTGCCTCCGACGGGAACGCGCATCGGTTAAGAGGTAGTGAGCGTAGGTCTACTGGTAGATATAATACTGTATACAGGGTACACCCTATAAGTCGTTGTTTGAAGGAGCGATACTGACCAAATTCATTGTACATGCACCTGTTTTCCTCGACTGCTAATGCTGAAAAGATAGAGAATGTAAGCCCTAACAATCCAGAGTTACAGGGTGCAGTCACTTCTCGGCAGGCCCTGCCGAAATGTGACAGCACCCTGTAACTCTTTATTGCAAGAAGCAATATTGACCAAATTCACTGTACATGCACCTGGTTTCCTCTACTTTCCTCTCCTCTACTGATTCTTCCAATTAGCCACTCACAGTGTGACTCCTGGCTGCTGAGTTAGTTAGCACCAGTTAGTTACTAGAAACCCAAGCCTTTTTAGATGATTTATATTAATAAATACACCATTAAATAATGACTTCAGTGTCATTAATTATTTAAATTAATAAATAGCCTTTTCAATAATTACTTACATCACATTGGTTTTCTTAGGTTACAAAATACTAACCTGGGTTTTTTTCGTCATCACTTAGTAACAACAATAATAATAATAATAATAATAATAATAATAATAAGAATAATATTCAGTGGAGCTCCACTTCAGGTTTTACTTGATACTCATTCCAAACTAAATGTTTATTTAAATATTAGTTTAAATGTCATATGATAAAAAAAAAGTGTTAAAGTTTGAGTGTACACTTACAATTAAGTGTTAAGTGTGTTTGTTTCTGTTTGGTTGTGATGAGTTTCTGTTGTACTCACACCAGCAAACCGAATCCAGTTCAGTCCGTCCATGAATACCAGTCCGGGTTTTGTAGCAGGTTTGCGTTGATGCTGCAAACAGAGAGTGAGACACAAACAGGTGACTGTGATCGTTTCATTAAAGACAAGAGATGAGAAGAAGACTGATGTCAGTGAAGATATGGAGTGTGCGCCTGTGTGCCGCGCCACGCCGCGCGGCTTAAGTGAAGACCGACACGCACCGGGCTGAGGTGGGATCCTGGCGGGGCCGGGCGCACCGCACTTCCTTGTATCTAAAGAAAAAAAGAAAAGAATGCATTTGAAATTGTATTGTAGCTTGAGCATGCACATGAGTTCATTTGTTAATGTGTGCCGTGATTTCATAGCGCTGTCCACGGTGCTGAAATGAGCCTCGCTGTCATATTAAAACTCTTTTCCAGATGAGGCATTGCTACAACGATGACTTTGACAGTGTGTGGGTGTCACCATCCTCTTTCACTCACTTGAGCTTCACTAAAGAGTGCAGGTCGTCTCTCTTTTAGTTCGGCAAGGAGGAGCTGAATTCACAGTTTCTTCATGCCCGAGTGCTGCATATGTTGATGGAGACCTGTGACATAAAACACAAAGAGCTACTGATGGTGCTACGTCTGTTTTTCACTAGACTACTCATAGATATCAGTACATCAACTGACAGTTAATGTATTATTTATTTGAACTTACAATTGTACATTTATATTCAAATACATACACAAATATGAAAGAACTGTACACTATAGTGGCGGTGATTGACTGAACATCATATGTTGGGTGCACATTTAAACACAGGATCCAGGCAGCTTTCCAAGTTGCAATATTTTATTTCCAAGTAAACGGTAGTCGGTGATGAGGGGTAATGGTGGATGATTCTGTCTATATGAAAATGATAAAGGAAATATTACAATCTAGAAAGTATCAAATATACAATAAGAAATGAGGTTGTCTTAGACTAACATCAATAATACATCCACTCTTACTTTCCTCTCTTTAGCAAAGGATTAAACTCAGGAATCTAGTATAATGACACACAAGCAATAAGTAAGTCTTCATACAAGATGTAGTATCAACCAAATGAAACATTAAATGAGTGAACGTCCATAAAACTCACAGCCAGTGTCCCTTTGTTCTCGTGGATTGTTTGGAGGGAAAATAGGGGGGTCAAAGGGCGGAAGGGGCGGGTTATATAGGATTAGGGGTGTGGTCCAGGTAGGTGTGCCAGTGATGAGGCAGGTGAGGAGGAGACTTGGGATTTTAACAAATACATATACAATGGCCGTGCCACTTTAATATAAACCTAAAATTCGAAGGTAAAATCAATTATTAGTAATAATATACAACGTGTTTACATTAAAAACAAAGTAACACGTCAACCACAAATCTATGGATCACACCAAGCATCTGAGAGACGTCTGAGCCAGCGGATCATTTCATCAGGACAGGCCGAGGTAACGCTGCTCTGCCCTGGGCACTGTGAGCACCGAGCGTCCGCAGAGGTCGGAGCTGATCACCTCCGACAACGTACCGCGCTGAAATCAGTTCCAGGTTGGATATTCAACAGACATTCGCTCCAGATCCAACGGCACCCTCCTCCTTCTCCACCCCGAGATAGGTGCACGATCACGGCTTGTACAAAGTCCGACCCATCGCTCTCAACAACCGTGGTCTCATTTAGGGACCATCAACGAATTACCGTTAAAAATGGATAAAAAAAAAATTATGGGAGGTACTAAAATGGAATAAAAAGAGGTGTGTCCTGACTAGGCAGTCTAGTTCTATGTTGCTGCACTGTTTTGGAATCTTTAGGGTCACATGGCCTGGACGCGATTGAGATAAAATGCTAATATTTGCATTAAAGAAATGATTGAAAGTAAATCAAGTATTTAAATGGAATATAAAGAGGTGTGTCCTGACTAGGCAGTCTAGTACTATGTTTGTACACTCATTTGGAGTCTTTGGGTCACATTGCCTGGAAGCTATTGAGCTAAAATGCTAATATTTACATTATTAAAATTATAAAAAAAATAAATGAGGTAATTAAATATTAGTTTAATGTCATATGATCAAAATTAAAGTGTTAACGTTCGACTCTACACTTAGATTCAAGTGTTAAGTGTGTTTGCGGTTTGTTTCTGTCTGGTTGTGATGACTTTCTGTTGTACTCACGCCAGTAAACCGAATCCAGTCTGGGGTTTGTAGCAGGTTTGTACTGTAGCAGGTTTGCATTGGTGCTGCAAACAGAGAGTGAGACACAAACATGGGGCTGTGATGGTTTCATTAAAGACAAGAGATGAGAAGAAGACTGGAGTCAGTGAGAAAACAAGGAAACAAAGTAACGTCAAACTTACGTCTGTGATCTGTCAGCATCTCCTCTCCCTCTGGTGCGGCAGTCAACACAGGAGTTTAAATATTGGCACAATGGTCAGCCAATCAGGTGTGAAAGCTTGAAATGTTTGGGGCGGGGCTTATTATTGAAAACATGTGCGCTGTGACTGAGGAGCCTGGTGGTTCAGTGGCTGCGGTGCGCGTTGAGCCGGAGTGTGGATATGGAGTGTGCGCCTGTGTGCCGCGCCACGCCGCGCGGCTTAAGTGAAGACCGACACACGCCGGGCTGAGGTGGGATCCTGGCGGGGCCGGGCGCACCGCACTTCCTTGTATCTAAAGAAAAAAAGAAAAGAATGCATTTGAAATTGTATTGTAGCTTGAGCATGCACATGAGTTCATTTGTCAATGTGTGCCGTGATTTCATAGCGCTGTCCACGGTGATGAAATGAGCCTCGGTGTCGGCAGCGTCACGGGGCCACCTCATTTTATATTTCCAGATTGTGGCTATGTTTGCACTGAGTGTGTTTCTTTCATTTCAACAATGTAGCCATAATGGTCTCTGGTTTTATGAAGTTAATGTTGAGAATGTATCTTGTCTGCGGGGAATGAGTTACTTCAACTTTAACCATTTAGGAAACCAATTAAGTTTATTAACTCAAACAATTTAAGCATACAAAAGTATTTGATTTGAGTACAAGTAACTCAAGTATTTGTTGTTAAAGTAACTTGGGTAAAGTGCATTGTACTAATTCCATTCAGTTAATGAAAACTACTAAGTATGTGACACTTATGTGAAACGGATTTATCTGAACTGAAATGATCTTCTTTATACAAATGTTAATACTTAAGTTGAATTGACTCTTTTCTTTCTACTAAATCAAATTATTACATTCTACTTCTGACAACTTCAAATGGAGAGCGTAGATCAGTGTGTGAGCCATTACAACCTGATTGTGAGGACCAGAGACACATGGTGAGTTTCAAAGGGAACTCCTGCAGGAACCTGATCTTCATTCACTACTGCCACCAGGGCCACTGCCCCTCTTGGGTTGCTTCCAACTCATCCTGAAAAGGGAACAAACACATGTTCAGTGTTTTCAGTGTATTCAGACAAATCATTCAACTTAAAAAAGAAAACATGATGTCATCATCACTACTTGCGATGCAATAGTCAAATAGAAGCACTGTCAATAAAAAGGTAAACATGTTGCATGTATTATTTGTGAAATGTGGCGTTGTTTGTAGTTTAGTGTGTTTCCGCGTTTTCACGGCAGGGATGGCGTCTGCTGAGACGCTGGTTCCGCGGCTGCTGTGCGTTTGGCGCTGCGGCGGCGGTGCGTGTCCTCACTTAAACTGTGAGGACTGTACTCATGAGTTTATTTGTCAATGTGTGCCGTGATTTCATAGCGCTGTCCACGGTGCTGAAATGAGCCTCGGTGTCGGCAGCGTCACAGGGTGACCTCATTTTATATTTCCAGATTGTGGCTATGTTTGCACTGAGTGTGTTTCTTTAATTTCAACAATGTAGCCATAATGGTCTCCAACAACGGTGAACAAAACAAACGCCACAGAAGCTGCAGTGCAAACTCCACCCACCTATAGCTGCAGAGGAAAAACTACATGTCTACTATAAACTGCTTTCTATATTCCTTCCTGGTTGGATTTAAACACACATCTGCCAATTTATTAGGTACACATTTTCTGTTTATGAACACACTGATTGAAGGAGCCAATCACATGGCAGTAAGTCATTGCATTTAGGCAGGTAGACATGATCAGGACGCCCAAATCAAGTTCAAACAGACTATCAGCATTAGGAAGAAAGGTGATTCAAGGAGCTTTTAATGTGGCATGGTTACTGGTAGTATTTTTACAAACTGCTTGCACAACCACGGTGTGACAAACAGAAAATATACAGTGATGCCATGTTGAGGTCAAAGATCAGCAGAAAGGCCATGCTAAGAAAGCAAAAGGAACTCAAATCAGCGCAACCAAAGTGTGCAGAACACCATCTGAAGGCACAACACATTGAACCTTGCCGAAAAATGACTGCCTCCGACGGGAACGCGCATCGGTTAAGAGGTAGTGAGCGTAGGTCTACTGGTAGATATAATACTGTATACAGGGTACACCCTATAAGTCGTTGTTTGAAGGAGCGATACTGACCAAATTCATTGTACATGCACCTGTTTTCCTCGACTGCTAATGCTGAAAAGATAGAGAATGTAAGCCCGAACAATCCAGAGTTACAGGGTGCAGTCACTTCTCGGCAGGCCCTGCCGAAATGTGACAGCACCCTGTAACTCTTTATTGCAAGAAGCAATATTGACCAAATTCACTGTACATGCACCTGGTTTCCTCTACTTTCCTCTCCTCTACTGATTCTTCCAATTAGCCACTCACAGTGTGACTCCTGGCTGCTGAGTTAGTTAGCACCAGTTAGTTACTAGAAACCCAAGCCTTTTTAGATGATTTATATTAATAAATACACCATTAAATAATGACTTAAGTGTCATTAATTATTTAAATTAATAAATAGCCTTTTCAATAATTACTTACATCACATTGGTTTTCTTAGGTTACAAAATACTGACCTGGGTTTTTTTCGTCATCACTTAGTAACAACAATAATAATAATAATAAGAATAATATTCAGTGGAGCTCCACTTCAGGTTTTACTTGATACTCATTCCAAACTAAATGTTTATTTAAATATTAGTTTAAATGTCATATGATAAAAAAAAAGTGTTAAAGTTTGAGTGTACACTTACAATTAAGTGTTAAGTGTGTTTGTTTCTGTTTGGTTGTGATGAGTTTCTGTTGTACTCACACCAGCAAACCGAATCCAGTTCAGTCCGTCCATGAATACCAGTCCGGGTTTTGTAGCAGGTTTGCGTTGATGCTGCAAACAGAGAGTGAGACACAAACAGGTGACTGTGATCGTTTCATTAAAGACAAGAGATGAGAAGAAGACTGATGTCAGTGAAGAAACAAGGAAACAAAGTAACGTCAAACTTACGTCTGTGATCTGTCCCTCTGGTGCGGCTGTCAACACAGGAGTTTAAATATTGGCACAATGGTCAGCCAATCATGTGTGAAAGCTTGAAATGTTTGGGGCGGGGCTTATTATTGAAAACATGTGCGCTGTGACTGAGGAGCCTGGTGGTTCAGTGGCTGCGGTGCACGTTGAGCCGGAGTGTGGATATGGAGTGTGCGCCTGTGTGCCGCGCCACGCCGCGCGGCTTAAGTGAAGACCGACACGCGCCGGGCTGAGGTGGGATCCTGGCGGGGCCGGGCGCACCGCACTTCCTTGTATCTAAAGAAAAAAAGAAAAGAATGCATTTGAAATTGTATTGTAGCTTGAGTATGCACATGAGTTCATTTGTCAATGTGTGCCGTGATTTCATAGCGCTGTCCACGGTGATGAAATGAGCCTCGGTGTCGGCAGCGTCACGGGGCCACCTCATTTTATATTTCCAGATTGTGGCTATGTTTGCACTGAGTGTGTTTCTTTCATTTCAACAATGTAGCCATAATGGTCTCTGGTTTTATGAAGTTAATGTTGAGAATGTATCTTGTCTGCGGGGAATGAGTTACTTCAACTTTAACCATTTAGGAAACCAATTAAGTTTATTAACTCAAACAATTTAAGCATACAAAAGTATTTGATTTGAGTACAAGTAACTCAAGTATTTGTTGTTAAAGTAACTTGGGTAAAGTGCGTTGTACTAATTCCATTCAGTTAATGAAAACTACTAAGTATGTGACACTTATGTGAAACGGATTTATCTGAACTGAAATGATCTTCTTTATACAAATGTTAATACTTAAGTTGAATTGACTCTTTTCTTTCTACTAAATCAAATTATTACATTCTACTTCTGACAACTTCAAATGGAGAGCGTAGATCAGTGTGTGAGCCATTACAACCTGATTGTGAGGACCAGAGACACATGGTGAGTTTCAAAGGGAACTCCTGCAGGAACCTGATCTTCATTCACTACTGCCACCAGGGCCACTGCCCCTCTTGGGTTGCTTCCAACTCATCCTGAAAAGGGAACAAACACATGTGCAGTGTTTTCAGTGTATTCAGACAAATCATTCAACTTAAAAAAGAAAACATGATGTCATCATCACTACTTGCGATGCAATAGTCAAATAGAAGCACTCTCAATAAAAAGGTAAACATGTTGCATGTATTATTTGTGAAATGTGGCGTTGTTTGTAGTTTAGTGTGTTTCCGCGTTTTCACGGCAGGGATGGCGTCTGCTGAGACGCTGGTTCCGCGGCTGCTGTGCGTTTGGCGCTGCGGCGGCGGTGCGTGTCCTCACTTAAACTGTGAGGACTGTACTCATGAGTTTATTTGTCAATGTGTGCCGTGATTTCATAGCGCTGTCCACGGTGCTGAAATGAGCCTCGGTGTCGGCAGCGTCACAGGGTGACCTCATTTTATATTTCCAGATTGTGGCTATGTTTGCACTGAGTGTGTTTCTTTAATTTCAACAATGTAGCCATAATGGTCTCCAACAACGGTGAACAAAACAAACGCCACAGAAGCTGCAGTTTAAACTCCACCCACCTATAGCTGCAGAGGAAAAACTACATGTCTACTATAAACTGCTTTCTATATTCCTTCCTGGTTGGATTTAAACACACATCTGCCAATTTATTAGGTACACATTTTCTGTTTATGAACACACTGATTGAAGGAGCCAATCACATGGCAGTAAGTCATTGCATTTAGGCAGGTAGACATGATCAGGACGCCCAAATCAAGTTCAAACAGACTATCAGCATTAGGAAGAAAGGTGATTCAAGGAGCTTTTAATGTGGCATGGTTACTGGTAGTATTTTTACAAACTGCTTGCACAACCACGGTGTGACAAACAGAAAATATACAGTGATGCCATGTTGAGGTCAAAGATCAGCAGAAAGGCCATGCTAAGAAAGCAAAAGGAACTCAAATCAGCGCAACCAAAGTGTGCAGAACACCATCTGAAGGCACAACACATTGAACCTTGCCGAAAAATGACTGCCTCCGACGGGAACGCGCATCGGTTAAGAGGTAGTGAGCGTAGGTCTACTGGTAGATATAATACTGTATACAGGGTACACCCTATAAGTCGTTGTTTGAAGGAGCGATACTGACCAAATTCATTGTACATGCACCTGTTTTCCTCGACTGCTAATGCTGAAAAGATAGAGAATGTAAGCCCTAACAATCCAGAGTTACAGGGTGCAGTCACTTCTCGGCAGGCCCTGCCGAAATGTGACAGCACCCTGTAACTCTTTATTGCAAGAAGCAATATTGACCAAATTCACTGTACATGCACCTGGTTTCCTCTACTTTCCTCTCCTCTACTGATTCTTCCAATTAGCCACTCACAGTGTGACTCCTGGCTGCTGAGTTAGTTAGCACCAGTTAGTTACTAGAAACCCAAGCCTTTTTAGATGATTTATATTAATAAATACACCATTAAATAATGACTTAAGTGTCATTAATTATTTAAATTAATAAATAGCCTTTTCAATAATTACTTACATCACATTGGTTTTCTTAGGTTACAAAATACTGACCTGGGTTTTTTTCGTCATCACTTAGTAACAACAATAATAATAATAATAAGAATAATATTCAGTGGAGCTCCACTTCAGGTTTTACTTGATACTCATTCCAAACTAAATGTTTATTTAAATATTAGTTTAAATGTCATATGATAAAAAAAAAGTGTTAAAGTTTGAGTGTACACTTACAATTAAGTGTTAAGTGTGTTTGTTTCTGTTTGGTTGTGATGAGTTTCTGTTGTACTCACACCAGCAAACCGAATCCAGTTCAGTCCGTCCATGAATACCAGTCCGGGTTTTGTAGCAGGTTTGCGTTGATGCTGCAAACAGAGAGTGAGACACAAACAGGTGACTGTGATCGTTTCATTAAAGACAAGAGATGAGAAGAAGACTGATGTCAGTGAAGAAACAAGGAAACAAAGTAACGTCAAACTTACGTCTGTGATCTGTCCCTCTGGTGCGGCTGTCAACACAGGAGTTTAAATATTGGCACAATGGTCAGCCAATCATGTGTGAAAGCTTGAAATGTTTGGGGCGGGGCTTATTATTGAAAACATGTGCGCTGTGACTGAGGAGCCTGGTGGTTCAGTGGCTGCGGTGCACGTTGAGCCGGAGTGTGGATATGGAGTGTGCGCCTGTGTGCCGCGCCACGCCGCGCGGCTTAAGTGAAGACCGACACGCGCCGGGCTGAGGTGGGATCCTGGCGGGGCCGGGCGCACCGCACTTCCTTGTATCTAAAAAAAAAGAGAAAAGAATGCATTTGAAATTGTATTGTAGCTTGAGCATGCACATGAGTTCATTTGTCAATGTGTGCCGTGATTTCATAGCGCTGTCCACGGTGATGAAATGAGCCTCGGTGTCGGCAGCGTCACGGGGCCACCTCATTTTATATTTCCAGATTGTGGCTATGTTTGCACTGAGTGTGTTTCTTTCATTTCAACAATGTAGCCATAATGGTCTCTGGTTTTATGAAGTTAATGTTGAGAATGTATCTTGTCTGCGGGGAATGAGTTACTTCAACTTTAACCATTTAGGAAACCAATTAAGTTTATTAACTCAAACAATTTAAGCATACAAAAGTATTTGATTTGAGTACAAGTAACTCAAGTATTTGTTGTTAAAGTAACTTGGGTAAAGTGCATTGTACTAATTCCATTCAGTTAATGAAAACTACTAAGTATGTGACACTTATGTGAAACGGATTTATCTGAACTGAAATGATCTTCTTTATACAAATGTTAATACTTAAGTTGAATTGACTCTTTTCTTTCTACTAAATCAAATTATTACATTCTACTTCTGACAACTTCAAATGGAGAGCGTAGATCAGTGTGTGAGCCATTACAACCTGATTGTGAGGACCAGAGACACATGGTGAGTTTCAAAGGGAACTCCTGCAGGAACCTGATCTTCATTCACTACTGCCACCAGGGCCACTGCCCCTCTTGGGTTGCTTCCAACTCATCCTGAAAAGGGAACAAACACATGTTCAGTGTTTTCAGTGTATTCAGACAAATCATTCAACTTAAAAAAGAAAACATGATGTCATCATCACTACTTGCGATGCAATAGTCAAATAGAAGCACTGTCAATAAAAAGGTAAACATGTTGCATGTATTATTTGTGAAATGTGGCGTTGTTTGTAGTTTAGTGTGTTTCCGCGTTTTCACGGCAGGGATGGCGTCTGCTGAGACGCTGATTCCGCGGCTGCTGTGCGTTTGGCGCTGCGGTGGCGGTACGTGTCGTGTTTGCGCTGACTGTGTGCCCCGCCGCGCGGCTTAAGTGAGGACCGACACGCGCCGGGCCGAGGTGGGATCTCGGTGCCGTGTGCTGTGGCTGCGGTACGTGTCGCAACTGAGGAGCCTGGTGGTTCAGCGGCAGCGGTGCGCCGGAGTGTGGATATGGAGTGGCTCGGAACAAACACATGTTCAGTGTTTTCAGTGTATTCAGACAAATCATTCAACTTAAAAAAGAAAACATGATGTCATCATCACTACTTGCGATGCAATAGTCAAATAGAAGCACTGTCAATAAAAAGGTAAACATGTTGCATGTATTATTTGTGAAATGTGGCGTTGTTTGTAGTTTAGTGTGTTTCCGCGTTTTCACGGCAGGGATGGCGTCTGCTGAGACGCTGGTTCCGCGGCTGCTGTGCGTTTGGCGCTGCGGCGGCGGTACGTGTCGTGATTGCGCTGACTGTGTGCCCCGCCGCGCGGCTTAAGTGAGGACCGACACGCGCCGGGCCGAGGTGGGATCTCGGTGCCGTGTGCTGTGGCTGCGGTACGTGTGGCAACTGAGGAGCCTGGTGGTTCAGCGGCTGCGGTGCGCGTCGCGCCGTTGTGCGGATATGGAGGGTGCGCCTGTGCGCTGCGCCACGCCGCGCGGCTTAAGTGAAGACCGACACGCGCCGGGCCGAGGCGGGGCCGGGCGCACCGCACTTTTTTTATGAAGTTAATGTTGAGAATGTATCTTGAATGTATCTCGGTTTGCGCGGGCTCCGTGGCTGCTGTGCGCTCCGTGCGCTCCGCGGCTGCGGTTCCGGTGCCGTGCGCTGCGGCGGCGGTACCTGTCATAACTGGGGAGCCTGGTAGTTCCGCGGCCGCGGTGCGTGTCCTCACTTAAACTGTGAGGACTGTACTCATGAGTTTATTTGTCAATGTGTGCCGTGATTTCATAGCGCTGTCCACGGTGCTGAAATGAGCCTCGGTGTCGGCAGCGTCACAGGGTGACCTCATTTTATATTTCCAGATTGTGGCTATGTTTGCACTGAGTGTGTTTCTTTAATTTCAACAATGTAGCCATAATGGTCTCCAACAACGGTGAACAAAACAAACGCCACAGAAGCTGCAGTGCAAACTCCACCCACCTATAGCTGCAGAGGAAAAACTACATGTCTACTATAAACTGCTTTCTATATTCCTTCCTGGTTGGATTTAAACACACATCTGCCAATTTATTAGGTACACATTTTCTGTTTATGAACACACTGATTGAAGGAGCCAATCACATGGCAGTAAGTCATTGCATTTAGGCAGGTAGACATGATCAGGACGCCCAAATCAAGTTCAAACAGACTATCAGCATTAGGAAGAAAGGTGATTCAAGGAGCTTTTAATGTGGCATGGTTACTGGTAGTATTTTTACAAACTGCTTGCACAACCACGGTGTGACAAACAGAAAATATCCAGTGATGCCATGTTGAGGTCAAAGATCAGCAGAAAGGCCATGCTAAGAAAGCAAAAGGAACTCAAATCAGCGCAACCAAAGTGTGCAGAACACCATCTGAAGGCACAACACATTGAACCTTGCCGAAAAATGACTGCCTCCGACGGGAACGCGCATCGGTTAAGAGGTAGTGAGCGTAGGTCTACTGGTAGATATAATACTGTATACAGGGTACACCCTATAAGTCGTTGTTTGAAGGAGCGATACTGACCAAATTCATTGTACATGCACCTGTTTTCCTCGACTGCTAATGCTGAAAAGATAGAGAATGTAAGCCCTAACAATCCAGAGTTACAGGGTGCAGTCACTTCTCGGCAGGCCCTGCCGAAATGTGACAGCACCCTGTAACTCTTTATTGCAAGAAGCAATATTGACCAAATTCACTGTACATGCACCTGGTTTCCTCTACTTTCCTCTCCTCTACTGATTCTTCCAATTAGCCACTCACAGTGTGACTCCTGGCTGCTGAGTTAGTTAGCACCAGTTAGTTACTAGAAACCCAAGCCTTTTTAGATGATTTATATTAATAAATACACCATTAAATAATGACTTCAGTGTCATTAATTATTTAAATTAATAAATAGCCTTTTCAATAATTACTTACATCACATTGGTTTTCTTAGGTTACAAAATACTAACCTGGGTTTTTTTCGTCATCACTTAGTAACAATAATAATAATAATAATAATAATAAGAATAATATTCAGTGGAGCTCCACTTCAGGTTTTACTTGATACTCATTCCAAACTAAATGTTTATTTAAATATTAGTTTAAATGTCATATGATTAAAAAAAAGTGTTAAAGTTTGAGTGTACACTTACAATTAAGTGTTAAGTGTGTTTGTTTCTGTTTGGTTGTGATGAGTTTCTGTTGTACTCACACCAGCAAACCAAATCCAGTTCAGTCCGTCCATGAATACCAGTCCGGGTTTTGTAGCAGGTTTGCGTTGATGCTGCAAACAGAGAGTGAGACACAAACAGGTGACTGTGATCGTTTCATTAAAGACAAGAGATGAGAAGAAGACTGATGTCAGTGAAGAAACAAGGAAACAAAGTAACGTCAAACTTACATCTGTGATCTGTCCCTCTGGTGCGGCTGTCAACACAGGAGTTTAAATATTGGCACAATGGTCAGCCAATCAGGTGTGAAAGCTTGAAATGTTTGGGGCGGGGCTTATTATTGAAAACATGTGCGCTGTGACTGAGGAGCCTGGTGGTTCAGTGGCTGCGGTGCGCGTTGAGCCGGAGTGTGGATATGGAGTGTGCGCCTGTGTGCCGTGCCACGCCGCGCAGCTTAAGTGAAGACCGACACGCGCCGGGCTGAGGTGGGATCCTGGCGGGGCCGGGCGCACCGCACTTCCTTGTATCTAAAGAAAAAAAGAAAAGAATGCATTTGAAATTGTATTGTAGCTTGAGCATGCACATGAGTTCATTTGTCAATGTGTGCCGTGATTTCATAGCGCTGTCCACGGTGATGAAATGAGCCTCGGTGTCGGCAGGGTCACGGGGCCACCTCATTTTATATTTCCAGATTGTGGCTATGTTTGCACTGAGTGTGTTTCTTTCATTTCAACAATGTAGCCATAATGGTCTCTGGTTTTATGAAGTTAATGTTGAGAATGTATCTTGTCTGCGGGGTATGAGTTACTTCAACTTTAACCATTTAGGAAACCAATTAAGTTTATTAACTCAAACAATTTAAGCATACAAAAGTATTTGATTTGAGTACAAGTAACTCAAGTATTTGTTGTTAAAGTAACTTGGGTAAATTGCATTGTACTAATTCCATTCAGTTAATGAAAACTACTAAGTATGTGACACTTATGTGAAACGGATTTATCTGAACTGAAATGATCTTCTTTATACAAATGTTAATACTTAAGTTGAATTGACTCTTTTCTTTCTACTAAATCAAATTATTACATTCTACTTCTGACAACTTCAAATGGAGAGCGTAGATCAGTGTGTGAGCCATTACAACCTGATTGTGAGGACCAGAGACACATGGTGAGTTTCAAAGGGAACTCCTGCAGGAACCTGATCTTCATTCACTACTGCCACCAGGGCCACTGCCCCTCTTGGGTTGCTTCCAACTCATCCTGAAAAGGGAACAAACACATGTGCAGTGTTTTCAGTGTATTCAGACAAATCATTCAACTTAAAAAAGAAAACATGATATCATCATCACTACTTGTGATGCAATAGTCAAATAGAAGCACTGTCAATAAAAAGGTAAACATGTTGCATGTATTATTTGTGAAATGTGGCGTTGTTTGTAGTTTAGTGTGTTTCCGCGTTTTCACGGCAGGGATGGCGTCTGCTGAGACGCTGGTTCCGCGGCTGCTGTGCGTTTGGCGCTGCGGCGGCGGTGCGTGTCCTCACTTAAACTGTGAGGACTGTACTCATGAGTTTATTTGTCAATGTGTGCCGTGATTTCATAGCGCTGTCCACGGTGCTGAAATGAGCCTCGGTGTCGGCAGCGTCACAGGGTGACCTCATTTTATATTTCCAGATTGTGGCTATGTTTGCACTGAGTGTGTTTCTTTAATTTCAACAATGTAGCCATAATGGTCTCCAACAACGGTGAACAAAACAAACGCCACAGAAGCTGCATTGCAAACTCCACCCACCTATAGCTGCAGAGGAAAAACTACATGTCTACTAAAAACTGCTTTCTATATTCCTTCCTGGTTGGATTTAAACACACATCTGCCTATTTATTAGGTACACATTTTCTGTTTATGAACACACTGATTGAAGGAGCCAATCACATGGCAGTAAGTCATTGCATTTAGGCAGGTAGACATGATCAGGACGCCCAAATCAAGTTCAAACAGACTATCAGCATTAGGAAGAAAGGTGATTCGAGGAGCTTTTAATGTGGCATGGTTACTGGTAGTATTTTTACAAACTGCTTGCACAACCACGGTGTGACAAACAGAAAATATCCAGTGATGCCATGTTGAGGTCAAAGATCAGCAGAAAGGCCATGCTAAGAAAGCAAAAGGAACTCAAATCAGCGCAACCAAAGTGTGCAGAACACCATCTGAAGGCACAACACATTGAACCTTGCCGAAAAATGACTGCCTCCGACGGGAACGCGCATCGGTTAAGAGGTAGTGAGCGTAGGTCTACTGGTAGATATAATACTGTATACAGGGTAAACCCTATAAGTCGTTGTTTGAAGGAGCGATACTGACCAAATTCATTGTACATGCACCTGGTTTCCTCTACTTTCCTCTCCTCTACTGATTCTTCCAATTAGCCACTCACAGTGTGACTCCTGGCTGCTGAGTTAGTTAGCACCAGTTAGTTACTAGAAACCCAAGCCTTTTTAGATGATTTATATTAATAAATACACCATTAAATAATGACTTAAGTGTCATTAATTATTTAAATTAATAAATAGCCTTTTCAATAATTACTTACATCACATTGGTTTTCTTAGGTTACAAAATACTGACCTGGGTTTTTTTCGTCATCACTTAGTAACAACAAGAATAATAATAATAATAATAATAATAAGAATAATATTCAGTGGAGCTCCACTTCAGGTTTTACTTGATACTCATTCCAAACTAAATGTTTATTCAAATATTAGTTTAAATGTCATATGATTAAAAAAAAGTGTTAAAGTTTGAGTGTACACTTACAATTAAGTGTTAAGTGTGTTTGTTTCTGTTTGGTTGTGATGAGTTTCTGTTGTACTCACACCAGCAAACCGAATCCAGTTCAGTCCGTCCATGAATACCAGTCCGGGTTTTGTAGCAGGTTTGCGTTGATGCTGCAAACAGAGTGAGACACAAACAGGTGACTGTGATCGTTTCATTAAAGACAAGAGATGAGAAGAAGACTGATGTCAGTGAAGAAACAAGGAAACAAAGTAACGTCAAACTTACATCTGTGATCTGTCCCTCTGGTGCGGCTGTCAACACAGGAGTTTAAATATTGGCACAATGGTCAGCCAATCAGGTGTGAAAGCTTGAAATGTTTGGGGCGGGGCTTATTATTGAAAACATGTGCGCTGTGACTGAGGAGCCTGGTGGTTCAGTGGCTGCGGTGCGTTGAGCCGGAGTGTGGATATGGAGTGTGCGCCTGTGTGCCGCGCCACGCCGCGCGGCTTAAGTGAAGACCGACACGCGCCGGGCTGAGGTGGGATCCTGGCGGGGCCGGGCGCACCGCACTTCCTTGTATCTAAAAAAAAAGAGAAAAGAATGCATTTGCAATTGTATTGTAGCTTGAGCATGCACATGAGTTCATTTGTCAATGTGTGCCATGATTTCATAGCGCTGTCCACGGTGATGAAATGAGCCTCGGTGTCGGCAGCGTCACGGGGCCACCTCATTTTATATTTCCAGATTGTGGCTATGTTTGCACTGAGTGTGTTTCTTTCATTTCAACAATGCAGCCATAATGGTCTCTGGTTTTATGAAGTTAATGTTGAGAATGTATCTTGTCTGCGGGGAATGAGTTACTTCAACTTTAACCATTTAGGAAACCAATTAAGTTTATTAACTCAAACAATTTAAGCATACAAAAGTATTTGATTTGAGTACAAGTAACTCAAGTATTTGTTGTTAAAGTAACTTGGGTAAAGTGCATTGTACTAATTCCATTCAGTTAATGAAAACTACTAAGTATGTGACACTTATGTGAAACGGATTTATCTGAACTGAAATGATCTTCTTTATACAAATGTTAATACTTAAGTTGAATTGACTCTTTTCTTTCTACTAAATCAAATTATTACATTCTACTTCTGACAACTTCAAATGGAGAGCGTAGATCAGTGTGTGAGCCATTACAACCTGATTGTGAGGACCAGAGACACATGGTGAGTTTCAAAGGGAACTCCTGCAGGAACCTGATCTTCATTCACTACTGCCACCAGGGCCACTGCCCCTCTTGGGTTGCTTCCAACTCATCCTGAAAAGGGAACAAACACATGTTCAGTGTTTTCAGTGTATTCAGACAAATCATTCAACTTAAAAAAGAAAACATGATGTCATCATCACTACTTGCAATAGTCAAATAGAAGCACTGTCAATAAAAAGGTAAACATGTTGCATGTATTAGTTGTGAAATGTGGCGTTACACTGTACTCACATCTTATACCAAACTGAGAATACAAGTGCGTGTCCTCACTTAAACTGTGAGGACTGTACTCACGCCAGTAAACCGAATCCAGTCTGGGGTTTGTAGCAGGTTTGTAGGTTTGTGCGCCACGCCGCGCGGCTTAAGTGAAGACCGACACGCGCCAGGCCGAGGTGGGATCCTGGCGGGGCCGGGCGCACCGCACTTCCTTGTATCTAAAAAAAAAAAAGAATTCATTTGAAATTGTATTGTAGCTTGAGCATGCGCATGATTTTATTTGTCAATGTGTGCCGTGATTTCATAGCGCTGTCCACGGTGCTGAAATGAGCCTCGCTGTCATATTAAAACTCTTTTCCAGATGAGGCATTGCTACAACAATGACTTTGACAGTGTGTGGGTGTCACCATCCTCTTTCACTCACTTGAGCTTCACTAAAGAGTGCAGGTCGTCTCTCTTTTAGTTCGGCAAGGAGGAGCTGAATTCACAGTTTCTTCATGCCCGAGTGCTGCATATGTTGATGGAGACCTGTGACATAAAACACAAAGAGCTACTGATGGTGCTACGTCTGTTTTTCACTAGACTACTCATAGATATCAGTACATCAACTGACAGTTAATGTATTATTTATTTGAACTTACAATTGTACATTTATATTCAAATACATACACAAATATGAAAGAACTGTACACTATAGTGGCGGTGATTGACTGAACATCATATGTTGGGTGCACATTTAAACACAGGATCCAGGCAGCTTTCCAAGTTGCAATATTTTATTTCCAAGTAAACGGTAGTCGGTGATGAGGGGTAATGGTGGATGATTCTGTCTATATGAAAATGATAAAGGAAATATTACAATCTAGAAAGTATCAAATATACAATAAGAAATGAGGTTGTCTTAGACTAACATCAATAATACATCCACTCTTACTTTCCTCTCTTTAGCAAAGGATTAAACTCAGGAATCTAGTATAATGACACACAAGCAATAAGTAAGTCTTCATACAAGATGTAGTATCAACCAAATGAATCATTAAATGAGTGAACGTCCATAAAACTCACAGCCAGTGTCCCTTTGTTCTCGTGGATTGTTTGGAGGGAAAATAGGGGGGTCAAAGGGCGGAAGGGGCGGGTTATATAGGATTAGGGGTGTGGTCCAGGTAGGTGGGCCAGTGATGAGGCAGGTGAGGAGGAGACTTGGGATTTTAACAAATACATATACAATGGCCGTGCCACTTTAATATAAACCTAAAATTCGAAGGTAAAATCAATTATTAGTAATAATATACAAAGTGTTTACATTAAAAACAAAGTAACATGTCAACCACAAATCTATGGATCACAGCAAGCATCTGAGAGACGTCTGAGCCAGAGGATCATTTCATCAGGACAGGCCGAGGTAACGCTGCTCTGCCCTGGGCACTGTGAGCACCGAGTGTCCGCAGAGGCGGAGCTGATCACCTCCGACAACGTACCGCGCTGAAATCAGTTCCAGGTTGGATATTCAACAGACATTCGCTCCAGATCCAGCGGCACCCTCCTCCTTCTCCACCCCGAGATAGGTGCACGATCACGGCTTGTACAAAGTCCGACCCATCGCTCTCAACAACCGTGGTCTCATTTAGGGACCATCAACGAATTACCGTTAAAAATGGATTAAAAAAAATTATGGGAGGTACTAAAATGGAATAAAAAGAGGTGTGTCCTGACTAGGCAGTCTAGTTCTATGTTGCTGCACTGTTTTGGAATCTTTAGGGTCACATGGCCTGGACGCGATTGAGATAAAATGCTAATATTTGCATTAAAGAAATGATTGAAAGTAAATCAAGTATTTAAATGGAATATAAAGAGGTGTGTCCTGACTAGGCAGTCTAGTACTATGTTTGTACACTCACTTGGAGTCTTTGGGTCACATTGCCTGGAAGCTATTGAGCTAAAATGCTAATATTTACATTATTAAAATTATAGAAAAAATAAATGAGGTAATTAAATATTAGTTTAATGTCATATGATCAAAATTAAAGTGTTAACGTTCGATTCTACACTTAGATTCAAGTGTTAAGTGTGTTTGCGGTTTGTTTCTGTCTGGTTGTGATGACTTTCTGTTGTACTCACGCCAGTAAACCGAATCCAGTCTGGGGTTTGTAGCAGGTTTGTACTGTAGCAGATTTGCATTGGTGCTGCAAACAGAGAGTGAGACACAAACATGGGACTGTGATGGTTTCATTAAAGACAAGAGATGAGATGAAGAATGGAGTCAGTGAGAAAACAAGGAAACAAAGTAACGTCAAACTTACGTCTGTGATCTGTCAGCATCTCCTCTCCCTCTGGTGCGGCTGTCAACACAGGAGTTTAAATATTGGCACAATGGTCAGCCAATCAGGTGTGAAAGCTTGAAATGTTTGGGGCGGGGCTTATTATTGAAAACATGTGCGCTGTGACTGAGGAGCCTGGTGGTTCAGTGGCTGCGGTGCGCGTTGAGCCGGAGTGTGGATATGGAGTGTGCGCCTGTGTGCCGCGCCAGGCCGCGCGGCTTAAGTGAAGACCGACACGCGCCGGGCTGAGGTGGGATCCTGGCGGGGCCGGGCGCACCGCACTTCCTTGTATCTAAAGAAAAAAAGAAAAGAATGCATTTGAAATTGTATTGTAGCTTGAGCATGCACATGAGTTCATTTGTCAATGTGTGCCGTGATTTCATAGCGCTGTCCACGGTGATGAAATGAGCCTCGGTGTCGGCAGCGTCACGGGGCCACCTCATTTTATATTTCCAGATTGTGGCTATGTTTGCACTGAGTGTGTTTCTTTAATTTCAACAATGTAGCCATAATGGTCTCTGGTTTTATGAAGTTAATGTTGAGAATGTATCTTGTCTGCGGGGAATGAGTTACTTCAACTTTAACCATTTAGGAAACCAATTAAGTTTATTAACTCAAACAATTTAAGCATACAAAAGTATTTGATTTGAGTACAAGTAACTCAAGTATTTGTTGTTAAAGTAACTTGGGTAAAGTGCATTGTACTAATTCCATTCAGTTAATGAAAACTACTAAGTATGTGACACTTATGTGAAACGGATTTATCTGAACTGAAATGATCTTCTTTATACAAATGTTAATACTTAAGTTGAATTGACTCTTTTCTTTCTACTAAATCAAATTATTACATTCTACTTCTGACAACTTCAAATGGAGAGCGTAGATCAGTGTGTGAGCCATTACAACCTGATTGTGAGGACCAGAGACACATGGTGAGTTTCAAAGGGAACTCCTGCAGGAACCTGATCTTCATTCACTACTGCCACCAGGGCCACTGCCCCTCTTGGGTTGCTTCCAACTCATCCTGAAAAGGGAACAAACACATGTTCAGTGTTTTCAGTGTATTCAGACAAATCATTCAACTTAAAAAAGAAAACATGATGTCATCATCACTACTTGCGATGCAATAGTCAAATAGAAGCACTGTCAATAAAAAGGTAAACATGTTGCATGTATTATTTGTGAAATGTGGCGTTGTTTGTAGTTTAGTGTGTTTCCGCGTTTTCACGGCAGGGATGGCGTCTGCTGAGACGCTGGTTCCGCGGCTGCTGTGCGTTTGGCGCTGCGGCGGCGGTACGTGTCGTGTTTGCGCTGACTGTGTGCCCCGCCGCGCGGCTTAAGTGAGGACCGACACGCGCCGGGCCGAGGTGGGATCTCGGTGCCGTGTGCTGTGGCTGCGGTACGTGTGGCAACTGAGGAGCCTGGTGGTTCAGCGGCTGCGGTGCGCGTCGCGCCGTTGTGCGGATATGGAGGGTGCGCCTGTGCGCTGCGCCACGCCGCGCGGCTTAAGTGAAGACCGACACGCGCCGGGCCGAGGCGGGGCCGGGCGCACCGCACTTTTTTTATGAAGTTAATGTTGAGAATGTATCTTGAATGTATCTCGGTTTGCGCGGGCTCCGTGGCTGCTGTGCGCTCCGTGCGCTCCGCGGCGGCGGTACCTCTCGTAACTGGGGAGCCTTGTGGTTCCGCGGCCGCGGTGCGTGTCCTCACTTAAACTGTGAGGACTGTACTCAGGCCAGTAAACTAACCTGATCTTCATTCACTACTGCCACCAGGGCCACTGCCCCTCTTGGGTTGCTTCCAACTCATCCTGAAAAGGGAACAAACACATGTTCAGTGTTTTCAGTGTATTCAGACAAATCATTCAACTTAAAAAAGAAAACATGATGTCATCATCACTACTTGCGATGCAATAGTCAAATAGAAGCACTGTCAATAAAAAGGTAAACATGTTGCATGTATTATTTGTGAAATGTGGCGTTGTTTGTAGTTTAGTGTGTTTCCGCGTTTTCACGGCAGGGATGGCGTCTGCTGAGACGCTGGTTCCGCGGCTGCTGTGCGTTTGGCGCTGCGGCGGCGGTACGTGTCGTGTTTGCGCTGACTGTGTGCCCCGCCGCGCGGCTTAAGTGAGGACCGACACGCGCCGGGCCGAGGTGGGATCTCGGTGCCGTGTGCTGTGGCTGCGGTACGTGTGGCAACTGAGGAGCCTGGTGGTTCAGCGGCTGCGGTGCGCGTCGCGCCGTTGTGCGGATATGGAGGGTGCGCCTGTGCGCTGCGCCACGCCGCGCGGCTTAAGTGAAGACCGACACGCGCCGGGCCGAGGCGGGGCCGGGCGCACCGCACTTTTTTTATGAAGTTAATGTTGAGAATGTATCTTGAATGTATCTCGGTTTGCGCGGGCTCCGTGGCTGCTGTGCACTCCGTGCGCTCCGCGGCTGCGGTTCCGGTGCCGTGCGCTGCGGCGGCGGTACCTCTCGTAACTGGGGAGCCTTGTGGTTCCGCGGCCGCGGTGCGTGTCCTCACTTAAACTGTGAGGACTGTACTCAGGCCAGTAAACTAACCTGATCTTCATTCACTACTGCCACCAGGGCCACTGCCCCTCTTGGGTTGCTTCCAACTCATCCTGAAAAGGGAACAAACACATGTTCAGTGTTTTCAGTGTATTCAGACAAATCATTCAACTTAAAAAAGAAAACATGATGTCATCATTACTACTTGCGATGCAATAGTCAAATAGAAGCACTGTCAATAAAAAGGTAAACATGTTGCATGTATTATTTGTGAAATGTGGCGTTGTTTGTAGTTTAGTGTGTTTCCGCGTTTTCACGGCAGGGATGGCGTCTGCTGAGACGCTGATTCCGCGGCTGCTGTGCGTTTGGCGCTGCGGTGGCGGTACGTGTCGTGTTTGCGCTGACTGTGTGCCCCGCCGCGCGGCTTAAGTGAGGACCGACACGCGCCGGGCCGAGGTGGGATCTCGGTGCCGTGTGCTGTGGCTGCGGTACGTGTCGCAACTGAGGAGCCTGGTGGTTCAGCGGCAGCGGTGCGCCGGAGTGTGGATATGGAGTGGCTCGGGAACAAACACATGTTCAGTGTTTTCAGTGTATTCAGACAAATCATTCAACTTAAAAAAGAAAACATGATGTCATCATCACTACTTGCGATGCAATAGTCAAATAGAAGCACTGTCAATAAAAAGGTAAACATGTTGCATGTATTATTTGTGAAATGTGGCGTTGTTTGTAGTTTAGTGTGTTTCCGCGTTTTCACGGCAGGGATGGCGTCTGCTGAGACGCTGGTTCCGCGGCTGCTGTGCGTTTGGCGCTGCAGCGGCGGTACGTGTCGTGTTTGCGCTGACTGTGTGCCCCGCCGCGCGGCTTAAGTGAGGACCGACACGCGCCGGGCCGAGGTGGGATCTCGGTGCCGTGTGCTGTGGCTGCGGTACGTGTGGCAACTGAGGAGCCTGGTGGTTCAGCGGCTGCGGTGCGCGTCGCGCCGTTGTGCGGATATGGAGGGTGCGCCTGTGCGCTGCGCCACGCCGCGCGGCTTAAGTGAAGACCGACACGCGCCGGGCCGAGGCGGGGCCGGGCGCACCGCACTTTTTTTATGAAGTTAATGTTGAGAATGTATCTTGAATGTATCTCGGTTTGCGCGGGCTCCGTGGCTGCTGTGCGCTCCGTGCGCTCCGCGGCTGCGGTTCCGGTGCCGTGCGCTGCGGCGGCGGTACCTGTCGTAACTGGGGAGCCAGGTGGTTCCGCGGCCGCGGTGCGTGTCCTCACTTAAACTGTGAGGACTGTACTCATGAGTTTATTTGTCAATGTGTGCCGTGATTTCATAGCGCTGTCCACGGTGCTGAAATGAGCCTCGGTGTCGGCAGCGTCACAGGGTGACCTCATTTTATATTTCCAGATTGTGGCTATGTTTGCACTGAGTGTGTTTCTTTAATTTCAACAATGTAGCCATAATGGTCTCCAACAACGGTGAACAAAACAAACGCCACAGAAGCTGCAGTGCAAACTCCACCCACCTATAGCTGCAGAGGAAAAACTACATGTCTACTATAAACTGCTTTCTATATTCCTTCCTGGTTGGATTTAAACACACATCTGCCAATTTATTAGGTACACATTTTCTGTTTATGAACACACTGATTGAAGGAGCCAATCACATGGCAGTAAGTCATTGCATTTAGGCAGGTAGACATGATCAGGACGCCCAAATCAAGTTCAAACAGACTATCAGCATTAGGAAGAAAGGTGATTCAAGGAGCTTTTAATGTGGCATGGTTACTGGTAGTATTTTTACAAACTGCTTGCACAACCACGGTGTGACAAACAGAAAATATCCAGTGATGCCATGTTGAGGTCAAAGATCAGCAGAAAGGCCATGCTAAGAAAGCAAAAGGAACTCAAATCAGCGCAACCAAAGTGTGCAGAACACCATCTGAAGGCACAACACATTGAACCTTGCCGAAAAATGACTGCCTCCGACGGGAACGCGCATCGGTTAAGAGGTAGTGAGCGTAGGTCTACTGGTAGATATAATACTGTATACAGGGTACACCCTATAAGTCGTTGTTTGAAGGAGGGATACTGACCAAATTCATTGTACATGCACCTGTTTTCCTCGACTGCTAATGCTGAAAAGATAGAGAATGTAAGCCCTAACAATCCAGAGTTACAGGGTGCAGTCACTTCTCGGCAGGCCCTGCCGAAATGTGACAGCACCCTGTAACTCTTTATTGCAAGAAGCAATATTGACCAAATTCACTGTACATGCACCTGGTTTCCTCTACTTTCCTCTCCTCTACTGATTCTTCCAATTAGCCACTCACAGTGTGACTCCTGGCTGCTGAGTTAGTTAGCACCAGTTAGTTACTAGAAACCCAAGCCTTTTTAGATGATTTATATTAATAAATACACCATTAAATAATGACTTCAGTGTCATTAATTATTTAAATTAATAAATAGCCTTTTCAATAATTACTTACATCACATTGGTTTTCTTAGGTTACAAAATACTAACCTGGGTTTTTTTCGTCATCACTTAGTAACAATAATAATAATAATAATAATAATAAGAATAATATTCAGTGGAGCTCCACTTCAGGTTTTACTTGATACTCATTCCAAACTAAATGTTTATTTAAATATTAGTTTAAATGTCATATGATAAAAAAAAGTGTTAAAGTTTGAGTGTACACTTACAATTAAGTGTTAAGTGTGTTTGTTTCTGTTTGGTTGTGATGAGTTTCTGTTGTACTCACACCAGCAAACCAAATCCAGTTCAGTCCGTCCATGAATACCAGTCCGGGTTTTGTAGCAGGTTTGCGTTGATGCTGCAAACAGAGAGTGAGACACAAACAGGTGACTGTGATCGTTTCATTAAAGACAAGAGATGAGAAGAAGACTGATGTCAGTGAAGAAACAAGGAAACAAAGTAACGTCAAACTTACATCTGTGATCTGTCCCTCTGGTGCGGCTGTCAACACAGGAGTTTAAATATTGGCACAATGGTCAGCCAATCAGGTGTGAAAGCTTGAAATGTTTGGGGCGGGGCTTATTATTGAAAACATGTGCGCTGTGACTGAGGAGCCTGGTGGTTCAGTGGCTGCGGTGCGCGTTGAGCCGGAGTGTGGATATGGAGTGTGCGCCTGTGTGCCGCGCCACGCCGCGCGGCTTAAGTGAAGACCGACACGCGCCGGGCTGAGGTGGGATCCTGGCGGGGCCGGGCGCACCGCACTTCCTTGTATCTAAAGAAAAAAAGAAAAGAATGCATTTGAAATTGTATTGTAGCTTGAGCATGCACATGAGTTCATTTGTCAATGTGTGCCGTGATTTCATAGCGCTGTCCACGGTGATGAAATGAGCCTCGGTGTCGGCAGGGTCACGGGGCCACCTCATTTTATATTTCCAGATTGTGGCTATGTTTGCACTGAGTGTGTTTCTTTCATTTCAACAATGTAGCCATAATGGTCTCTGGTTTTATGAAGTTAATGATGAGAATGTATCTTGTCTGCGGGGAATGAGTTACTTCAACTTTAACCATTTAGGAAACCAATTAAGTTTATTAACTCAAACAATTTAAGCATACAAAAGTATTTGATTTGAGTACAAGTAACTCAAGTATTTGTTGTTAAAGTAACTTGGGTAAAGTGCATTGTACTAATTCCATTCAGTTAATGAAAACTACTAAGTATGTGACACTTATGTGAAACGGATTTATCTGAACTGAAATGATCTTCTTTATACAAATGTTAATACTTAAGTTGAATTGACTCTTTTCTTTCTACTAAATCAAATTATTACATTCTACTTCTGACAACTTCAAATGGAGAGCGTAGATCAGTGTGTGAGCCATTACAACCTGATTGTGAGGACCAGAGACACATGGTGAGTTTCAAAGGGAACTCCTGCAGGAACCTGATCTTCATTCACTACTGCCACCAGGGCCACTGCCCCTCTTGGGTTGCTTCCAACTCATCCTGAAAAGGGAACAAACACATGTTCAGTGTTTTCAGTGTATTCAGACAAATCATTCAACTTAAAAAAGAAAACATGATGTCATCATCACTACTTGCGATGCAATAGTCAAATAGAAGCACTGCCAATAAAAAGGTAAACATGTTGCATGTATTATTTGTGAAATGTGGCGTTGTTTGTAGTTTAGTGTGTTTCCGCGTTTTCACGGCAGGGATGGCGTCTGCTGAGACGCTGATTCCGCGGCTGCTGTGCGTTTGGCGCTGCGGTGGCGGTACGTGTCGTGTTTGCGCTGACTGTGTGCCCCGCCGCGCGGCTTAAGTGAGGACCGACACGCGCCGGGCCGAGGTGGGATCTCGGTGCCGTGTGCTGTGGCTGCGGTACGTGTGGCAACTGAGGAGCCTGGTGGTTCAGCGGCTGCGGTGCGCGTCGCGCCGTTGTGCGGATATGGAGGGTGCGCCTGTGCGCTGCGCCACGCCGCGCGGCTTAAGTGAAGACCGACACGCGCCGGGCCGAGGCGGGGCCGGGCGCACCGCACTTTTTTTATGAAGTTAATGTTGAGAATGTATCTTGAATGTATCTCGGTTTGCGCGGGCTCCGTGGCTGCTGTGCGCTCCGTGCGCTCCGCGGCGGCGGTACCTGTCGTAACTGGGGAGCCTTGTGGTTCCGCGGCCGCGGTGCGTGTCCTCACTTAAACTGTGAGGACTGTACTCAGGCCAGTAAACTAACCTGATCTTCATTCACTACTGCCACCAGGGCCACTGCCCCTCTTGGGTTGCTTCCAACTCATCCTGAAAAGGGAACAAACACATGTTCAGTGTTTTCAGTGTATTCAGACAAATCATTCAACTTAAAAAAGAAAACATGATGTCATCATCACTACTTGCGATGCAATAGTCAAATAGAAGCACTGTCAATAAAAAGGTAAACATGTTGCATGTATTATTTGTGAAATGTGGCGTTGTTTGTAGTTTAGTGTGTTTCCGCGTTTTCACGGCAGGGATGGCGTCTGCTGAGACGCTGGTTCCGCGGCTGCTGTGCGTTTGGCGCTGCGGCGGCGGTACGTGTCGTGTTTGCGCTGACTGTGTGCCCCGCCGCGCGGCTTAAGTGAGGACCGACACGCGCCGGGCCGAGGTGGGATCTCGGTGCCGTGTGCTGTGGCTGCGGTACGTGTGGCAACTGAGGAGCCTGGTGGTTCAGCGGCTGCGGTGCGCGTCGCGCCGTTGTGCGGATATGGAGGGTGCGCCTGTGCGCTGCGCCACGCCGCGCGGCTTAAGTGAAGACCGACACGCGCCGGGCCGAGGCGGGGCCGGGCGCACCGCACTTTTTTTATGAAGTTAATGTTGAGAATGTATCTTGAATGTATCTCGGTTTGCGCGGGCTCCGTGGCTGCTGTGCGCTCCGCGGCTGCGGTTCCGGTGCCGTGCGCTGCGGCGGCGGTACCTGTCGTAACTGGGGAGCCTGGTGGTTCCGCGGCCGCGGTGCGTGTCCTCACTTAAACTGTGAGGACTGTACTCATGAGTTTATTTGTCAATGTGTGCCGTGATTTCATAGCGCTGTCCACGGTGCTGAAATGAGCCTCGGTGTCGGCAGCGTCACAGGGTGAACTCATTTTATATTTCCAGATTGTGGCTATGTTTGCACTGAGTGTGTTTCTTTAATTTCAACAATGTAGCCATAATGGTCTCCAACAACGGTGAACAAAACAAACGCCACAGAAGCTGCAGTGCAAACTCCACCCACCTATAGCTGCAGAGGAAAAACTACATGTCTACTATAAACTGCTTTCTATATTCCTTCCTGGTTGGATTTAAACACACATCTGCCAATTTATTAGGTACACATTTTCTGTTTATGAACACACTGATTGAAGGAGCCAATCACATGGCAGTAAGTCATTGCATTTAGGCAGGTAGACATGATCAGGACGCCCAAATCAAGTTCAAACAGACTATCAGCATTAGGAAGAAAGGTGATTCAAGGAGCTTTTAATGTGGCATGGTTACTGGTAGTATTTTTACAAACTGCTTGCACAACCACGGTGTGACAAACAGAAAATATCCAGTGATGCCATGTTGAGGTCAAAGATCAGCAGAAAGGCCATGCTAAGAAAGCAAAAGGAACTCAAATCAGCGCAACCAAAGTGTGCAGAACACCATCTGAAGGCACAACACATTGAACCTTGCCGAAAAATGACTGCCTCCGACGGGAACGCGCATCGGTTAAGAGGTAGTGAGCGTAGGTCTACTGGTAGATATAATACTGTATACAGGGTACACCCTATAAGTCGTTGTTTGAAGGAGGGATACTGACCAAATTCATTGTACATGCACCTGTTTTCCTCGACTGCTAATGCTGAAAAGATAGAGAATGTAAGCCCTAACAATCCAGAGTTACAGGGTGCAGTCACTTCTCGGCAGGCCCTGCCGAAATGTGACAGCACCCTGTAACTCTTTATTGCAAGAAGCAATATTGACCAAATTCACTGTACATGCACCTGGTTTCCTCTACTTTCCTCTCCTCTACTGATTCTTCCAATTAGCCACTCACAGTGTGACTCCTGGCTGCTGAGTTAGTTAGCACCAGTTAGTTACTAGAAACCCAAGCCTTTTTAGATGATTTATATTAATAAATACACCATTAAATAATGACTTCAGTGTCATTAATTATTTAAATTAATAAATAGCCTTTTCAATAATTACTTACATCACATTGGTTTTCTTAGGTTACAAAATACTAACCTGGGTTTTTTTCGTCATCACTTAGTAACAATAATAATAATAATAATAATAATAATAATAATATTCAGTGGAGCTCCACTTCAGGTTTTACTTGATACTCATTCCAAACTAAATGTTTATTTAAATATTAGTTTAAATGTCATATGATAAAAAAAAGTGTTAAAGTTTGAGTGTACACTTACAATTAAGTGTTAAGTGTGTTTGTTTCTGTTTGGTTGTGATGAGTTTCTGTTGTACTCACACCATCAAACCGAATCCAGTTCAGTCCGTCCATGAATACCAGTCCGGGTTTTGTAGCAGGTTTGCGTTGATGCTGCAAACAGAGAGTGAGACACAAACAGGTGACTGTGATCGTTTCATTAAAGACAAGAGATGAGAAGAAGACTGATGTCAGTGAATAAACAAGGAAACAAAGTAACGTCAAACTTACATCTGTGATCTGTCCCTCTGGTGCGGCTGTCAACACAGGAGTTTAAATATTGGCACAATGGTCAGCCAATCAGGTGTGAAAGCTTGAAATGTTTGGGGCGGGGCTTATTATTGAAAACATGTGCGCTGTGACTGAGGAGCCTGGTGGTTCAGTGGCTGCGGTGCGCGTTGAGCCGGAGTGTGGATATGGAGTGTGCGCCTGTGTGCCGCGCCACGCCGCGCGGCTTAAGTGAAGACCGACCCGCGCCGGGCTGAGGTGGGATCCTGGCGGGGCCGGGCGCACCGCACTTCCTTGTATCTAAAGAAAAAAAGAAAAGAATGCATTTGAAATTGTATTGTAGCTTGAGCATGCACATGAGTTCATTTGTCAATGTGTGCCGTGATTTCATAGCGCTGTCCACGGTGATGAAATGAGCCTCGTGTCGGCAGCGTCACGGGGCCACCTCATTTTATATTTCCAGATTGTGGCTATGTTTGCACTGAGTGTGTTTCTTTCATTTCAACAATGTAGCCATAATGGTCTCTGGTTTTATGAAGTTAATGTTGAGAATGTATCTTGTCTGCGGGGAATGAGTTACTTCAACTTTAACCATTTAGGAAACCAATTAAGTTTATTAACTCAAACAATTTAAGCATACAAAAGTATTTGATTTGAGTACAAGTAACTCAAGTATTTGTTGTTAAAGTAACTTGGGTAAAGTGCATTGTACTAATTCCATTCAGTTAATGAAAACTACTAAGTATGTGACACTTATGTGAAACGGATTTATCTGAACTGAAATGATCTTCTTTATACAAATGTTAATACTTAAGTTGAATTGACTCTTTTCTTTCTACTAAATCAAATTATTACATTCTACTTCTGACAACTTCAAATGGAGAGCGTAGATCAGTGTGTGAGCCATTACAACCTGATTGTGAGGACCAGAGACACATGGTGAGTTTCAAAGGGAACTCCTGCAGGAACCTGATCTTCATTCACTACTGCCACCAGGGCCACTGCCCCTCTTGGGTTGCTTCCAACTCATCCTGAAAAGGGAACAAACACATGTTCAGTGTTTTCAGTGTATTCAGACAAATCATTCAACTTAAAAAAGAAAACATGATGTCATCATCACTACTTGCGATGCAATAGTCAAATAGAAGCACTGTCAATAAAAAGGTAAACATGTTGCATGTATTATTTGTGAAATGTGGCGTTGTTTGTAGTTTAGTGTGTTTCCGCGTTTTCACGGCAGGGATGGCGTCTGCTGAGACGCTGGTTCCGCGGCTGCTGTGCGTTTGGCGCTGCGGCGGCGGTACGTGTCGTGTTTGCGCTGACTGTGTGCCCCGCCGCGCGGCTTAAGTGAGGACCGACGCGCGCCGGGCCGAGGTGGGATCTCGGTGCCGTGTGCTGTGGCTGCGGTACGTGTGGCAACTGAGGAGCCTGGTGGTTCAGCGGCTGCGGTGCGCGTCGCGCCGTTGTGCGGATATGGAGGGTGCGCCTGTGCGCTGCGCCACGCCGCGCGGCTTAAGTGAAGACCGACACGCGCCGGGCCGAGGCGGGGCCGGGCGCACCGCACTTTTTTTATGAAGTTAATGTTGAGAATGTATCTTGAATGTATCTCGGTTTGCGCGGGCTCCGTGGCTGCTGTGCGCTCCGTGCGCTCCGCGGCTGCGGTTCCGGTGCCGTGCGCTGCGGCGGCGGTACCTGTCGTAACTGGGGAGCCTGGTGGTTCCGCGGCCGCGGTGCGTGTCCTCACTTAAACTGTGAGGACTGTACTCATGAGTTTATTTGTCAATGTGTGCCGTGATTTCATAGCGCTGTCCACGGTGCTGAAATGAGCCTCGGTGTCGGCAGCGTCACAGGGTGACCTCATTTTCTATTTCCAGATTGTGGCTATGTTTGCACTGAGTGTGTTTCTTTCATTTCAACAATGTAGCCATAATGGTCTCCAACAACGGTGAACAAAACAAACGCCACAGAAGCTGCAGTGCAAACTCCACCCACCTATAACTGCAGAGGAAAAACTACATGTCTACTATAAACTGCTTTCTATATTCCTTCCTGGTTGGATTTAAACACACATCTGCCAATTTATTAGGTACACATTTTCTGTTTATGAACACACTGATTGAAGGAGCCAATCACATGGCAGTAAGTCATTGCATTTAGGCAGGTAGACATGATCAGGACGCCCAAATCAAGTTGAAACAGACTATCAGCATTAGGAAGAAAGGTGATTCAAGGAGCTTTTAATGTGGCATGGTTACTGGTAGTATTTTTACAAACTGCTTGCACAACCACGGTGTGACAAACAGAAAATATCCAGTGATGCCATGTTGAGGTCAAAGATCAGCAGAAAGGCCATGCTAAGAAAGCAAAAGGAACTCAAATCAGCGCAACCAAAGTGTGCAGAACACCATCTGAAGGCACAACACATTGAACCTTGCCGAAAAATGACTGCCTCCGACGGGAACGCGCATCGGTTAAGAGGTAGTGAGCGTAGGTCTACTGGTAGATATAATACTGTATACAGGGTACACCCTATAAGTCGTTGTTTGAAGGAGCGATACTGACCAAATTCATTGTACATGCACCTGTTTTCCTCGACTGCTAATGCTGAAAAGATAGAGAATGTAAGCCCTAACAATCCAGAGTTACAGGGTGCAGTCACTTCTCGGCAGGCCCTGCCGAAATGTGACAGCACCCTGTAACTCTTTATTGCAAGAAGCAATATTGACCAAATTCACTGTACATGCACCTGGTTTCCTCTACTTTCCTCTCCTCTACTGATTCTTCCAATTAGCCACTCACAGTGTGACTCCTGGCTGCTGAGTTAGTTAGCACCAGTTAGTTACTAGAAACCCAAGCCTTTTTAGATGATTTATATTAATAAATACACCATTAAATAACGACTTAAGTGTCATTAATTATTTAAATTAATAAATAGCCTTTTCAATAATTACTTACATCACATTGGTTTTCTTAGGTTACAAAATACTGACCTGGGTTTTTTTCGTCATCACTTAGTAACAACAATAATAATAATAATAATAATAATAATAATATTCAGTGGAGCTCCACTTCAGGTTTTACTTGATACTCATTCCAAATTAAATGTTTATTTAAATATTAGTTTAAATGTCATATGATTAAAAAAAAAGTGTTAAAGTTTGAGTGTACACTTACAATTAAGTGTTAAATGTGTTTGTTTCTGTTTGGTTGTGATGAGTTTCTGTTGTACTCACACCAGCAAACCAAATCCAGTTCAGTCCGTCCATGAATACCAGTCCGGGTTTTGTAGCAGGTTTGCGTTGATGCTGCAAACAGAGAGTGAGACACAAACAGGTGACTGTGATCGTTTCATTAAAGACAAGAGATGAGAAGAAGACTGATGTCAGTGAAGAAACAAGGAAACAAAGTAACGTCAAACTTACATCTGTGATCTGTCCCTCTGGTGCGGCTGTCAACACAGGAGTTTAAATATTGGCACAATGGTCAGCCAATCAGGTGTGAAAGCTTGAAATGTTTGGGGCGGGGCTTATTATTGAAAACATGTGCGCTGTGACTGAGGAGCCTGGTGGTTCAGTGGCTGCGGTGCGCGTTGAGCCGGAGTGTGGATATGGAGTGTGCGCCTGTGTGCCGCGCCACGCCGCGCAGCTTAAGTGAAGACCGACACGCGCCGGGCTGAGGTGGGATCCTGGCGGGGCCGGGCGCACCGCACTTCCTTGTATCTAAAGAAAAAAAGAAAAGAATGCATTTGAAATTGTATTGTAGCTTGAGCATGCACATGAGTTCATTTGTCAATGTGTGCCGTGATTTCATAGCGCTGTCCACGGTGATGAAATGAGCCTCGGTGTCGGCAGGGTCACGGGGCCACCTCATTTTATATTTCCAGATTGTGGCTATGTTTGCACTGAGTGTGTTTCTTTCATTTCAACAATGTAGCCATAATGGTCTCTGGTTTTATGAAGTTAATGTTGAGAATGTATCTTGTCTGCGGGGTATGAGTTACTTCAACTTTAACCATTTAGGAAACCAATTAAGTTTATTAACTCAAACAATTTAAGCATACAAAAGTATTTGATTTGAGTACAAGTAACTCAAGTATTTGTTGTTAAAGTAACTTGGGTAAATTGCATTGTACTAATTCCATTCAGTTAATGAAAACTACTAAGTATGTGACACTTATGTGAAACGGATTTATCTGAACTGAAATGATCTTCTTTATACAAATGTTAATACTTAAGTTGAATTGACTCTTTTCTTTCTACTAAATCAAATTATTACATTCTACTTCTGACAACTTCAAATGGAGAGCGTAGATCAGTGTGTGAGCCATTACAACCTGATTGTGAGGACCAGAGACACATGGTGAGTTTCAAAGGGAACTCCTGCAGGAACCTGATCTTCATTCACTACTGCCACCAGGGCCACTGCCCCTCTTGGGTTGCTTCCAACTCATCCTGAAAAGGGAACAAACACATGTGCAGTGTTTTCAGTGTATTCAGACAAATCATTCAACTTAAAAAAGAAAACATGATGTCATCATCACTACTTGCAATAGTCAAATAGAAGCACTGTCAATAAAAAGGTAAACATGTTGCATGTATTAGTTGTGAAATGTGGCGTTACACTGTACTCACATCTTATACCAAACTGAGAATACAAGTGCGTGTCCTCACTTAAACTGTGAGGACTGTACTCACGCCAGTAAACCGAATCCAGTCTGGGGTTTGTAGCAGGTTTGTAGGTTTGTGCGCCACGCCGCGCGGCTTAAGTGAAGACCGACACGCGCCAGGCCGAGGTGGGATCCTGGCGGGGCCGGGCGCACCGCACTTCCTTGTATCTAAAAAAAAAAAAGAATGCATTTGAAATTGTATTGTAGCTTGAGCATGCGCATGATTTTATTTGTCAATGTGTGCCGTGATTTCATAGCGCTGTCCACGGTGCTGAAATGAGCCTCGCTGTCATATTAAAACTCTTTTCCAGATGAGGCATTGCTACAACGATGACTTTGACAGTGTGTGGGTGTCACCATCCTCTTTCACTCACTTGAGCTTCACTAAAGAGTGCAGGTCGTCTCTCTTTTAGTTCGGCAAGGAGGAGCTGAATTCACAGTTTCTTCATGCCCGAGTGCTGCATATGTTGATGGAGACCTGTGACATAAAACACAAAGAGCTACTGATGGTGCTACGTCTGTTTTTCACTAGACTACTCATAGATATCAGTACATCAACTGACAGTTAATGTATTATTTATTTGAACTTACAATTGTACATTTATATTCAAATACATACACAAATATGAAAGAACTGTACACTATAGTGGCGGTGATTGACTGAACATCATATGTTGGGTGCACATTTAAACACAGGATCCAGGCAGCTTTCCAAGTTGCAATATTTTATTTCCAAGTAAACGGTAGTCGGTGATGAGGGGTAATGGTGGATGATTCTGTCTATATGAAAATGATAAAGGAAATATTACAATCTAGAAAGTATCAAATATACAATAAGAAATGAGGTTGTCTTAGACTAACATCAATAATACATCCACTCTTACTTTCCTCTCTTTAGCAAAGGATTAAACTCAGGAATCTAGTATAATGACACACAAGCAATAAGTAAGTCTTCATACAAGATGTAGTATCAACCAAATGAATCATTAAATGAGTGAACGTCCATAAAACTCACAGCCAGTGTCCCTTTGTTCTCGTGGATTGTTTGGAGGGAAAATAGGGGGGTCAAAGGGCGGAAGGGGCGGGTTATATAGGATTAGGGGTGTGGTCCAGGTAGGTGTGCCAGTGATGAGGCAGGTGAGGAGGAGACTTGGGATTTTAACAAATACATATACAATGGCCGTGCCACTTTAATATAAACCTAAAATTCGAAGGTAAAATCAATTATTAGTAATAATATACAAAGTGTTTACATTAAAAACAAAGTAACACGTCAACCACAAATCTATGGATCACACCAAGCATCTGTGAGACGTCTGAGCCAGCGGATCATTTCATCAGGACAGGCCGAGGTAACGCTGCTCTGCCCTGGGCACTGTGAGCACCGAGCGTCCGCAGAGGTCGGAGCTGATCACCTCCGACAACGTACCGCGCTGAAATCAGTTCCAGGTTGGATATTCAACAGACATTCGCTCCAGATCCAACAGCACCCTCCTCCTTCTCCACTCCGAGATAGGTGCACGATCACGGCTTGTACAAAGTCCGACCCATCGCTCTCAACAACCGTGGTCTCATTTAGGGACCATCAACGAATTACCGTTAAAAATGGATTAAAAAGAAATTATGGGAGGTACTAAAATGGAATAAAAAGAGGTGTGTCCTGACTAGGCAGTCTAGTTCTATGTTGCTGCACTGTTTTGGAATCTTTAGGGTCACATGGCCTGGACGCGATTGAGATAAAATGCTAATATTTGCATTAAAGAAATGATTGAAAGTAAATCAAGTATTTAAATGGAATATAAAGAGGTGTGTCCTGACTAGGCAGTCTAGTACTATGTTTGTACACTCATTTGGAGTCGTTGGGTCACATTGCCTGGAAGCTATTGAGCTAAAATGCTAATATTTACATTATTAAAATTATAAAAAAAATGAATGAGGTAATAAATATTAGTTTAGACTGTGTGCCACGCCGCGCGGCTTAAGTGAAGACCGACACGCGCCGGGCTGAGGTGGGATCCTGGCGGGGCCGGGCGCACCGCACTTCCTTGTATCTAAAAAAAAAGAGAAAAGAATGCATTTGAAATTGTATTGTAGCTTGAGCATGCACATGAGTTCATTTGTCAATGTGTGCCGTGATTTCATAGCGCTGTCCACGGTGATGAAATGAGCCTCGGTGTCGGCAGGGTCACGGGGCCACCTCATTTTATATTTCCAGATTGTGGCTATGTTTGCACTGAGTGTGTTTCTTTCATTTCAACAATGTAGCCATAATGGTCTCTGGTTTTATGAAGTTAATGTTGAGAATGTGTCTTGTCTGCGGGGAATGAGTTACTTCAACTTTAACCATTTAGGAAACCAATTAAGTTTATTAACTCAAACAATTTAAGCATACAAAAGTATTTGATTTGAGTACAAGTAACTCAAGTATTTGTTGTTAAAGTCACTTGGGTAAAGTGCATTGTACTAATTCCATTCAGTTAATGAAAACTACTAAGTATGTGACACTTATGTGAAACGGATTTATCTGAACTGAAATGATCTTCTTTATACAAATGTTAATACTTAAGTTGAATTGACTCTTTTCTTTCTACTAAATCAAATTATTACATTCTACTTCTGACAACTTCAAATGGAGAGCGTAGATCAGTGTGTGAGCCATTACAACCTGATTGTGAGGACCAGAGACACATGGTGAGTTTCAAAGGGAACTCCTGCAGGAACCTGATCTTCATTCACTACTGCCACCAGGGCCACTGCCCCTCTTGGGTTGCTTCCAACTCATCCTGAAAAGGGAACAAACACATGTTCAGTGTTTTCAGTGTATTCAGACAAATCATTCAACTTAAAAAAGAAAACATGATGTCATCATCACTACTTGCGATGCAATAGTCAAATAGAAGCACTGTCAATAAAAAGGTAAACATGTTGCATGTATTAGTTGTGAAATGTGGCGTTGTTTGTAGTTTAGTGTGTTTCCGCGTTTTCACGGCAGGGATGGCGTCTGCTGAGACGCTGGTTCCGCGGCTGCTGTGCGTTTGGCGCTGCGGCGGCGGTACGTGTCGTGTTTGCGCTGACTGTGTGCCCCGCCGCGCGGCTTAAGTGAGGACCGACACGCGCCGGGCCGAGGTGGGATCTCGGTGCCATGTGCTGTGGCTGCGGTACGTGTGGCAACTGAGGAGCCTGGTGGTTCAGCGGCTGCGGTGCGCGTCGCGCCGTTGTGCGGATATGGAGGGTGCGCCTGTGCGCTGCGCCACGCCGCGCGGCTTAAGTGCAGACCGACCCGCGCCGGGCCGAGGCGGGGCCGGGCGCACCGCACTTTTTTTATGAAGTTAATGTTGAGAATGTATCTTGAATGTATCTCGGTTTGCGCGGGCTCCGTGGCTGCTGTGCGCTCCGTGCGCTCCGCGGCTGCAGTTCCGGTGCCGTGCGCTGCAGCGGCGGTACCTGTCGTAACTGGGGAGCCTTGTGGTTCCGCGGCCGCGGTGCGTGTCCTCACTTAAACTGTGAGGACTGTACTGAGGCCAGTAAACTAACCTGATCTTCATTCACTACTGCCACCAGGGCCACTGCCCCTCTTGGGTTGCTTCCAACTCATCCTGAAAAGGGAACAAACACATGTTCAGTGTTTTCAGTGTATTCAGACAAATCATTCAACTTAAAAAAGAAAACATGATGTCATCATCACTACTTGCGATGCAATAGTCAAATAGAAGCACTGTCAATAAAAAGGTAAACATGTTGCATGTATTATTTGTGAAATGTGGCGTTGTTTGTAGTTTAGTGTGTTTCCGCGTTTTCACGGCAGGGATGGCGTCTGCTGAGACGCTGATTCCGCGGCTGCTGTGCGTTTGGCGCTGCGGTGGCGGTACGTGTCGTGTTTGCGCTGACTGTGTGCCCCGCCGCGCGGCTTAAGTGAGGACCGACACGCGCCGGGCCGAGGTGGGATCTCGGTGCCGTGTGCTGTGGCTGCGGTACGTGTCGCAACTGAGGAGCCTGGTGGTTCAGCGGCAGCGGTGCGCCGGAGTGTGGATATGGAGTGGCTCGGGAACAAACACATGTTCAGTGTTTTCAGTGTATTCAGACAAATCATTCAACTTAAAAAAGAAAACATGATGTCATCATCACTACTTGCGATGCAATAGTCAAATAGAAGCACTGTCAATAAAAAGGTAAACATGTTGCATGTATTATTTGTGAAATGTGGCGTTGTTTGTAGTTTAGTGTGTTTCCGCGTTTTCACGGCAGGGATGGCGTCTGCTGAGACGCTGGTTCCGCGGCTGCTGTGCGTTTGGCGCTGCGGCGGCGGTACGTGTCGTGTTTGCGCTGACTGTGTGCCCCGCCGCGCGGCTTAAGTGAGGACCGACACGCGCCGGGCCGAGGTGGGATCTCGGTGCCGTGTGCTGTGGCTGCGGTACGTGTGGCAACTGAGGAGCATGGTGGTTCAGCGGCTGCGGTGCGCGTCGCGCCGTTGTGCGGATATGGAGGGTGCGCCTGTGCGCTGCGCCACGCCGCGCGGCTTAAGTGAAGACCGACACGCGCCGGGCCGAGGCGGGGCCGGGCGCACCGCACTTTTTTTATGAAGTTAATGTTGAGAATGTATCTTGAATGTATCTCGGTTTGCGCGGGCTCCGTGGCTGCTGTGCGCTACGCGGCTGCAGTGCGCTCCGCGGCTGCGGTTCCGGTGCCGTGCGCTGCGGCGGCGGTACCTGTCGTAACTGGGGAGCCTGGTGGTTCCGCGGCCGCGGTGCGTGTCCTCACTTAAACTGTGAGGACTGTACTCATGAGTTTATTTGTCAATGTGTGCCGTGATTTCATAGCGCTGTCCACGGTGCTGAAATGAGCCTCGGTGTCGGCAGCGTCACAGGGTGACCTCATTTTATATTTCCAGATTGTGGCTATGTTTGCACTGAGTGTGTTTCTTTAATTTCAACAATGTAGCCATAATGGTCTCCAACAACGGTGAACAAAACAAACGCCACAGAAGCTGCAGTGCAAACTCCACCCACCTATAACTGCAGAGGAAAAACTACATGTCTACTATAAACTGCTTTCTATATTCCTTCCTGGTTGGATTTAAACACACATCTGCCAATTTATTAGGTACACATTTTCTGTTTATGAACACACTGATTGAAGGAGCCAATCACATGGCAGTAAGTCATTGCATTTAGGCAGGTAGACATGATCAGGACGCCCAAATCAAGTTCAAACAGACTATCAGCATTAGGAAGAAAGGTGATTCAAGGAGCTTTTAATGTGGCATGGTTACTGGTAGTATTTTTACAAACTGCTTGCACAACCACGGTGTGACAAACAGAAAATATCCAGTGATGCCATGTTGAGGTCAAAGATCAGCAGAAAGGCCATGCTAAGAAAGCAAAAGGAACTCAAATCAGCGCAACCAAAGTGTGCAGAACACCATCTGAAGGCACAACACATTGAACCTTGCCGAAAAATGACTGCCTCCGACGGGAACGCGCATCGGTTAAGAGGTAGTGAGCGTAGGTCTACTGGTAGATATAATACTGTATACAGGGTACACCCTATAAGTCGTTGTTTGAAGGAGCGATACTGACCAAATTCATTGTACATGCACCTGTTTTCCTCGACTGCTAATGCTGAAAAGATAGAGAATGTAAGCCCTAACAATCCAGAGTTACAGGGTGCAGTCACTTCTCGGCAGGCCCTGCCGAAATGTGACAGCACCCTGTAACTCTTTATTGCAAGAAGCAATATTGACCAAATTCACTGTACATGCACCTGGTTTCCTCTACTTTCCTCTCCTCTACTGATTCTTCCAATTAGCCACTCACAGTGTGACTCCTGGCTGCTGAGTTAGTTAGCACCAGTTAGTTACTAGAAACCCAAGCCTTTTTAGATGATTTATATTAATAAATACACCATTAAATAACGACTTAAGTGTCATTAATTATTTAAATTAATAAATAGCCTTTACAATAATTACTTACATCACATTGGTTTTCTTAGGTTACAAAATACTGACCTGGGTTTTTTTCGTCATCACTTAGTAACAACAATAATAATAATAATAATAATAATAATAATAAGAATAATATTCAGTGGAGCTCCACTTCAGGTTTTACTTGATACTCATTCCAAACTAAATGTTTATTTAAATATTAGTTTAAATGTCATATGATAAAAAAAAAGTGTTAAAGTTTGAGTGTACACTTACAATTAAGTGTTAAGTGTGTTTGTTTCTGTTTGGTTGTGATGAGTTTCTGTTGTACTCACACCAGCAAACCAAATCCAGTTCAGTCCGTCCATGAATACCAGTCCGGGTTTTGTAGCAGGTTTGCGTTGATGCTGCAAACAGAGAGTGAGACACAAACAGGTGACTGTGATCGTTTCATTAAAGACAAGAGATGAGAAGAAGACTGATGTCAGTGAAGAAACAAGGAAACAAAGTAACGTCAAACTTACATCTGTGATCTGTCCCTCTGGTGCGGCTGTCAACACAGGAGTTTAAATATTGGCACAATGGTCAGCCAATCAGGTGTGAAAGCTTGAAATGTTTGGGGCGGGGCTTATTATTGAAAACATGTGCGCTGTGACTGAGGAGCCTGGTGGTTCAGTGGCTGCGGTGCGCGTTGAGCCGGAGTGTGGATATGGAGTGTGCGCCTGTGTGCCGCGCCACGCCGCGCGGCTTAAGTGAAGACCGACACGCGCCGGGCTGAGGTGGGATCCTGGCGGGGCCGGGCGCACCGCACTTCCTTGTATCTAAAGAAAAAAAGAAAAGAATGCATTTGAAATTGTATTGTAGCTTGAGCATGCACATGAGTTCATTTGTCAATGTGTGCCGTGATTTCATAGCGCTGTCCACGGTGATGAAATGAGCCTCGGTGTCGGCAGCGTCACGGGGCCACCTCATTTTATATTTCCAGATTGTGGCTATGTTTGCACTGAGTGTGTTTCTTTCATTTCAACAATGTAGCCATAATGGTCTCTGGTTTTATGAAGTTAATGTTGAGAATGTATCTTGTCTGCGGGGAATGAGTTACTTCAACTTTAACCATTTAGGAAACCAATTAAGTTTATTAACTCAAACAATTTAAGCATACAAAAGTATTTGATTTGAGTACAAGTAACTCAAGTATTTGTTGTTAAAGTAACTTGGGTAAAGTGCATTGTACTAATTCCATTCAGTTAATGAAAACTACTAAGTATGTGACACTTATGTGAAACGGATTTATCTGAACTGAAATGATCTTCTTTATACAAATGTTAATACTTAAGTTGAATTGACTCTTTTCTTTCTACTAAATCAAATTATTACATTCTACTTCTGACAACTTCAAATGGAGAGCGTAGATCAGTGTGTGAGCCATTACAACCTGATTGTGAGGACCAGAGACACATGGTGAGTTTCAAAGGGAACTCCTGCAGGAACCTGATCTTCATTCACTACTGCCACCAGGGCCACTGCCCTTCTTGGGTTGCTTCCAACTCATCCTGAAAAAGGAACAAACACATGTGCAGTGTTTTCAGTGTATTCAGACAAATCATTCAACTTAAAAAAGAAAACATGATGTCATCATCACTACTTGCGATGCAATAGTCAAATAGAAGCACTGTCAATAAAAAGGTAAACATGTTGCATGTATTATTTGTGAAATGTGGCGTTGTTTGTAGTTTAGTGTGTTTCCGCGTTTTCACGGCAGGGATGGCGTCTGCTGAGACGCTGGTTCCGCGGCTGCTGTGCGTTTGGCGCTGCGGCGGCGGTGCGTGTCCTCACTTAAACTGTGAGGACTGTACTCATGAGTTTATTTGTCAATGTGTGCCGTGATTTCATAGCGCTGTCCACGGTGCTGAAATGAGCCTCGGTGTCGGCAGCGTCACAGGGTGACCTCATTTTATATTTCCAGATTGTGGCTATGTTTGCACTGAGTGTGTTTCTTTAATTTCAACAATGTAGCCATAATGGTCTCCAACAACGGTGAACAAAACAAACGCCACAGAAGCTGCAGTGCAAACTCCACCCACCTATAGCTGCAGAGGAAAAACTACATGTCTACTATAAACTGCTTTCTATATTCCTTCCTGGTTGGATTTAAACACACATCTGCCAATTTATTAGGTACACATTTTCTGTTTATGAACACACTGATTGAAGGAGCCAATCACATGGCAGTAAGTCATTGCATTTAGGCAGGTAGACATGATCAGGACGCCCAAATCAAGTTCAAACAGACTATCAGCATTAGGAAGAAAGGTGATTCAAGGAGCTTTTAATGTGGCATGGTTACTGGTAGTATTTTTACAAACTGCTTGCACAACCACGGTGTGACAAACAGAAAATATCCAGTGATGCCATGTTGAGGTCAAAGATCAGCAGAAAGGCCATGCTAAGAAAGCAAAAGGAACTCAAATCAGCGCAACCAAAGTGTGCAGAACACCATCTGAAGGCACAACACATTGAACCTTGCCGAAAAATGACTGCCTCCGACGGGAACGCGCATCGGTTAAGAGGTAGTGAGCGTAGGTCTACTGGTAGATATAATACTGTATACAGGGTACACCCTATAAGTCGTTGTTTGAAGGAGCGATACTGACCAAATTCATTGTACATGCACCTGTTTTCCTCGACTGCTAATGCTGAAAAGATAGAGAATGTAAGCCCTAACAATCCAGAGTTACAGGGTGCAGTCACTTCTCGGCAGGCCCTGCCGAAATGTGACAGCACCCTGTAACTCTTTATTGCAAGAAGCAATATTGACCAAATTCACTGTACATGCACCTGGTTTCCTCTACTTTCCTCTCCTCTACTGATTCTTCCAATTAGCCACTCACAGTGTGACTCCTGGCTGCTGAGTTAGTTAGCACCAGTTAGTTACTAGAAACCCAAGCCTTTTTAGATGATTTATATTAATAAATACACCATTAAATAACGACTTAAGTGTCATTAATTATTTAAATTAATAAATAGCCTTTTCAATAATTACTTACATCACATTGGTTTTCTTAGGTTACAAAATACTGACCTGGGTTTTTTTCGTCATCACTTAGTAACAATAATAATAATAATAATAATAATAATAATAATATTCAGTGGAGCTCCACTTCAGGTTTTACTTGATACTCATTCCAAACTAAATGTTTATTTAAATATTAGTTTAAATGTCATATGATAAAAAAAAGTGTTAAAGTTTGAGTGTACACTTACAATTAAGTGTTAAGTGTGTTTGTTTCTGTTTGGTTGTGATGAGTTTCTGTTGTACTCACACCATCAAACCGAATCCAGTTCAGTCCGTCCATGAATACCAGTCCGGGTTTTGTAGCAGGTTTGCGTTGATGCTGCAAACAGAGAGTGAGACACAAACAGGTGACTGTGATCGTTTCATTAAAGACAAGAGATGAGAAGAAGACTGATGTCAGTGAATAAACAAGGAAACAAAGTAACGTCAAACTTACATCTGTGATCTGTCCCTCTGGTGCGGCTGTCAACACAGGAGTTTAAATATTGGCACAATGGTCAGCCAATCAGGTGTGAAAGCTTGAAATGTTTGGGGCGGGGCTTATTATTGAAAACATGTGCGCTGTGACTGAGGAGCCTGGTGGTTCAGTGGCTGCGGTGCGCGTTGAGCCGGAGTGTGGATATGGAGTGTGCGCCTGTGTGCCGCGCCACGCTGCGCGGCTTAAGTTAAGACCGACACGCGCCGGGCTGAGGTGGGATCCTGGCGGGGCCGGGCGCACCGCACTTCCTTGTATCTAAAGAAAAAAAGAAAAGAATGCATTTGAAATTGTATTGTAGCTTGAGCATGCACATGAGTTCATTTGTCAATGTGTGCCGTGATTTCATAGCGCTGTCCACGGTGATGAAATGAGCCTCGTGTCGGCAGCGTCACGGGGCCACCTCATTTTATATTTCCAGATTGTGGCTATGTTTGCACTGAGTGTGTTTCTTTCATTTCAACAATGTAGCCATAATGGTCTCTGGTTTTATGAAGTTAATGTTGAGAATGTATCTTGTCTGCGGGGAATGAGTTACTTCAACTTTAACCATTTAGGAAACCAATTAAGTTTATTAACTCAAACAATTTAAGCATACAAAAGTATTTGATTTGAGTACAAGTAACTCAAGTATTTGTTGTTAAAGTAACTTGGGTAAAGTGCATTGTACTAATTCCATTCAGTTAATGAAAACTACTAAGTATGTGACACTTATGTGAAACGGATTTATCTGAACTGAAATGATCTTCTTTATACAAATGTTAATACTTAAGTTGAATTGACTCTTTTCTTTCTACTAAATCAAATTATTACATTCTACTTCTGACAACTTCAAATGGAGAGCGTAGATCAGTGTGTGAGCCATTACAACCTGATTGTGAGGACCAGAGACACATGGTGAGTTTCAAAGGGAACTCCTGCAGGAACCTGATCTTCATTCACTACTGCCACCAGGGCCACTGCCCCTCTTGGGTTGCTTCCAACTCATCCTGAAAAGGGAACAAACACATGTTCAGTGTTTTCAGTGTATTCAGACAAATCATTCAACTTAAAAAAGAAAACATGATGTCATCATCACTACTTGCGATGCAATAGTCAAATAGAAGCACTGTCAATAAAAAGGTAAACATGTTGCATGTATTATTTGTGAAATGTGGCGTTGTTTGTAGTTTAGTGTGTTTCCGCGTTTTCACGGCAGGGATGGCGTCTGCTGAGACGCTGATTCCGCGGCTGCCGTGCGTTTGGCGCTGCGGTGGCGGTACGTGTCGTGTTTGCGCTGACTGTGTGCCCCGCCGCGCGGCTTAAGTGAGGATCGACACGCGCCGGGCCGAGGTGGGATCTCGGTGCCGTGTGCTGTGGCTGCGGTACGTGTGGCAACTGAGGAGCCTGGTGGTTCAGCGGCTGCGGTGCGCGTCGCGCCGTTGTGCGGATATGGAGGGTGCGCCTGTGCGCTGCGCCACGCTGCGCGGCTTAAGTGAAGACCGACACGCGCCGGGCCGAGGCGGGGCCGGGCGCACCGCACTTTTTTTATGAAGTTAATGTTGAGAATGTATCTTGAATGTATCTCGGTTTGCGCGGGCTCCGTGGCTGCTGTGCGCTCCGTGCGCTCCGCGGCTGCGGTTCCGGTGCCGTGCGCTGTGGCGGCGGTACCTCTCGTAACTGGGGAGCCTTGTGGTTCCGCGGCCGCGGTGCGTGTCCTCACTTAAACTGTGAGGACTGTACTCAGGCCAGTAAACTAACCTGATCTTCATTCACTACTGCCACCAGGGCCACTGCCCCTCTTGGGTTGCTTCCAACTCATCCTGAAAAGGGAACAAACACATGTTCAGTGTTTTCAGTGTATTCAGACAAATCATTCAACTTAAAAAAGAAAACATGATGTCATCATCACTACTTGCGATGCAATAGTCAAATAGAAGCACTGCCAATAAAAAGGTAAACATGTTGCATGTATTATTTGTGAAATGTGGCGTTGTTTGTAGTTTAGTGTGTTTCCGCGTTTTCACGGCAGGGATGGCGTCTGCTGAGACGCTGATTCCGCGGCTGCTGTGCGTTTGGCGCTGCGGCGGCGGTACGTGTCGTGTTTGCGCTGACTGTGTGCCCCGCCGCGCGGCTTAAGTGAGGACCGACACGCGCCGGGCCGAGGTGGGATCTCGGTGCCGTGTGCTGTGGCTGCGGTACGTGTCGCAACTGAGGAGCCTGGTGGTTCAGCGGCAGCGGTGCGCCGGAGTGTGGATATGGAGTGGCTCGGGAACAAACACATGTTCAGTGTTTTCAGTGTATTCAGACAAATCATTCAACTTAAAAAAGAAAACATGATGTCATCATCACTACTTGCGATGCAATAGTCAAATAGAAGCACTGTCAATAAAAAGGTAAACATGTTGCATGTATTATTTGTGAAATGTGGCGTTGTTTGTAGTTTAGTGTGTTTCCGCGTTTTCACGGCAGGGATGGCGTCTGCTGAGACGCTGGTTCCGCGGCTGCTGTGCGTTTGGCGCTGCGGCGGCGGTACGTGTCGTGTTTGCGCTGACTGTGTGCCCCGCCGCGCGGCTTAAGTGAGGACCGACACGCGCCGGGCCGAGGTGGGATCTCGGTGCCGTGTGCTGTGGCTGCGGTACGTGTGGCAACTGAGGAGCCTGGTGGTTCAGCGGCTGCGGTGCGCGTCGCGCCGTTGTGCGGATATGGAGGGTGCGCCTGTGCGCTGCGCCACGCCGCGCGGCTTAAGTGAAGACCGACACGCGCCGGGCCGAGGCGGGGCCGGGCGCACCGCACTTTTTTTATGAAGTTAATGTTGAGAATGTATCTTGAATGTATCTCGGTTTGCGCGGGCTCCGTGGCTGCTGTGCGCTCCGTGCGCTCCGCGGCTGCGGTTCCGGTGCCGTGCGCTGCGGCGGCGGTACCTGTCGTAACTGGGGAGCCTGGTGGTTCCGCGGCCGCGGTGCGTGTCCTCACTTAAACTGTGAGGACTGTACTCATGAGTTTATTTGTCAATGTGTGCCGTGATTTCATAGCGCTGTCCACGGTGCTGAAATGAGCCTCGGTGTCGGCAGCGTCACAGGGTGACCTCATTTTATATTTCCAGATTGTGGCTATGTTTGCACTGAGTGTGTTTCTTTAATTTCAACAATGTAGCCATAATGGTCTCCAACAACGGTGAACAAAACAAACGCCACAGAAGCTGCAGTGCAAACTCCACCCACCTATAACTGCAGAGGAAAAACTACATGTCTACTATAAACTGCTTTCTATATTCCTTCCTGGTTGGATTTAAACACACATCTGCCAATTTATTAGGTACACATTTTCTGTTTATGAACACACTGATTGAAGGAGCCAATCACATGGCAGTAAGTCATTGCATTTAGGCAGGTAGACATGATCAGGACGCCCAAATCAAGTTCAAACAGACTATCAGCATTAGGAAGAAAGGTGATTCAAGGAGCTTTTAATGTGGCATGGTTACTGGTAGTATTTTTACAAACTGCTTGCACAACCACGGTGTGACAAACAGAAAATATCCAGTGATGCCATGTTGAGGTCAAAGATCAGCAGAAAGGCCATGCTAAGAAAGCAAAAGGAACTCAAATCAGCGCAACCAAAGTGTGCAGAACACCATCTGAAGGCACAACACATTGAACCTTGCCGAAAAATGACTGCCTCCGACGGGAACGCGCATCGGTTAAGAGGTAGTGAGCGTAGGTCTACTGGTAGATATAATACTGTATACAGGGTACACCCTATAAGTCGTTGTTTGAAGGAGCGATACTGACCAAATTCATTGTACATGCACCTGTTTTCCTCGACTGCTAATGCTGAAAAGATAGAGAATGTAAGCCCTAACAATCCAGAGTTACAGGGTGCAGTCACTTCTCGGCAGGCCCTGCCGAAATGTGACAGCACCCTGTAACTCTTTATTGCAAGAAGCAATATTGACCAAATTCACTGTACATGCACCTGGTTTCCTCTACTTTCCTCTCCTCTACTGATTCTTCCAATTAGCCACTCACAGTGTGACTCCTGGCTGCTGAGTTAGTTAGCACCAGTTAGTTACTAGAAACCCAAGCCTTTTTAGATGATTTATATTAATAAATACACCATTAAATAACGACTTAAGTGTCATTAATTATTTAAATTAATAAATAGCCTTTTCAATAATTACTTACATCACATTGGTTTTCTTAGGTTACAAAATACTGACCTGGGTTTTTTTCGTCATCACTTAGTAACAATAATAATAATAATAATAATAATAATAATAATAATAATATTCAGTGGAGCTCCACTTCAGGTTTTACTTGATACTCATTCCAAACTAAATGTTTATTTAAATATTAGTTTAAATGTCATATGATAAAAAAAAGTGTTAAAGTTTGAGTGTACACTTACAATTAAGTGTTAAGTGTGTTTGTTTCTGTTTGGTTGTGATGAGTTTCTGTTGTACTCACACCATCAAACCGAATCCAGTTCAGTCCGTCCATGAATACCAGTCCGGGTTTTGTAGCAGGTTTGCGTTGATGCTGCAAACAGAGAGTGAGACACAAACAGGTGACTGTGATCGTTTCATTAAAGACAAGAGATGAGAAGAAGACTGATGTCAGTGAATAAACAAGGAAACAAAGTAACGTCAAACTTACATCTGTGATCTGTCCCTCTGGTGCGGCTGTCAACACAGGAGTTTAAATATTGGCACAATGGTCAGCCAATCAGGTGTGAAAGCTTGAAATGTTTGGGGCGGGGCTTATTATTGAAAACATGTGCGCTGTGACTGAGGAGCCTGGTGGTTCAGTGGCTGCGGTGCGCGTTGAGCCGGAGTGTGGATATGGAGTGTGCGCCTGTGTGCCGCGCCACGCCGCGCGGCTTAAGTGAAGACCGACACGCGCCGGGCTGAGGTGGGATCCTGGCGGGGCCGGGCGCACCGCACTTCCTTGTATCTAAAGAAAAAAAGAAAAGAATGCATTTGAAATTGTATTGTAGCTTGAGCATGCACATGAGTTCATTTGTCAATGTGTGCCGTGATTTCATAGCGCTGTCCACGGTGATGAAATGAGCCTCGGTGTCGGCAGCGTCACGGGGCCACCTCATTTTATATTTCCAGATTGTGGCTATGTTTGCACTGAGTGTGTTTCTTTCATTTCAACAATGTAGCCATAATGGTCTCTGGTTTTATGAAGTTAATGTTGAGAATGTATCTTGTCTGCGGGGAATGAGTTACTTCAACTTTAACCATTTAGGAAACCAATTAAGTTTATTAACTCAAACAATTTAAGCATACAAAAGTATTTGATTTGAGTACAAGTAACTCAAGTATTTGTTGTTAAAGTAACTTGGGTAAAGTGCATTGTACTAATTCCATTCAGTTAATGAAAACTACTAAGTATGTGACACTTATGTGAAACGGATTTATCTGAACTGAAATGATCTTCTTTATACAAATGTTAATACTTAAGTTGAATTGACTCTTTTCTTTCTACTAAATCAAATTATTACATTCTACTTCTGACAACTCATCCTGAAAAGGGAACAAACACATGTTCAGTGTTTTCAGTGTATTCAGACAAATCATTCAACTTAAAAAAGAAAACATGATGTCATCATCACTACTTGCGATGCAATAGTCAAATAGAAGCACTGTCAATAAAAAGGTAAACATGTTGCATGTATTATTTGTGAAATGTGGCGTTGTTTGTAGTTTAGTGTGTTTCCGCGTTTTCACGGCAGGGATGGCGTCTGCTGAGACGCTGATTCCGCGGCTGCCGTGCGTTTGGCGCTGCGGTGGCGGTACGTGTCGTGTTTGCGCTGACTGTGTGCCCCGCCGCGCGGCTTAAGTGAGGACCGACACGCGCCGGGCCGAGGTGGGATCTCGGTGCCGTGTGCTGTGGCTGCGGTACGTGTCGCAACTGAGGAGCCTGGTGGTTCAGCGGCAGCGGTGCGCCGGAGTGTGGATATGGAGTGGCTCGGGAACAAACACATGTTCAGTGTTTTCAGTGTATTCAGACAAATCATTCAACTTAAAAAAGAAAACATGATGTCATCATCACTACTTGCGATGCAATAGTCAAATAGAAGCACTGTCAATAAAAAGGTAAACATGTTGCATGTATTATTTGTGAAATGTGGCGTTGTTTGTAGTTTAGTGTGTTTCCGCGTTTTCACGGCAGGGATGGCGTCTGCTGAGACGCTGATTCCGCGGCTGCTGTGCGTTTGGCGCTGCGGTGGCGGTACGTGTCGTGTTTGCGCTGACTGTGTGCCCCGCCGCGCGGCTTAAGTGAGGACCGACACGCGCCGGGCCGAGGTGGGATCTCGGTGCCGTGTGCTGTGGCTGCGGTACGTGTGGCAACTGAGGAGCCTGGTGGTTCAGCGGCTGCGGTGCGCGTCGCGCCGTTGTGCGGATATGGAGGGTGCGCCTGTGCGCTGCGCCACGCTGCGCGGCTTAAGTGAAGACCGACACGCGCCGGGCCGAGGCGGGGCCGGGCGCACCGCACTTTTTTTATGAAGTTAATGTTGAGAATGTATCTTGAATGTATCTCGGTTTGCGCGGGCTCCGTGGCTGCTGTGCGCTCCGTGCGCTCCGCGGCTGCGGTTCCGGTGCCGTGCGCTGTGGCGGCGGTACCTCTCGTAACTGGGGAGCCTTGTGGTTCCGCGGCCGCGGTGCGTGTCCTCACTTAAACTGTGAGGACTGTACTCAGGCCAGTAAACTAACCTGATCTTCATTCACTACTGCCACCAGGGCCACTGCCCCTCTTGGGTTGCTTCCAACTCATCCTGAAAAGGGAACAAACACATGTTCAGTGTTTTCAGTGTATTCAGACAAATCATTCAACTTAAAAAAGAAAACATGATGTCATCATCACTACTTGCGATGCAATAGTCAAATAGAAGCACTGCCAATAAAAAGGTAAACATGTTGCATGTATTATTTGTGAAATGTGGCGTTGTTTGTAGTTTAGTGTGTTTCCGCGTTTTCACGGCAGGGATGGCGTCTGCTGAGACGCTGATTCCGCGGCTGCTGTGCGTTTGGCGCTGCGGCGGCGGTACGTGTCGTGTTTGCGCTGACTGTGTGCCCCGCCGCGCGGCTTAAGTGAGGACCGACACGCGCCGGGCCGAGGTGGGATCTCGGTGCCGTGTGCTGTGGCTGCGGTACGTGTCGCAACTGAGGAGCCTGGTGGTTCAGCGGCAGCGGTGCGCCGGAGTGTGGATATGGAGTGGCTCGGGAACAAACACATGTTCAGTGTTTTCAGTGTATTCAGACAAATCATTCAACTTAAAAAAGAAAACATGATGTCATCATCACTACTTGCGATGCAATAGTCAAATAGAAGCACTGTCAATAAAAAGGTAAACATGTTGCATGTATTATTTGTGAAATGTGGCGTTGTTTGTAGTTTAGTGTGTTTCCGCGTTTTCACGGCAGGGATGGCGTCTGCTGAGACGCTGATTCCGCGGCTGCTGTGCGTTTGGCGCTGCGGTGGCGGTACGTGTCGTGTTTGCGCTGACTGTGTGCCCCGCCGCGCGGCTTAAGTGAGGACCGACACGCGCCGGGCCGAGGTGGGATCTCGGTGCCGTGTGCTGTGGCTGCGGTACGTGTGGCAACTGAGGAGCCTGGTGGTTCAGCGGCTGCGGTGCGCGTCGCGCCGTTGTGCGGATATGGAGGGTGCGCCTGTGCGCTGCGCCACGCTGCGCGGCTTAAGTGAAGACCGACACGCGCCGGGCCGAGGCGGGGCCGGGCGCACCGCACTTTTTTTATGAAGTTAATGTTGAGAATGTATCTTGAATGTATCTCGGTTTGCGCGGGCTCCGTGGCTGCTGTGCGCTCCGTGCGCTCCGCGGCTGCGGTTCCGGTGCCGTGCGCTGTGGCGGCGGTACCTCTCGTAACTGGGGAGCCTTGTGGTTCCGCGGCCGCGGTGCGTGTCCTCACTTAAACTGTGAGGACTGTACTCAGGCCAGTAAACTAACCTGATCTTCATTCACTACTGCCACCAGGGCCACTGCCCCTCTTGGGTTGCTTCCAACTCATCCTGAAAAGGGAACAAACACATGTTCAGTGTTTTCAGTGTATTCAGACAAATCATTCAACTTAAAAAAGAAAACATGATGTCATCATCACTACTTGCGATGCAATAGTCAAATAGAAGCACTGCCAATAAAAAGGTAAACATGTTGCATGTATTATTTGTGAAATGTGGCGTTGTTTGTAGTTTAGTGTGTTTCCGCGTTTTCACGGCAGGGATGGCGTCTGCTGAGACGCTGATTCCGCGGCTGCTGTGCGTTTGGCGCTGCGGCGGCGGTACGTGTCGTGTTTGCGCTGACTGTGTGCCCCGCCGCGCGGCTTAAGTGAGGACCGACACGCGCCGGGCCGAGGTGGGATCTCGGTGCCGTGTGCTGTGGCTGCGGTACGTGTCGCAACTGAGGAGCCTGGTGGTTCAGCGGCAGCGGTGCGCCGGAGTGTGGATATGGAGTGGCTCGGGAACAAACACATGTTCAGTGTTTTCAGTGTATTCAGACAAATCATTCAACTTAAAAAAGAAAACATGATGTCATCATCACTACTTGCGATGCAATAGTCAAATAGAAGCACTGTCAATAAAAAGGTAAACATGTTGCATGTATTATTTGTGAAATGTGGCGTTGTTTGTAGTTTAGTGTGTTTCCGCGTTTTCACGGCAGGGATGGCGTCTGCTGAGACGCTGGTTCCGCGGCTGCTGTGCGTTTGGCGCTGCGGCGGCGGTACGTGTCGTGTTTGCGCTGACTGTGTGCCCCGCCGCGCGGCTTAAGTGAGGACCGACACGCGCCGGGCCGAGGTGGGATCTCGGTGCCGTGTGCTGTGGCTGCGGTACGTGTGGCAACTGAGGAGCCTGGTGGTTCAGCGGCTGCGGTGCGCGTCGCGCCGTTGTGCGGATATGGAGGGTGCGCCTGTGCGCTGCGCCACGCCGCGCGGCTTAAGTGAAGACCGACACGCGCCGGGCCGAGGCGGGGCCGGGCGCACCGCACTTTTTTTATGAAGTTAATGTTGAGAATGTATCTTGAATGTATCTCGGTTTGCGCGGGCTCCGTGGCTGCTGTGCGCTCCGTGCGCTCCGCGGCTGCGGTTCCGGTGCCGTGCGCTGCGGCGGCGGTACCTGTCGTAACTGGGGAGCCTGGTGGTTCCGCGGCCGCGGTGCGTGTCCTCACTTAAACTGTGAGGACTGTACTCATGAGTTTATTTGTCAATGTGTGCCGTGATTTCATAGCGCTGTCCACGGTGCTGAAATGAGCCTCGGTGTCGGCAGCGTCACAGGGTGACCTCATTTTATATTTCCAGATTGTGGCTATGTTTGCACTGAGTGTGTTTCTTTAATTTCAACAATGTAGCCATAATGGTCTCCAACAACGGTGAACAAAACAAACGCCACAGAAGCTGCAGTGCAAACTCCACCCACCTATAACTGCAGAGGAAAAACTACATGTCTACTATAAACTGCTTTCTATATTCCTTCCTGGTTGGATTTAAACACACATCTGCCAATTTATTAGGTACACATTTTCTGTTTATGAACACACTGATTGAAGGAGCCAATCACATGGCAGTAAGTCATTGCATTTAGGCAGGTAGACATGATCAGGACGCCCAAATCAAGTTCAAACAGACTATCAGCATTAGGAAGAAAGGTGATTCAAGGAGCTTTTAATGTGGCATGGTTACTGGTAGTATTTTTACAAACTGCTTGCACAACCACGGTGTGACAAACAGAAAATATCCAGTGATGCCATGTTGAGGTCAAAGATCAGCAGAAAGGCCATGCTAAGAAAGCAAAAGGAACTCAAATCAGCGCAACCAAAGTGTGCAGAACACCATCTGAAGGCACAACACATTGAACCTTGCCGAAAAATGACTGCCTCCGACGGGAACGCGCATCGGTTAAGAGGTAGTGAGCGTAGGTCTACTGGTAGATATAATACTGTATACAGGGTACACCCTATAAGTCGTTGTTTGAAGGAGCGATACTGACCAAATTCATTGTACATGCACCTGTTTTCCTCGACTGCTAATGCTGAAAAGATAGAGAATGTAAGCCCTAACAATCCAGAGTTACAGGGTGCAGTCACTTCTCGGCAGGCCCTGCCGAAATGTGACAGCACCCTGTAACTCTTTATTGCAAGAAGCAATATTGACCAAATTCACTGTACATGCACCTGGTTTCCTCTACTTTCCTCTCCTCTACTGATTCTTCCAATTAGCCACTCACAGTGTGACTCCTGGCTGCTGAGTTAGTTAGCACCAGTTAGTTACTAGAAACCCAAGCCTTTTTAGATGATTTATATTAATAAATACACCATTAAATAACGACTTAAGTGTCATTAATTATTTAAATTAATAAATAGCCTTTTCAATAATTACTTACATCACATTGGTTTTCTTAGGTTACAAAATACTGACCTGGGTTTTTTTCGTCATCACTTAGTAACAATAATAATAATAATAATAATAATAATAATAATAATAATATTCAGTGGAGCTCCACTTCAGGTTTTACTTGATACTCATTCCAAACTAAATGTTTATTTAAATATTAGTTTAAATGTCATATGATAAAAAAAAGTGTTAAAGTTTGAGTGTACACTTACAATTAAGTGTTAAGTGTGTTTGTTTCTGTTTGGTTGTGATGAGTTTCTGTTGTACTCACACCATCAAACCGAATCCAGTTCAGTCCGTCCATGAATACCAGTCCGGGTTTTGTAGCAGGTTTGCGTTGATGCTGCAAACAGAGAGTGAGACACAAACAGGTGACTGTGATCGTTTCATTAAAGACAAGAGATGAGAAGAAGACTGATGTCAGTGAATAAACAAGGAAACAAAGTAACGTCAAACTTACATCTGTGATCTGTCCCTCTGGTGCGGCTGTCAACACAGGAGTTTAAATATTGGCACAATGGTCAGCCAATCAGGTGTGAAAGCTTGAAATGTTTGGGGCGGGGCTTATTATTGAAAACATGTGCGCTGTGACTGAGGAGCCTGGTGGTTCAGTGGCTGCGGTGCGCGTTGAGCCGGAGTGTGGATATGGAGTGTGCGCCTGTGTGCCGCGCCACGCCGCGCGGCTTAAGTGAAGACCGACACGCGCCGGGCTGAGGTGGGATCCTGGCGGGGCCGGGCGCACCGCACTTCCTTGTATCTAAAGAAAAAAAGAAAAGAATGCATTTGAAATTGTATTGTAGCTTGAGCATGCACATGAGTTCATTTGTCAATGTGTGCCGTGATTTCATAGCGCTGTCCACGGTGATGAAATGAGCCTCGGTGTCGGCAGCGTCACGGGGCCACCTCATTTTATATTTCCAGATTGTGGCTATGTTTGCACTGAGTGTGTTTCTTTCATTTCAACAATGTAGCCATAATGGTCTCTGGTTTTATGAAGTTAATGTTGAGAATGTATCTTGTCTGCGGGGAATGAGTTACTTCAACTTTAACCATTTAGGAAACCAATTAAGTTTATTAACTCAAACAATTTAAGCATACAAAAGTATTTGATTTGAGTACAAGTAACTCAAGTATTTGTTGTTAAAGTAACTTGGGTAAAGTGCATTGTACTAATTCCATTCAGTTAATGAAAACTACTAAGTATGTGACACTTATGTGAAACGGATTTATCTGAACTGAAATGATCTTCTTTATACAAATGTTAATACTTAAGTTGAATTGACTCTTTTCTTTCTACTAAATCAAATTATTACATTCTACTTCTGACAACTTCAAATGGAGAGCGTAGATCAGTGTGTGAGCCATTACAACCTGATTGTGAGGACCAGAGACACATGGTGAGTTTCAAAGGGAACTCCTGCAGGAACCTGATCTTCATTCACTACTGCCACCAGGGCCACTGCCCCTCTTGGGTTGCTTCCAACTCATCCTGAAAAGGGAACAAACACATGTGCAGTGTTTTCAGTGTATTCAGACAAATCATTCAACTTAAAAAAGAAAACATGATGTCATCATCACTACTTGCGATGCAATAGTCAAATAGAAGCACTGTCAATAAAAAGGTAAACATGTTGCATGTATTATTTGTGAAATGTGGCGTTGTTTGTAGTTTAGTGTGTTTCCGCGTTTTCACGGCAGGGATGGCGTCTGCTGAGACGCTGATTCCGCGGCTGCTGTGCGTTTGGCGCTGCGGTGGCGGTACGTGTCGTGTTTGCGCTGACTGTGTGCCCCGCCGCGCGGCTTAAGTGAGGACCGACACGCGCCGGGCCGAGGTGGGATCTCGGTGCCGTGTGCTGTGGCTGCGGTACGTGTCGCAACTGAGGAGCCTGGTGGTTCAGCGGCAGCGGTGCGCCGGAGTGTGGATATGGAGTGGCTCGGGAACAAACACATGTTCAGTGTTTTCAGTGTATTCAGACAAATCATTCAACTTAAAAAAGAAAACATGATGTCATCATCACTACTTGCGATGCAATAGTCAAATAGAAGCACTGTCAATAAAAAGGTAAACATGTTGCATGTATTAGTTGTGAAATGTGGGGTTACACTGTACTCACATCTTATACCAAACTGAGAATACAAGTGCGTGTCCTCACTTAAACTGTGAGGACTGTACTCACGCCAGTAAACCGAATCCAGTCTGGGGTTTGTAGCAGGTTTGTAGGTTTGTGCGCCACGCCGCGCGGCTTAAGTGAAGACCGACACGCGCCAGGCCGAGGTGGGATCTCGGCAGGGCTGGGCGCTGTGGCTGCGGTACGTGTCGCAACTGAGGAGCCTGGTGGTTCAGCGGCTGCAGTGCGCGTCGCGCCGGAGTGTGGATATGGAGGGTGCGCCGCGGCTTAAGTGAAGACCGACACGCGCCGGGCCGCACCGCACTTCCTTGTATCTTAAAAAAAAGAAAAGAATGCATTTGAAATTGTATTGTAGCTTGAGCATGCGCATGATTTTATTTGTCAATGTGTGCCGTGATTTCATAGCGCTGTCCACGGTGCTGAAATGAGCCTCGCTGTCATATTAAAACTCTTTTCCAGATGAGGCATTGCTACAACGATGACTTTGACAGTGTGTGGGTGTCACCATCCTCTTTCACTCACTTGAGCTTCACTAAAGAGTGCAGGTCGTCTCTCTTTTAGTTCGGCAAGGAGGAGCTGAATTCACAGTTTCTTCATGCCCGAGTGCTGCATATGTTGATGGAGACCTGTGACATAAAACACAAAGAGCTACTGATGGTGCTACGTCTGTTTTTCACTAGACTACTCATAGATATCAGTACATCAACTGACAGTTAATGTATTATTTATTTGAACTTACAATTGTACATTTATATTCAAATACATACACAAATATGAAAGAACTGTACACTATAGTGGTGGTGATTGACTGAACATCATATGTTGGGTGCACATTTAAACACAGGATCCAGGCAGCTTTCCAAGTTGCAATATTTTATTTCCAAGTAAACGGTAGTCGGTGATGAGGGGTAATGGTGGATGATTCTGTCTATATGAAAATGATAAAGGAAATATTACAATCTAGAAAGTATCAAATATACAATAAGAAATGAGGTTGTCTTAGACTAACATCAATAATACATCCACTCTTACTTTCCTCTCTTTAGCAAAGGATTAAACTCAGGAATCTAGTATAATGACACACAAGCAATAAGTAAGTCTTCATACAAGATGTAGTATCAACCAAATGAAAACATTAAATGAGTGAACGTCCATAAAACTCACAGCCAGTGTCCCTTTGTTCTCGTGGATTGTTTGGAGGGAAAATAGGGGGGTCAAAGGGCGGAAGGGGCGGGTTATATAGGATTAGGGGTGTGGTCCAGGTAGGTGTGCCAGTGATGAGGCAGGTGAGGAGGAGACTTGGGATTTTAACAAATACATATACAATGGCCGTGCCACTTTAATATAAACCTAAAATTCGAAGGTAAAATCAATTATTAGTAATAATATACAAAGTGTTTACATTAAAAACAAAGTAACACGTCAACCACAAATCTATGGATCACACCAAGCATCTGAGAGACGTCTGAGCCAGCGGATCATTTCATCAGGACAGGCCGAGGTAACGCTGCTCTGCCCTGGGCACTGTGAGCACCGAGCGTCCGCAGAGGTCGGAGCTGATCACCTCCGACAACGTACCGCGCTGAAATCAGTTCCAGGTTGGATATTCAACAGACATTCGCTCCAGATCCAACGGCACCCTCCTCCTTCTCCACCCCGAGATAGGTGCACGATCACGGCTTGTACAAAGTCCGACCCATCGCTCTCAACAACCGTGGTCTCATTTAGGGACCATCAACGAATTACCGTTAAAAATGGATTAAAAAAAAATTATGGGAGGTACTAAAATGGAATAAAAAGAGGTGTGTCCTGACTAGGCAGTCTAGTTCTATGTTGCTGCACTGTTTTGGAATCTTTAGGGTCACATGGCCTGGACGCGATTGAGATAAAATGCTAATATTTGCATTAAAGAAATGATTGAAAGTAAATCAAGTATTTAAATGGAATATAAAGAGGTGTGTCCTGACTAGGCAGTCTAGTACTATGTTTGTACACTCATTTGGAGTCTTTGGGTCACATTGCCTGGAAGCTATTGAGCTAAAATGCTAATATTTACATTATTAAAATTATAAAAAAAATAAATGAGGTAATTAAATATTAGTTTAATGTCATATGATCAAAATTAAAGTGTTAACGTTCGACTCTACACTTAGATTCAAGTGTTAAGTGTGTTTGCGGTTTGTTTCTGTCTGGTTGTGATGACTTTCTGTTGTACTCACGCCAGTAAACCGAATCCAGTCTGGGGTTTGTAGCAGGTTTGTACTGTAGCAGGTTTGCATTGGTGCTGCAAACAGAGAGTGAGACACAAACATGGGACTGTGATGGTTTCATTAAAGACAAGAGATGAGAAGAAGACTGGAGTCAGTGAGAAAACAAGGAAACAAAGTAACGTCAAACTTACGTCTGTGATCTGTCAGCATCTCCTCTCCCTCTGGTGCGGCTGTCAACACAGGAGTTTAAATATTGGCACAATGGTCAGCCAATCAGGTGTGAAAGCTTGAAATGTTTGGGGAGGGGCTTATTATTGAAAACATGTGCGCTGTGACTGAGGAGCCTGGTGGTTCAGTGGCTGCGGTGCGCGTTGAGCCGGAGTGTGGATATGGAGTGTGCGCCTGTGTGCCGCGCCACGCCGCGCGGCTTAAGTGAAGACCGACACGCGCCGGGCTGAGGTGGGATCCTGGCGGGGCCAGGCGCACCGCACTTCCTTGTATCTAAAGAAAAAAAGAAAAGAATGCATTTGAAATTGTATTGTAGCTTGAGCATGCACATGAGTTCATTTGTCAATGTGTGCCGTGATTTCATAGCGCTGTCCACGGTGATGAAATGAGCCTCGGTGTCGGCAGCGTCACGGGGCCACCTCATTTTATATTTCCAGATTGTGGCTATGTTTGCACTGAGTGTGTTTCTTTCATTTCAACAATGTAGCCATAATGGTCTCTGGTTTTATGAAGTTAATGTTGAGAATGTATCTTGTCTGCGGGGAATGAGTTACTTCAACTTTAACCATTTAGGAAACCAATTAAGTTTATTAACTCAAACAATTTAAGCATACAAAAGTATTTGATTTGAGTACAAGTAACTCAAGTATTTGTTGTTAAAGTAACTTGGGTAAAGTGCATTGTACTAATTCCATTCAGTTAATGAAAACTACTAAGTATGTGACACTTATGTGAAACGGATTTATCTGAACTGAAATGATCTTCTTTATACAAATGTTAATACTTAAGTTGAATTGACTCTTTTCTTTCTACTAAATCAAATTATTACATTCTACTTCTGACAACTTCAAATGGAGAGCGTCGATCAGTGTGTGAGCCATTACAACCTGATTGTGAGGACCAGAGACACATGGTGAGTTTCAAAGGGAACTCCTGCAGGAACCTGATCTTCATTCACTACTGCCACCAGGGCCACTGCCCCTCTTGGGTTGCTTCCAACTCATCCTGAAAAGGGAACAAACACATGTTCAGTGTTTTCAGTGTATTCAGACAAATCATTCAACTTAAAAAAGAAAACATGATGTCATCATCACTACTTGCGATGCAATAGTCAAATAGAAGCACTGTCAATAAAAAGGTAAACATGTTGCATGTATTATTTGTGAAATGTGGCGTTGTTTGTAGTTTAGTGTGTTTCCGCGTTTTCACGGCAGGGATGGCGTCTGCTGAGACGCTGGTTCCGCGGCTGCTGTGCGTTTGGCGCTGCGGCGGCGGTACGTGTCGTGATTGCGCTGACTGTGTGCCCCGCCGCGCGGCTTAAGTGAGGACCGACACGCGCCGGGCCGAGGTGGGATCTCGGTGCCGTGTGCTGTGGCTGCGGTACGTGTGGCAACTGAGGAGCCTGGTGGTTCAGCGGCTGCGGTGCGCGTCGCGCCGTTGTGCGGATATGGAGGGTGCGCCTGTGCGCTGCGCCACGCCGCGCGGCTTAAGTGAAGACCGACACGCACCGGGCCGAGGCGGGGCCGGGCGCACCGCACTTTTTTTATGAAGTTAATGTTGAGAATGTATCTTGAATGTATCTCGGTTTGCGCGGGCTCCGTGGCTGCTGTGCGCTCCGTGCGCTCCGCGGCTGCGGTTCCGGTGCCGTGCGCTGCGGCGGCGGTACCTCTCGTAACTGGGGAGCCTTGTGGTTCCGCGGCCGCGGTGCGTGTCCTCACTTAAACTGTGAGGACTGTACTCAGGCCAGTAAACTAACCTGATCTTCATTCACTACTGCCACCAGGGCCACTGCCCCTCTTGGGTTGCTTCCAACTCATCCTGAAAAGGGAACAAACACATGTTCAGTGTTTTCAGTGTATTCAGACAAATCATTCAACTTAAAAAAGAAAACATGATGTCATCATCACTACTTGCGATGCAATAGTCAAATAGAAGCACTGTCAATAAAAAGGTAAACATGTTGCATGTATTATTTGTGAAATGTGGCGTTGTTTGTAGTTTAGTGTGTTTCCGCGTTTTCACGGCAGGGATGGCGTCTGCTGAGACGCTGATTCCGCGGCTGCTGTGCGTTTGGCGCTGCGGTGGCGGTACGTGTCGTGTTTGCGCTGACTGTGTGCCCCGCCGCGCGGCTTAAGTGAGGACCGACACGCGCCGGGCCGAGGTGGGATCTCGGTGCCGTGTGCTGTGGCTGCGGTACCTGTCGCAACTGAGGAGCCTGGTGGTTCAGCGGCAGCGGTGCGCCGGAGTGTGGATATGGAGTGGCTCGGGAACAAACACATGTTCAGTGTTTTCAGTGTATTCAGACAAATCATTCAACTTAAAAAAGAAAACATGATGTCATCATCACTACTTGCGATGCAATAGTCAAATAGAAGCACTGTCAATAAAAAGGTAAACATGTTGCATGTATTATTTGTGAAATGTGGCGTTGTTTGTAGTTTAGTGTGTTTCCGCGTTTTCACGGCAGGGATGGCGTCTGCTGAGACGCTGATTCCGCGGCTGCTGTGCGTTTGGCGCTGCGGTGGCGGTACGTGTCGTGTTTGCGCTGACTGTGTGCCCCGCCGCGCGGCTTAAGTGAGGACCGACACGCGCCGGGCCGAGGTGGGATCTCGGTGCCGTGTGCTGTGGCTGCGGTACGTGTCGCAACTGAGGAGCCTGGTGGTTCCGCGGCCGCGGTGCGTGTCCTCACTTAAACTGTGAGGACTGTACTCATGAGTTTATTTGTCAATGTGTGCCGTGATTTCATAGCGCTGTCCACGGTGCTGAAATGAGCCTCGGTGTCGGCAGCGTCACAGGGTGACCTCATTTTATATTTCCAGATTGTGGCTATGTTTGCACTGAGTGTGTTTCTTTAATTTCAACAATGTAGCCATAATGGTCTCCAACAACGGTGAACAAAACAAACGCCACAGAAGCTGCAGTGCAAACTCCACCCACCTATAGCTGCAGAGGAAAAACTACATGTCTACTATAAACTGCTTTCTATATTCCTTCCTGGTTGGATTTAAACACACATCTGCCAATTTATTAGGTACACATTTTCTGTTTATGAACACACTGATTGAAGGAGCCAATCACATGGCAGTAAGTCATTGCATTTAGGCAGGTAGACATGATCAGGACGCCCAAATCAAGTTCAAACAGACTATCAGCATTAGGAAGAAAGGTGATTCAAGGAGCTTTTAATGTGGCATGGTTACTGGTAGTATTTTTACAAACTGCTTGCACAACCACGGTGTGACAAACAGAAAATATCCAGTGATGCCATGTTGAGGTCAAAGATCAGCAGAAAGGCCATGCTAAGAAAGCAAAAGGAACTCAAATCAGCGCAACCAAAGTGTGCAGAACACCATCTGAAGGCACAACACATTGAACCTTGCCGAAAAATGACTGCCTCCGACGGGAACGCGCATCGGTTAAGAGGTAGTGAGCGTAGGTCTACTGGTAGATATAATACTGTATACAGGGTACACCCTATAAGTCGTTGTTTGAAGGAGCGATACTGACCAAATTCATTGTACATGCACCTGTTTTCCTCGACTGCTAATGCTGAAAAGATAGAGAATGTAAGCCCTAACAATCCAGAGTTACAGGGTGCAGTCACTTCTCGGCAGGCCCTGCCGAAATGTGACAGCACCCTGTAACTCTTTATTGCAAGAAGCAATATTGACCAAATTCACTGTACATGCACCTGGTTTCCTCTACTTTCCTCTCCTCTACTGATTCTTCCAATTAGCCACTCAAAGTGTGACTCCTGGCTGCTGAGTTAGTTAGCACCAGTTAGTTACTAGAAACCCAAGCCTTTTTAGATGATTTATATTAATAAATACACCATTAAATAACGACTTAAGTGTCATTAATTATTTAAATTAATAAATAGCCTTTTCAATAATTACTTACATCACATTGGTTTTCTTAGGTTACAAAATACTGACCTGGGTTTTTTTCGTCATCACTTAGTAACAACAATAATAATAATAATAATAATAATAATAATATTCAGTGGAGCTCCACTTCAGGTTTTACTTGATACTCATTCCAAATTAAATGTTTATTTAAATATTAGTTTAAATGTCATATGATTAAAAAAAAAGTGTTAAAGTTTGAGTGTACACTTACAATTAAGTGTTAAATGTGTTTGTTTCTGTTTGGTTGTGATGAGTTTCTGTTGTACTCACACCAGCAAACCAAATCCAGTTCAGTCCGTCCATGAATACCAGTCCGGGTTTTGTAGCAGGTTTGCGTTGATGCTGCAAACAGAGAGTGAGACACAAACAGGTGACTGTGATCGTTTCATTAAAGACAAGAGATGAGAAGAAGACTGATGTCAGTGAAGAAACAAGGAAACAAAGTAACGTCAAACTTACATCTGTGATCTGTCCCTCTGGTGCGGCTGTCAACACAGGAGTTTAAATATTGGCACAATGGTCAGCCAATCAGGTGTGAAAGCTTGAAATGTTTGGGGCGGGGCTTATTATTGAAAACATGTGCGCTGTGACTGAGGAGCCTGGTGGTTCAGTGGCTGCGGTGCGCGTTGAGCCGGAGTGTGGATATGGAGTGTGCGCCTGTGTGCCGCGCCACGCCGCGCAGCTTAAGTGAAGACCGACACGCGCCGGGCTGAGGTGGGATCCTGGCGGGGCCGGGCGCACCGCACTTCCTTGTATCTAAAGAAAAAAAGAAAAGAATGCATTTGAAATTGTATTGTAGCTTGAGCATGCACATGAGTTCATTTGTCAATGTGTGCCGTGATTTCATAGCGCTGTCCACGGTGATGAAATGAGCCTCGGTGTCGGCAGGGTCACGGGGCCACCTCATTTTATATTTCCAGATTGTGGCTATGTTTGCACTGAGTGTGTTTCTTTCATTTCAACAATGTAGCCATAATGGTCTCTGGTTTTATGAAGTTAATGTTGAGAATGTATCTTGTCTGCGGGGTATGAGTTACTTCAACTTTAACCATTTAGGAAACCAATTAAGTTTATTAACTCAAACAATTTAAGCATACAAAAGTATTTGATTTGAGTACAAGTAACTCAAGTATTTGTTGTTAAAGTAACTTGGGTAAATTGCATTGTACTAATTCCATTCAGTTAATGAAAACTACTAAGTATGTGACACTTATGTGAAACGGATTTATCTGAACTGAAATGATCTTCTTTATACAAATGTTAATACTTAAGTTGAATTGACTCTTTTCTTTCTACTAAATCAAATTATTACATTCTACTTCTGACAACTTCAAATGGAGAGCGTAGATCAGTGTGTGAGCCATTACAACCTGATTGTGAGGACCAGAGACACATGGTGAGTTTCAAAGGGAACTCCTGCAGGAACCTGATCTTCATTCACTACTGCCACCAGGGCCACTGCCCCTCTTGGGTTGCTTCCAACTCATCCTGAAAAGGGAACAAACACATGTGCAGTGTTTTCAGTGTATTCAGACAAATCATTCAACTTAAAAAAGAAAACATGATGTCATCATCACTACTTGCAATAGTCAAATAGAAGCACTGTCAATAAAAAGGTAAACATGTTGCATGTATTAGTTGTGAAATGTGGCGTTACACTGTACTCACATCTTATACCAAACTGAGAATACAAGTGCGTGTCCTCACTTAAACTGTGAGGACTGTACTCACGCCAGTAAACCGAATCCAGTCTGGGGTTTGTAGCAGGTTTGTAGGTTTGTGCGCCACGCCGCGCGGCTTAAGTGAAGACCGACACGCGCCAGGCCGAGGTGGGATCCTGGCGGGGCCGGGCGCACCGCACTTCCTTGTATCTAAAAAAAAAAAAGAATGCATTTGAAATTGTATTGTAGCTTGAGCATGCGCATGATTTTATTTGTCAATGTGTGCCGTGATTTCATAGCGCTGTCCACGGTGCTGAAATGAGCCTCGCTGTCATATTAAAACTCTTTTCCAGATGAGGCATTGCTACAACGATGACTTTGACAGTGTGTGGGTGTCACCATCCTCTTTCACTCACTTGAGCTTCACTAAAGAGTGCAGGTCGTCTCTCTTTTAGTTCGGCAAGGAGGAGCTGAATTCACAGTTTCTTCATGCCCGAGTGCTGCATATGTTGATGGAGACCTGTGACATAAAACACAAAGAGCTACTGATGGTGCTACGTCTGTTTTTCACTAGACTACTCATAGATATCAGTACATCAACTGACAGTTAATGTATTATTTATTTGAACTTACAATTGTACATTTATATTCAAATACATACACAAATATGAAAGAACTGTACACTATAGTGGCGGTGATTGACTGAACATCATATGTTGGGTGCACATTTAAACACAGGATCCAGGCAGCTTTCCAAGTTGCAATATTTTATTTCCAAGTAAACGGTAGTCGGTGATGAGGGGTAATGGTGGATGATTCTGTCTATATGAAAATGATAAAGGAAATATTACAATCTAGAAAGTATCAAATATACAATAAGAAATGAGGTTGTCTTAGACTAACATCAATAATACATCCACTCTTACTTTCCTCTCTTTAGCAAAGGATTAAACTCAGGAATCTAGTATAATGACACACAAGCAATAAGTAAGTCTTCATACAAGATGTAGTATCAACCAAATGAATCATTAAATGAGTGAACGTCCATAAAACTCACAGCCAGTGTCCCTTTGTTCTCGTGGATTGTTTGGAGGGAAAATAGGGGGGTCAAAGGGCGGAAGGGGCGGGTTATATAGGATTAGGGGTGTGGTCCAGGTAGGTGTGCCAGTGATGAGGCAGGTGAGGAGGAGACTTGGGATTTTAACAAATACATATACAATGGCCGTGCCACTTTAATATAAACCTAAAATTCGAAGGTAAAATCAATTATTAGTAATAATATACAAAGTGTTTACATTAAAAACAAAGTAACACGTCAACCACAAATCTATGGATCACACCAAGCATCTGTGAGACGTCTGAGCCAGCGGATCATTTCATCAGGACAGGCCGAGGTAACGCTGCTCTGCCCTGGGCACTGTGAGCACCGAGCGTCCGCAGAGGTCGGAGCTGATCACCTCCGACAACGTACCGCGCTGAAATCAGTTCCAGGTTGGATATTCAACAGACATTCGCTCCAGATCCAACAGCACCCTCCTCCTTCTCCACTCCGAGATAGGTGCACGATCACGGCTTGTACAAAGTCCGACCCATCGCTCTCAACAACCGTGGTCTCATTTAGGGACCATCAACGAATTACCGTTAAAAATGGATTAAAAAGAAATTATGGGAGGTACTAAAATGGAATAAAAAGAGGTGTGTCCTGACTAGGCAGTCTAGTTCTATGTTGCTGCACTGTTTTGGAATCTTTAGGGTCACATGGCCTGGACGCGATTGAGATAAAATGCTAATATTTGCATTAAAGAAATGATTGAAAGTAAATCAAGTATTTAAATGGAATATAAAGAGGTGTGTCCTGACTAGGCAGTCTAGTACTATGTTTGTACACTCATTTGGAGTCGTTGGGTCACATTGCCTGGAAGCTATTGAGCTAAAATGCTAATATTTACATTATTAAAATTATAAAAAAAATAAATGAGGTAATTAAATATTAGTTTAATGTCATATGATCAAAATTAAAGTGTTAACGTTCGACTCTACACTTAGATTCAAGTGTTAAGTGTGTTTGCGGTTTGTTTCTGTCTGGTTGTGATGACTTTCTGTTGTACTCACGCCAGTAAACCGAATCCAGTCTGGGGTTTGTAGCAGGTTTGTACTGTAGCAGGTTTGCATTGGTGCTGCAAACAGAGAGTGAGACACAAACATGGGACTGTGATGGTTTCATTAAAGACAAGAGATGAGAAGAAGACTGGAGTCAGTGAGAAAACAAGGAAACAAAGTAACGTCAAACTTACGTCTGTGATCTGTCAGCATCTCCTCTCCCTCTGGTGCGGCTGTCAACACAGGAGTTTAAATATTGGCACAATGGTCAGTCAATCAGGTGTGAAAGCTTGAAATGTTTGGGGCGGGGCTTATTATTGAAAACATGTGCGCTGTGACTGAGGAGCCTGGTGGTTCAGTGGCTGCGGTGCGCGTTGAGCCGGAGTGTGGATATGGAGTGTGCGCCTGTGTGCCACGCCGCGCGGCTTAAGTGAAGACCGACACGCGCCGGGCTGAGGTGGGATCCTGGCGGGGCCGGGCGCACCGCACTTCCTTGTATCTAAAAAAAAAGAGAAAAGAATGCATTTGAAATTGTATTGTAGCTTGAGCATGCACATGAGTTCATTTGTCAATGTGTGCCGTGATTTCATAGCGCTGTCCACGGTGATGAAATGAGCCTCGGTGTCGGCAGGGTCACGGGGCCACCTCATTTTATATTTCCAGATTGTGGCTATGTTTGCACTGAGTGTGTTTCTTTCATTTCAACAATGTAGCCATAATGGTCTCTGGTTTTATGAAGTTAATGTTGAGAATGTGTCTTGTCTGCGGGGAATGAGTTACTTCAACTTTAACCATTTAGGAAACCAATTAAGTTTATTAACTCAAACAATTTAAGCATACAAAAGTATTTGATTTGAGTACAAGTAACTCAAGTATTTGTTGTTAAAGTCACTTGGGTAAGTGCATTGTACTAATTCCATTCAGTTAATGAAAACTACTAAGTATGTGACACTTATGTGAAACGGATTTATCTGAACTGAAATGATCTTCTTTATACAAATGTTAATACTTAAGTTGAATTGACTCTTTTCTTTCTACTAAATCAAATTATTACATTCTACTTCTGACAACTTCAAATGGAGAGCGTAGATCAGTGTGTGAGCCATTACAACCTGATTGTGAGGACCAGAGACACATGGTGAGTTTCAAAGGGAACTCCTGCAGGAACCTGATCTTCATTCACTACTGCCACCAGGGCCACTGCCCCTCTTGGGTTGCTTCCAACTCATCCTGAAAAGGGAACAAACACATGTTCAGTGTTTTCAGTGTATTCAGACAAATCATTCAACTTAAAAAAGAAAACATGATGTCATCATCACTACTTGCGATGCAATAGTCAAATAGAAGCACTGTCAATAAAAAGGTAAACATGTTGCATGTATTATTTGTGAAATGTGGCGTTGTTTGTAGTTTAGTGTGTTTCCGCGTTTTCATGGCAGGGATGGCGTCTGCTGAGACGCTGGTTCCGCGGCTGCTGTGCGTTTGGCGCTGCGGCGGCGGTACGTGTCGTGATTGCGCTGACTGTGTGCCCCGCCGCGCGGCTTAAGTGAGGACCGACACGCGCCGGGCCGAGGTGGGATCTCGGTGCCGTGTGCTGTGGCTGCGGTACGTGTGGCAACTGAGGAGCCTGGTGGTTCAGCGGCTGCGGTGCGCGTCGCGCCGTTGTGCGGTTATGGAGGGTGCGCCTGTGCGCTGCGCCACGCCGCGCGGCTTAAGTGAAGACCGACACGCGCCGGGCCGAGGCGGGGCCGGGCGCACCGCACTTTTTTTATGAAGTTAATGTTGAGAATGTATCTTGAATGTATCTCGGTTTGCGCGGGCTCCGTGGCTGCTGTGCGCTCCGTGCGCTCCGCGGCTGCGGTTCCGGTGCCGTGCGCTGCGGCGGCGGTACCTGTCGTAACTGGGGAGCCTTGTGGTTCCGCGGCCGCGGTGCGTGTCCTCACTTAAACTGTGAGGACTGTACTCAGGCCAGTAAACTAACCTGATCTTCATTCACTACTGCCACCAGGGCCACTGCCCCTCTTGGGTTGCTTCCAACTCATCCTGAAAAGGGAACAAACACATGTTCAGTGTTTTCAGTGTATTCAGACAAATCATTCAACTTAAAAAAGAAAACATGATGTCATCATTACTACTTGCGATGCAATAGTCAAATAGAAGCACTGTCAATAAAAAGGTAAACATGTTGCATGTATTATTTGTGAAATGTGGCGTTGTTTGTAGTTTAGTGTGTTTCCGCGTTTTCACGGCAGGGATGGCGTCTGCTGAGACGCTGATTCCGCGGCTGCTGTGCGTTTGGCGCTGCAGTGGCGGTACGTGTCGTGTTTGCGCTGACTGTGTGCCCCGCCGCGCGGCTTAAGTGAGGACCGACACGCACCGGGCCGAGGTGGGATCTCGGTGCCGTGTGCTGTGGCTGCGGTACGTGTGGCAACTGAGGAGCCTGGTGGTTCAGCGGCTGCGGTGCGCGTCGCGCCGTTGTGCGGATATGGAGGGTGCGCCTGTGCGCTGCGCCACGCCGCGCGGCTTAAGTGAAGACCGACACGCGCCGGGCCGAGGCGGGGCCGGGCGCACCGCACTTTTTTTATGAAGTTAATGTTGAGAATGTATCTTGAATGTATCTCGGTTTGCGCGGGCTCCGTGGCTGCTGTGCGCTCCGTGCGCTCCGCGGCTGCGGTTCCGGTGCCGTGCGCTGCGGCGGCGGTACCTGTCGTAACTGGGGAGCCTGGTGGTTCCGCGGCCGCGGTGCGTGTCCTCACTTAAACTGTGAGGACTGTACTCATGAGTTTATTTGTCAATGTGTGCCGTGATTTCATAGCGCTGTCCACGGTGCTGAAATGAGCCTCGGTGTCGGCAGCGTCACAGGGTGACCTCATTTTATATTTCCAGATTGTGGCTATGTTTGCACTGAGTGTGTTTCTTTAATTTCAACAATGTAGCCATAATGGTCTCCAACAACGGTGAACAAAACAAACGCCACAGAAGCTGCAGTGCAAACTCCACCCACCTATAGCTGCAGAGGAAAAACTACATGTCTACTATAAACTGCTTTCTATATTCCTTCCTGGTTGGATTTAAACACACATCTGCCAATTTATTAGGTACACATTTTCTGTTTATGAACACACTGATTGAAGGAGCCAATCACATGGCAGTAAGTCATTGCATTTAGGCAGGTAGACATGATCAGGACGCCCAAATCAAGTTGAAACAGACTATCAGCATTAGGAAGAAAGGTGATTCAAGGAGCTTTTAATGTGGCATGGTTACTGGTAGTATTTTTACAAACTGCTTGCACAACCACGGTGTGACAAACAGAAAATATCCAGTGATGCCATGTTGAGGTCAAAGATCAGCAGAAAGGCCATGCTAAGAAAGCAAAAGGAACTCAAATCAGCGCAACCAAAGTGTGCAGAACACCATCTGAAGGCACAACACATTGAACCTTGCCGAAAAATGACTGCCTCCGACGGGAACGCGCATCGGTTAAGAGGTAGTGAGCGTAGGTCTACTGGTAGATATAATACTGTATACAGGGTACACCCTATAAGTCGTTGTTTGAAGGAGCGATACTGACCAAATTCATTGTACATGCACCTGTTTTCCTCGACTGCTAATGCTGAAAAGATAGAGAATGTAAGCCCTAACAATCCAGAGTTACAGGGTGCAGTCACTTCTCGGCAGGCCCTGCCGAAATGTGACAGCACCCTGTAACTCTTTATTGCAAGAAGCAATATTGACCAAATTCACTGTACATGCACCTGGTTTCCTCTACTTTCCTCTCCTCTACTGATTCTTCCAATTAGCCACTCACAGTGTGACTCCTGGCTGCTGAGTTAGTTAGCACCAGTTAGTTACTAGAAACCCAAGCCTTTTTAGATGATTTATATTAATAAATACACCATTAAATAACGACTTAAGTGTCATTAATTATTTAAATTAATAAATAGCCTTTTCAATAATTACTTACATCACATTGGTTTTCTTAGGTTACAAAATACTGACCTGGGTTTTTTTCGTCATCACTTAGTAACAACAATAATAATAATAATAATAATAATAATAATATTCAGTGGAGCTCCACTTCAGGTTTTACTTGATACTCATTCCAAATTAAATGTTTATTTAAATATTAGTTTAAATGTCATATGATTAAAAAAAAAGTGTTAAAGTTTGAGTGTACACTTACAATTAAGTGTTAAATGTGTTTGTTTCTGTTTGGTTGTGATGAGTTTCTGTTGTACTCACACCAGCAAACCAAATCCAGTTCAGTCCGTCCATGAATACCAGTCCGGGTTTTGTAGCAGGTTTGCGTTGATGCTGCAAACAGAGAGTGAGACACAAACAGGTGACTGTGATCGTTTCATTAAAGACAAGAGATGAGAAGAAGACTGATGTCAGTGAAGAAACAAGGAAACAAAGTAACGTCAAACTTACATCTGTGATCTGTCCCTCTGGTGCGGCTGTCAACACAGGAGTTTAAATATTGGCACAATGGTCAGCCAATCAGGTGTGAAAGCTTGAAATGTTTGGGGCGGGGCTTATTATTGAAAACATGTGCGCTGTGACTGAGGAGCCTGGTGGTTCAGTGGCTGCGGTGCGCGTTGAGCCGGAGTGTGGATATGGAGTGTGCGCCTGTGTGCCGCGCCACGCCGCGCAGCTTAAGTGAAGACCGACACGCGCCGGGCTGAGGTGGGATCCTGGCGGGGCCGGGCGCACCGCACTTCCTTGTATCTAAAGAAAAAAAGAAAAGAATGCATTTGAAATTGTATTGTAGCTTGAGCATGCACATGAGTTCATTTGTCAATGTGTGCCGTGATTTCATAGCGCTGTCCACGGTGATGAAATGAGCCTCGGTGTCGGCAGGGTCACGGGGCCACCTCATTTTATATTTCCAGATTGTGGCTATGTTTGCACTGAGTGTGTTTCTTTCATTTCAACAATGTAGCCATAATGGTCTCTGGTTTTATGAAGTTAATGTTGAGAATGTATCTTGTCTGCGGGGTATGAGTTACTTCAACTTTAACCATTTAGGAAACCAATTAAGTTTATTAACTCAAACAATTTAAGCATACAAAAGTATTTGATTTGAGTACAAGTAACTCAAGTATTTGTTGTTAAAGTAACTTGGGTAAATTGCATTGTACTAATTCCATTCAGTTAATGAAAACTACTAAGTATGTGACACTTATGTGAAACGGATTTATCTGAACTGAAATGATCTTCTTTATACAAATGTTAATACTTAAGTTGAATTGACTCTTTTCTTTCTACTAAATCAAATTATTACATTCTACTTCTGACAACTTCAAATGGAGAGCGTAGATCAGTGTGTGAGCCATTACAACCTGATTGTGAGGACCAGAGACACATGGTGAGTTTCAAAGGGAACTCCTGCAGGAACCTGATCTTCATTCACTACTGCCACCAGGGCCACTGCCCCTCTTGGGTTGCTTCCAACTCATCCTGAAAAGGGAACAAACACATGTGCAGTGTTTTCAGTGTATTCAGACAAATCATTCAACTTAAAAAAGAAAACATGATGTCATCATCACTACTTGCAATAGTCAAATAGAAGCACTGTCAATAAAAAGGTAAACATGTTGCATGTATTAGTTGTGAAATGTGGCGTTACACTGTACTCACATCTTATACCAAACTGAGAATACAAGTGCGTGTCCTCACTTAAACTGTGAGGACTGTACTCACGCCAGTAAACCGAATCCAGTCTGGGGTTTGTAGCAGGTTTGTAGGTTTGTGCGCCACGCCGCGCGGCTTAAGTGAAGACCGACACGCGCCAGGCCGAGGTGGGATCCTGGCGGGGCCGGGCGCACCGCACTTCCTTGTATCTAAAAAAAAAAAAGAATGCATTTGAAATTGTATTGTAGCTTGAGCATGCGCATGATTTTATTTGTCAATGTGTGCCGTGATTTCATAGCGCTGTCCACGGTGCTGAAATGAGCCTCGCTGTCATATTAAAACTCTTTTCCAGATGAGGCATTGCTACAACGATGACTTTGACAGTGTGTGGGTGTCACCATCCTCTTTCACTCACTTGAGCTTCACTAAAGAGTGCAGGTCGTCTCTCTTTTAGTTCGGCAAGGAGGAGCTGAATTCACAGTTTCTTCATGCCCGAGTGCTGCATATGTTGATGGAGACCTGTGACATAAAACACAAAGAGCTACTGATGGTGCTACGTCTGTTTTTCACTAGACTACTCATAGATATCAGTACATCAACTGACAGTTAATGTATTATTTATTTGAACTTACAATTGTACATTTATATTCAAATACATACACAAATATGAAAGAACTGTACACTATAGTGGCGGTGATTGACTGAACATCATATGTTGGGTGCACATTTAAACACAGGATCCAGGCAGCTTTCCAAGTTGCAATATTTTATTTCCAAGTAAACGGTAGTCGGTGATGAGGGGTAATGGTGGATGATTCTGTCTATATGAAAATGATAAAGGAAATATTACAATCTAGAAAGTATCAAATATACAATAAGAAATGAGGTTGTCTTAGACTAACATCAATAATACATCCACTCTTACTTTCCTCTCTTTAGCAAAGGATTAAACTCAGGAATCTAGTATAATGACACACAAGCAATAAGTAAGTCTTCATACAAGATGTAGTATCAACCAAATGAATCATTAAATGAGTGAACGTCCATAAAACTCACAGCCAGTGTCCCTTTGTTCTCGTGGATTGTTTGGAGGGAAAATAGGGGGGTCAAAGGGCGGAAGGGGCGGGTTATATAGGATTAGGGGTGTGGTCCAGGTAGGTGTGCCAGTGATGAGGCAGGTGAGGAGGAGACTTGGGATTTTAACAAATACATATACAATGGCCGTGCCACTTTAATATAAACCTAAAATTCGAAGGTAAAATCAATTATTAGTAATAATATACAAAGTGTTTACATTAAAAACAAAGTAACACGTCAACCACAAATCTATGGATCACACCAAGCATCTGTGAGACGTCTGAGCCAGCGGATCATTTCATCAGGACAGGCCGAGGTAACGCTGCTCTGCCCTGGGCACTGTGAGCACCGAGCGTCCGCAGAGGTCGGAGCTGATCACCTCCGACAACGTACCGCGCTGAAATCAGTTCCAGGTTGGATATTCAACAGACATTCGCTCCAGATCCAACAGCACCCTCCTCCTTCTCCACTCCGAGATAGGTGCACGATCACGGCTTGTACAAAGTCCGACCCATCGCTCTCAACAACCGTGGTCTCATTTAGGGACCATCAACGAATTACCGTTAAAAATGGATTAAAAAGAAATTATGGGAGGTACTAAAATGGAATAAAAAGAGGTGTGTCCTGACTAGGCAGTCTAGTTCTATGTTGCTGCACTGTTTTGGAATCTTTAGGGTCACATGGCCTGGACGCGATTGAGATAAAATGCTAATATTTGCATTAAAGAAATGATTGAAAGTAAATCAAGTATTTAAATGGAATATAAAGAGGTGTGTCCTGACTAGGCAGTCTAGTACTATGTTTGTACACTCATTTGGAGTCGTTGGGTCACATTGCCTGGAAGCTATTGAGCTAAAATGCTAATATTTACATTATTAAAATTATAAAAAAAATAAATGAGGTAATTAAATATTAGTTTAGACTGTGTGCCACGCCGCGCGGCTTAAGTGAAGACCGACACGCGCCGGGCTGAGGTGGGATCCTGGCGGGGCCGGGCGCACCGCACTTCCTTGTATCTAAAAAAAAAGAGAAAAGAATGCATTTGAAATTGTATTGTAGCTTGAGCATGCACATGAGTTCATTTGTCAATGTGTGCCGTGATTTCATAGCGCTGTCCACGGTGATGAAATGAGCCTCGGTGTCGGCAGGGTCACGGGGCCACCTCATTTTATATTTCCAGATTGTGGCTATGTTTGCACTGAGTGTGTTTCTTTCATTTCAACAATGTAGCCATAATGGTCTCTGGTTTTATGAAGTTAATGTTGAGAATGTGTCTTGTCTGCGGGGAATGAGTTACTTCAACTTTAACCATTTAGGAAACCAATTAAGTTTATTAACTCAAACAATTTAAGCATACAAAAGTATTTGATTTGAGTACAAGTAACTCAAGTATTTGTTGTTAAAGTCACTTGGGTAAAGTGCATTGTACTAATTCCATTCAGTTAATGAAAACTACTAAGTATGTGACACTTATGTGAAACGGATTTATCTGAACTGAAATGATCTTCTTTATACAAATGTTAATACTTAAGTTGAATTGACTCTTTTCTTTCTACTAAATCAAATTATTACATTCTACTTCTGACAACTTCAAATGGAGAGCGTAGATCAGTGTGTGAGCCATTACAACCTGATTGTGAGGACCAGAGACACATGGTGAGTTTCAAAGGGAACTCCTGCAGGAACCTGATCTTCATTCACTACTGCCACCAGGGCCACTGCCCCTCTTGGGTTGCTTCCAACTCATCCTGAAAAGGGAACAAACACATGTTCAGTGTTTTCAGTGTATTCAGACAAATCATTCAACTTAAAAAAGAAAACATGATGTCATCATCACTACTTGCGATGCAATAGTCAAATAGAAGCACTGTCAATAAAAAGGTAAACATGTTGCATGTATTATTTGTGAAATGTGGCGTTGTTTGTAGTTTAGTGTGTTTCCGCGTTTTCATGGCAGGGATGGCGTCTGCTGAGACGCTGGTTCCGCGGCTGCTGTGCGTTTGGCGCTGCGGCGGCGGTACGTGTCGTGTTTGCGCTGACTGTGTGCCCCGCCGCGCGGCTTAAGTGAGGACCGACACGCGCCGGGCCGAGGTGGGATCTCGGTGCCGTGTGCTGTGGCTGCGGTACGTGTCGCAACTGAGGAGCCTGGTGGTTCAGCGGCTGCGATGCGCGTCGCGCCGTTGTGCGGATATGGAGGGTGCGCCTGTGCGCTGCGCCACGCCGCGCGGCTTAAGTGAAGACCGACACGCGCCGGGCCGAGGCGGGGCCGGGCGCACCGCACTTTTTTTATGAAGTTAATGTTGAGAATGTATCTTGAATGTATCTCGGTTTGCGCGGGCTCCGCGGCTGCTGTGCGCTCCGCGGCTGCGGTTCCGGTGCCGTGCGCTGCGGCGGCGGTACCTGTCGTAACTGGGGAGCCTGGTAGTTCCGCGGCCGCGGTGCGTGTCCTCACTTAAACTGTGAGGACTGTACTCAGGCCAGTAAACTAACCTGATCTTCATTCACTACTGCCACCAGGGCCACTGCCCCTCTTGGGTTGCTTCCAACTCATCCTGAAAAGGGAACAAACACATGTTCAGTGTTTTCAGTGTATTCAGACAAATCATTCAACTTAAAAAAGAAAACATGATGTCATCATCACTACTTGCGATGCAATAGTCAAATAGAAGCACTGTCAATAAAAAGGTAAACATGTTGCATGTATTATTTGTGAAATGTGGCGTTGTTTGTAGTTTAGTGTGTTTCCGCGTTTTCACGGCAGGGATGGCGTCTGCTGAGACGCTGGTTCCGCGGCTGCTGTGCGTTTGGCGCTGCGGCGGCGGTACGTGTCGTGTTTGCGCTGACTGTGTGCCCCGCCGCGCGGCTTAAGTGAGGACCGACACGCGCCGGGCCGAGGTGGGATCTCGGTGCCGTGTGCTGTGGCTGCGGTACGTGTCGCAACTGAGGAGCCTGGTGGTTCAGCGGCTGCGGTGCGCGTCGCGCCGTTGTGCGGATATGGAGGGTGCGCCTGTGCGCTGCGCCTGTGCGCTGCGCCACGCCGCGCGGCTTAAGTGAAGACCGACACGCGCCGGGCCGAGGCGGGGCCGGGCGCACCGCACTTTTTTTATGAAGTTAATGTTGAGAATGTATCTTGAATGTATCTCGGTTTGCGCGGGCTCCGCGGCTGCTGTGCGCTCCGCGGCTGCGGTTCCGGTGCCGTGCGCTGCGGCGGCGGTACCTGTCGTAACTGGGGAGCCTGGTAGTTCCGCGGCCGCGGTGCGTGTCCTCACTTAAACTGTGAGGACTGTACTCAGGCCAGTAAACTAACCTGATCTTCATTCACTACTGCCACCAGGGCCACTGCCCCTCTTGGGTTGCTTCCAACTCATCCTGAAAAGGGAACAAACACATGTTCAGTGTTTTCAGTGTATTCAGACAAATCATTCAACTTAAAAAAGAAAACATGATGTCATCATCACTACTTGCGATGCAATAGTCAAATAGAAGCACTGTCAATAAAAAGGTAAACATGTTGCATGTATTATTTGTGAAATGTGGCGTTGTTTGTAGTTTAGTGTGTTTCCGCGTTTTCACGGCAGGGATGGCGTCTGCTGAGACGCTGGTTCCGCGGCTGCTGTGCGTTTGGCGCTGCGGCGGCGGTACGTGTCGTGTTTGCGCTGACTGTGTGCCCCGCCGCGCGGCTTAAGTGAGGACCGACACGCGCCGGGCCGAGGTGGGATCTCGGTGCCGTGTGCTGTGGCTGCGGTACGTGTGGCAACTGAGGAGCCTGGTGGTTCAGCGGCTGCGGTGCGCGTCGCGCCGTTGTGCGGATATGGAGGGTGCGCCTGTGCGCTGCGCCACGCCGCGCGGCTTAAGTGCAGACCGACACGCGCCGGGCCGAGGCGGGGCCGGGCGCACCGCACTTTTTTTATGAAGTTAATGTTGAGAATGTATCTTGAATGTATCTCGGTTTGCGCGGGCTCCGTGGCTGCTGTGCGCTCCGTGCGCTCCGCGGCTGCAGTTCCGGTGCCGTGCGCTGCAGCGGCGGTACCTGTCGTAACTGGGGAGCCTTGTGGTTCCGCGGCCGCGGTGCGTGTCCTCACTTAAACTGTGAGGACTGTACTGAGGCCAGTAAACTAACCTGATCTTCATTCACTACTGCCACCAGGGCCACTGCCCCTCTTGGGTTGCTTCCAACTCATCCTGAAAAGGGAACAAACACATGTTCAGTGTTTTCAGTGTATTCAGACAAATCATTCAACTTAAAAAAGAAAACATGATGTCATCATCACTACTTGCGATGCAATAGTCAAATAGAAGCACTGTCAATAAAAAGGTAAACATGTTGCATGTATTATTTGTGAAATGTGGCGTTGTTTGTAGTTTAGTGTGTTTCCGCGTTTTCACGGCAGGGATGGCGTCTGCTGAGACGCTGATTCCGCGGCTGCTGTGCGTTTGGCGCTGCGGTGGCGGTACGTGTCGTGTTTGCGCTGACTGTGTGCCCCGCCGCGCGGCTTAAGTGAGGACCGACACGCGCCGGGCCGAGGTGGGATCTCGGTGCCGTGTGCTGTGGCTGCGGTACGTGTCGCAACTGAGGAGCCTGGTGGTTCAGCGGCAGCGGTGCGCCGGAGTGTGGATATGGAGTGGCTCGGGAACAAACACATGTTCAGTGTTTTCAGTGTATTCAGACAAATCATTCAACTTAAAAAAGAAAACATGATGTCATCATCACTACTTGCGATGCAATAGTCAAATAGAAGCACTGTCAATAAAAAGGTAAACATGTTGCATGTATTATTTGTGAAATGTGGCGTTGTTTGTAGTTTAGTGTGTTTCCGCGTTTTCACGGCAGGGATGGCGTCTGCTGAGACGCTGGTTCCGCGGCTGCTTTGCGTTTGGCGCTGCGGCGGCGGTACGTGTCGTGTTTGCGCTGACTGTGTGCCCCGCCGCGCGGCTTAAGTGAGGACCGACACGCGCCGGGCCGAGGTGGGATCTCGGTGCCGTGTGCTGTGGCTGCGGTACGTGTGGCAACTGAGGAGCCTGGTGGTTCAGCGGCAGCGGTGCGCCGGAGTGTGGATATGGAGTGGCTCGGGAACAAACACATGTTCAGTGTTTTCAGTGTATTCAGACAAATCATTCAACTTAAAAAAGAAAACATGATGTCATCATCACTACTTGCGATGCAATAGTCAAATAGAAGCACTGTCAATAAAAAGGTAAACATGTTGCATGTATTATTTGTGAAATGTGGCGTTGTTTGTAGTTTAGTGTGTTTCCGCGTTTTCACGGCAGGGATGGCGTCTGCTGAGACGCTGGTTCCGCGGCTGCTGTGCGTTTGGCGCTGCGGCGGCGGTACGTGTCGTGTTTGCGCTGACTGTGTGCCCCGCCGCGCGGCTTAAGTGAGGACCGACACGCGCCGGGCCGAGGTGGGATCTCGGTGCCGTGTGCTGTGGCTGCGGTACGTGTGGCAACTGAGGAGCATGGTGGTTCAGCGGCTGCGGTGCGCGTCGCGCCGTTGTGCGGATATGGAGGGTGCGCCTGTGCGCTGCGCCACGCCGCGCGGCTTAAGTGAAGACCGACACGCGCCGGGCCGAGGCGGGGCCGGGCGCACCGCACTTTTTTTATGAAGTTAATGTTGAGAATGTATCTTGAATGTATCTCGGTTTGCGCGGGCTCCGTGGCTGCTGTGCGCTACGCGGCTGCAGTGCGCTCCGCGGCTGCGGTTCCGGTGCCGTGCGCTGCGGCGGCGGTACCTGTCGTAACTGGGGAGCCTGGTGGTTCCGCGGCCGCGGTGCGTGTCCTCACTTAAACTGTGAGGACTGTACTCATGAGTTTATTTGTCAATGTGTGCCGTGATTTCATAGCGCTGTCCACGGTGCTGAAATGAGCCTCGGTGTCGGCAGCGTCACAGGGTGACCTCATTTTATATTTCCAGATTGTGGCTATGTTTGCACTGAGTGTGTTTCTTTAATTTCAACAATGTAGCCATAATGGTCTCCAACAACGGTGAACAAAACAAACGCCACAGAAGCTGCAGTGCAAACTCCACCCACCTATAACTGCAGAGGAAAAACTACATGTCTACTATAAACTGCTTTCTATATTCCTTCCTGGTTGGATTTAAACACACATCTGCCAATTTATTAGGTACACATTTTCTGTTTATGAACACACTGATTGAAGGAGCCAATCACATGGCAGTAAGTCATTGCATTTAGGCAGGTAGACATGATCAGGACGCCCAAATCAAGTTCAAACAGACTATCAGCATTAGGAAGAAAGGTGATTCAAGGAGCTTTTAATGTGGCATGGTTACTGGTAGTATTTTTACAAACTGCTTGCACAACCACGGTGTGACAAACAGAAAATATCCAGTGATGCCATGTTGAGGTCAAAGATCAGCAGAAAGGCCATGCTAAGAAAGCAAAAGGAACTCAAATCAGCGCAACCAAAGTGTGCAGAACACCATCTGAAGGCACAACACATTGAACCTTGCCGAAAAATGACTGCCTCCGACGGGAACGCGCATCGGTTAAGAGGTAGTGAGCGTAGGTCTACTGGTAGATATAATACTGTATACAGGGTACACCCTATAAGTCGTTGTTTGAAGGAGCGATACTGACCAAATTCATTGTACATGCACCTGTTTTCCTCGACTGCTAATGCTGAAAAGATAGAGAATGTAAGCCCTAACAATCCAGAGTTACAGGGTGCAGTCACTTCTCGGCAGGCCCTGCCGAAATGTGACAGCACCCTGTAACTCTTTATTGCAAGAAGCAATATTGACCAAATTCACTGTACATGCACCTGGTTTCCTCTACTTTCCTCTCCTCTACTGATTCTTCCAATTAGCCACTCACAGTGTGACTCCTGGCTGCTGAGTTAGTTAGCACCAGTTAGTTACTAGAAACCCAAGCCTTTTTAGATGATTTATATTAATAAATACACCATTAAATAACGACTTAAGTGTCATTAATTATTTAAATTAATAAATAGCCTTTTCAATAATTACTTACATCACATTGGTTTTCTTAGGTTACAAAATACTGACCTGGGTTTTTTTCGTCATCACTTAGTAACAATAATAATAATAATAATAATAATAATAATAATAATATTCAGTGGAGCTCCACTTCAGGTTTTACTTGATACTCATTCCAAACTAAATGTTTATTTAAATATTAGTTTAAATGTCATATGATAAAAAAAAGTGTTAAAGTTTGAGTGTACACTTACAATTAAGTGTTAAGTGTGTTTGTTTCTGTTTGGTTGTGATGAGTTTCTGTTGTACTCACACCATCAAACCGAATCCAGTTCAGTCCGTCCATGAATACCAGTCCGGGTTTTGTAGCAGGTTTGCGTTGATGCTGCAAACAGAGAGTGAGACACAAACAGGTGACTGTGATCGTTTCATTAAAGACAAGAGATGAGAAGAAGACTGATGTCAGTGAATAAACAAGGAAACAAAGTAACGTCAAACTTACATCTGTGATCTGTCCCTCTGGTGCGGCTGTCAACACAGGAGTTTAAATATTGGCACAATGGTCAGCCAATCAGGTGTGAAAGCTTGAAATGTTTGGGGCGGGGCTTATTATTGAAAACATGTGCGCTGTGACTGAGGAGCCTGGTGGTTCAGTGGCTGCGGTGCGCGTTGAGCCGGAGTGTGGATATGGAGTGTGCGCCTGTGTGCCGCGCCACGCCGCGCGGCTTAAGTGAAGACCGACACGCGCCGGGCTGAGGTGGGATCCTGGCGGGGCCGGGCGCACCGCACTTCCTTGTATCTAAAGAAAAAAAGAAAAGAATGCATTTGAAATTGTATTGTAGCTTGAGCATGCACATGAGTTCATTTGTCAATGTGTGCCGTGATTTCATAGCGCTGTCCACGGTGATGAAATGAGCCTCGGTGTCGGCAGCGTCACGGGGCCACCTCATTTTATATTTCCAGATTGTGGCTATGTTTGCACTGAGTGTGTTTCTTTCATTTCAACAATGTAGCCATAATGGTCTCTGGTTTTATGAAGTTAATGTTGAGAATGTATCTTGTCTGCGGGGAATGAGTTACTTCAACTTTAACCATTTAGGAAACCAATTAAGTTTATTAACTCAAACAATTTAAGCATACAAAAGTATTTGATTTGAGTACAAGTAACTCAAGTATTTGTTGTTAAAGTAACTTGGGTAAAGTGCATTGTACTAATTCCATTCAGTTAATGAAAACTACTAAGTATGTGACACTTATGTGAAACGGATTTATCTGAACTGAAATGATCTTCTTTATACAAATGTTAATACTTAAGTTGAATTGACTCTTTTCTTTCTACTAAATCAAATTATTACATTCTACTTCTGACAACTTCAAATGGAGAGCGTAGATCAGTGTGTGAGCCATTACAACCTGATTGTGAGGACCAGAGACACATGGTGAGTTTCAAAGGGAACTCCTGCAGGAACCTGATCTTCATTCACTACTGCCACCAGGGCCACTGCCCCTCTTGGGTTGCTTCCAACTCATCCTGAAAAGGGAACAAACACATGTTCAGTGTTTTCAGTGTATTCAGACAAATCATTCAACTTAAAAAAGAAAACATGATGTCATCATCACTACTTGCGATGCAATAGTCAAATAGAAGCACTGTCAATAAAAAGGTAAACATGTTGCAAAATGTGGCGTTGTTTGTAGTTTAGTGTGTTTCCGCGTTTTCACGGCAGGGATGGCGTCTGCTGAGACGCTGGTTCCGCGGCTGCTGTGCGTTTGGCGCTGCGGCGGCGGTACGTGTCGTGTTTGCGCTGACTGTGTGCCCCGCCGCGCGGCTTAAGTGAGGACCGACACGCGCCGGGCCGAGGTGGGATCTCGGTGCCGTGTGCTGTGGCTGCGGTACGTGTGGCAACTGAGGAGCCTGGTGGTTCAGCGGCTGCGGTGCGCGTCGCGCCGTTGTGCGGATATGGAGGGTGCGCCTGTGCGCTGCGCCACGCCGCGCGGCTTAAGTGAAGACCGACACGCGCCGGGCCGAGGCGGGGCCGGGCGCACCGCACTTTTTTTATGAAGTTAATGTTGAGAATGTATCTTTAATGTATCTCGGTTTGCGCGGGCTCCGTGGCTGCTGTGCGCTCCGCGGCTGCGGTTCCGGTGCCGTGCGCTGCGGCGGCGGTACCTGTCGTAACTGGGGAGCCTTGTGGTTCCGCGGCCGCGGTGCGTGTCCTCACTTAAACTGTGAGGACTGTACTCAGGCCAGTAAACTAACCTGATCTTCATTCACTACTGCCACCAGGGCCACTGCCCCTCTTGGGTTGCTTCCAACTCATCCTGAAAAGGGAACAAACACATGTTCAGTGTTTTCAGTGTATTCAGACAAATCATTCAACTTAAAAAAGAAAACATGATGTCATCATCACTACTTGCGATGCAATAGTCAAATAGAAGCACTGTCAATAAAAAGGTAAACATGTTGCATGTATTATTTGTGAAATGTGGCGTTGTTTGTAGTTTAGTGTGTTTCCGCGTTTTCACGGCAGGGATGGCGTCTGCTGAGACGCTGGTTCCGCGGCTGCTGTGCGTTTGGCGCTGCGGCGGCGGTACGTGTCGTGTTTGCGCTGACTGTGTGCCCCGCCGCGCGGCTTAAGTGAGGACCGACACGCGCCGGGCCGAGGTGGGATCTCGGTGCCGTGTGCTGTGGCTGCGGTACGTGTGGCAACTGAGGAGCCTGGTGGTTCAGCGGCTGCGGTGCGCGTCGCGCCGTTGTGCGGATATGGAGGGTGCGCCTGTGCGCTGCGCCACGCCGCGCGGCTTAAGTGAAGACCGACACGCGCCGGGCCGAGGCGGGGCCGGGCGCACCGCACTTTTTTTATGAAGTTAATGTTGAGAATGTATCTTGAATGTATCTCGGTTTGCGCGGGCTCCGTGGCTGCTGTGCGCTCCGTGCGCTCCGCGGCTGCGGTTCCGGTGCCGTGCGCTGCGGCGGCGGTACCTGTCGTAACTGGGGAGCCTTGTGGTTCCGCGGCCGCGGTGCGTGTCCTCACTTAAACTGTGAGGACTGTACTCAGGCCAGTAAACTAACCTGATCTTCATTCACTACTGCCACCAGGGCCACTGCCCCTCTTGGGTTGCTTCCAACTCATCCTGAAAAGGGAACAAACACATGTTCAGTGTTTTCAGTGTATTCAGACAAATCATTCAACTTAAAAAAGAAAACATGATGTCATCATCACTACTTGCGATGCAATAGTCAAATAGAAGCACTGTCAATAAAAAGGTAAACATGTTGCATGTATTATTTGTGAAATGTGGCGTTGTTTGTAGTTTAGTGTGTTTCCGCGTTTTCACGGCAGGGATGGCGTCTGCTGAGACGCTGATTCCGCGGCTGCTGTGCGTTTGGCGCTGCGGTGGCGGTACGTGTCGTGTTTGCGCTGACTGTGTGCCCCGCCGCGCGGCTTAAGTGAGGACCGACACGCGCCGGGCCGAGGTGGGATCTCGGTGCCGTGTGCTGTGGCTGCGGTACGTGTCGCAACTGAGGAGCCTGGTGGTTCAGCGGCAGCGGTGCGCCGGAGTGTGGATATGGAGTGGCTCGGGAACAAACACATGTTCAGTGTTTTCAGTGTATTCAGACAAATCATTCAACTTAAAAAAGAAAACATGATGTCATCATCACTACTTGCGATGCAATAGTCAAATAGAAGCACTGTCAATAAAAAGGTAAACATGTTGCATGTATTATTTGTGAAATGTGGCGTTGTTTGTAGTTTAGTGTGTTTCCGCGTTTTCACGGCAGGGATGGCGTCTGCTGAGACGCTGGTTCCGCGGCTGCTGTGCGTTTGGCGCTGCGGCGGCGGTACGTGTCGTGTTTGCGCTGACTGTGTGCCCCGCCGCGCGGCTTAAGTGAGGACCGACACGCGCCGGGCCGAGGTGGGATCTCGGTGCCGTGTGCTGTGGCTGCGGTACGTGTGGCAACTGAGGAGCCTGGTGGTTCAGCGGCTGCGGTGCGCGTCGCGCCGTTGTGCGGATATGGAGGGTGCGCCTGTGCGCTGCGCCACGCCGCGCGGCTTAAGTGAAGACCGACACGCGCCGGGCCGAGGCGGGGCCGGGCGCACCGCACTTTTTTTATGAAGTTAATGTTGAGAATGTATCTTGAATGTATCTCGGTTTGCGCGGGCTCCGTGGCTGCTGTGCGCTCCGTGCGCTCCGCGGCTGCGGTTCCGGTGCCGTGCGCTGCGGCGGCGGTACCTGTCGTAACTGGGGAGCCTTGTGGTTCCGCGGCCGCGGTGCGTGTCCTCACTTAAACTGTGAGGACTGTACTCATGAGTTTATTTGTCAATGTGTGCCGTGATTTCATAGCGCTGTCCACGGTGCTGAAATGAGCCTCGGTGTCGGCAGCGTCACAGGGTGACCTCATTTTATATTTCCAGATTGTGGCTATGTTTGCACTGAGTGTGTTTCTTTAATTTCAACAATGTAGCCATAATGGTCTCCAACAACGGTGAACAAAACAAACGCCACAGAAGCTGCAGTGCAAACTCCACCCACCTATAGCTGCAGAGGAAAAACTACATGTCTACTATAAACTGCTTTCTATATTCCTTCCTGGTTGGATTTAAACACACATCTGCCAATTTATTAGGTACACATTTTCTGTTTATGAACACACTGATTGAAGGAGCCAATCACATGGCAGTAAGTCATTGCATTTAGGCAGGTAGACATGATCAGGACGCCCAAATCAAGTTCAAACAGACTATCAGCATTAGGAAGAAAGGTGATTCAAGGAGCTTTTAATGTGGCATGGTTACTGGTAGTATTTTTACAAACTGCTTGCACAACCACGGTGTGACAAACAGAAAATATCCAGTGATGCCATGTTGAGGTCAAAGATCAGCAGAAAGGCCATGCTAAGAAAGCAAAAGGAACTCAAATCAGCGCAACCAAAGTGTGCAGAACACCATCTGAAGGCACAACACATTGAACCTTGCCGAAAAATGACTGCCTCCGACGGGAACGCGCATCGGTTAAGAGGTAGTGAGCGTAAGTCTACTGGTAGATATAATACTGTATACAGGGTACACCCTATAAGTCGTTGTTTGAAGGAGCGATACTGACCAAATTCATTGTACATGCACCTGTTTTCCTCGACTGCTAATGCTGAAAAGATAGAGAATGTAAGCCCTAACAATCCAGAGTTACAGGGTGCAGTCACTTCTCGGCAGGCCCTGCCGAAATGTGACAGCACCCTGTAACTCTTTATTGCAAGAAGCAATATTGACCAAATTCACTGTACATGCACCTGGTTTCCTCTACTTTCCTCTCCTCTACTGATTCTTCCAATTAGCCACTCACAGTGTGACTCCTGGCTGCTGAGTTAGTTAGCACCAGTTAGTTACTAGAAACCCAAGCCTTTTTAGATGATTTATATTAATAAATACACCATTAAATAACGACTTAAGTGTCATTAATTATTTAAATTAATAAATAGCCTTTTCAATAATTACTTACATCACATTGGTTTTCTTAGGTTACAAAATACTGACCTGGGTTTTTTTCGTCATCACTTAGTAACAATAATAATAATAATAATAATAATAATAATAATAATAATAATAATAATATTCAGTGGAGCTCCACTTCAGGTTTTACTTGATACTCATTCCAAACTAAATGTTTATTTAAATATTAGTTTAAATGTCATATGATAAAAAAAAGTGTTAAAGTTTGAGTGTACACTTACAATTAAGTGTTAAGTGTGTTTGTTTCTGTTTGGTTGTGATGAGTTTCTGTTGTACTCACACCATCAAACCGAATCCAGTTCAGTCCGTCCATGAATACCAGTCCGGGTTTTGTAGCAGGTTTGCGTTGATGCTGCAAACAGAGAGTGAGACACAAACAGGTGACTGTGATCGTTTCATTAAAGACAAGAGATGAGAAGAAGACTGATGTCAGTGAAGAAACAAGGAAACAAAGTAACGTCAAACTTACATCTGTGATCTGTCTGGTGCCCTATTAAAACTCTTTTCCAGATGAGGCATTGCTACAACGATGACTTTGACAGTGTGTGGGTGTCACCATCCTCTTTCACTCACTTGAGCTTCACTAAAGAGTGCAGGTCGTCTCTCTTTTAGTTCGGCAAGGAGGAGCTGAATTCACAGTTTCTTCATGCCCGAGTGCTGCATATGTTGATGGAGACCTGTGACATAAAACACAAAGAGCTACTGATGGTGCTACGTCTGTTTTTCACTAGACTACTCATAGATATCAGTACATCAACTGACAGTTAATGTATTATTTATTCGAACTTACAATTGTACATTTATACTCAAATACATACACAAATATGAAAGAACTGTACACTATAGTGGCGGTGATTGACTGAACATCATATGTTGGGTGCACATTTAAACACAGGATCCAGGCAGCTTTCCAAGTTGCAATATTTTATTTCCAAGTAAACGGTAGTCGGTGATGAGGGGTAATGGTGGATGATTCTGTCTATATGAAAATGATAAAGGAAATATTACAATCTAGAAAGTATCAAATATACAATAAGAAATGAGGTTGTCTTAGACTAACATCAATAATACATCCACTCTTACTTTCCTCTCTTTAGCAAAGGATTAAACTCAGGAATCTAGTATAATGACACACAAGCAATAAGTAAGTCTTCATACAAGATGTAGTATCAACCAAATGAAACATTAAATGAGTGAACGTCCATAAAACTCACAGCCAGTGTCCCTTTGTTCTCGTGGATTGTTTGGAGGGAAAATAGGGGGGTCAAAGGGCGGAAGGGGCGTGTTATATAGGATTAGGGGTGTGGTCCAGGTAGGTGTGCCAGTGATGAGGCAGGTGAGGAGGAGACTTGGGATTTTAACAAATACATATACAATGGCCGTGCCACTTTAATATAAACCTAAAATTCGAAGGTAAAATCAATTATTAGTAATAATATACAAAGTGTTTACATTAAAAACAAAGTAACACGTCAACCACAAATCTATGGATCACACCAAGCATCTGAGAGACGTCTGAGCCAGCGGATCATTTCATCAGGACAGGCCGAGGTAACGCTGCTCTGCCCTGGGCACTGTGAGCACCGAGCGTCCGCAGAGGTCGGAGCTGATCACCTCCGACAACGTACCGCGCTGAAATCAGTTCCAGGTTGGATATTCAACAGACATTCGCTCCAGATCCAACGGCACCCTCCTCCTTCTCCACCCCGAGATAGGTGCACGATCACGGCTTGTACAAAGTCCGACCCATCGCTCTCAACAACCGTGGTCTCATTTAGGGACCATCAACGAATTACCGTTAAAAATGGATTAAAAAAAATTATGGGAGGTACTAAAATGGAATAAAAAGAGGTGTGTCCTGACTAGGCAGTCTAGTTCTATGTTGCTGCACTGTTTTGGAATCTTTAGGGTCACATGGCCTGGACGCGATTGAGATAAAATGCTAATATTTGCATTAAAGAAATGATTGAAAGTAAATCAAGTATTTAAATGGAATATAAAGAGGTGTGTCCTGACTAGGCAGTCTAGTACTATGTTTGTACACTCATTTGGAGTCTTTGGGTCACATTGCCTGGAAGCTATTGAGCTAAAATGCTAATATTTACATTATTAAAATTATAAAAAAAATAAATGAGGTAATTAAATATTAGTTTAATGTCATATGATCAAAATTTAACGTTCGACTCTACACTTAGATTCAAGTGTTAAGTGTGTTTGCGGTTTGTTTCTGTCTGGTTGTGATGACTTTCTGTTGTACTCACGCCAGTAAACCGAATCCAGTCTGGGGTTTGTAGCAGGTTTGTACTGTAGCAGGTTTGCATTGGTGCTGCAAACAGAGAGTGAGACACAAACATGGGGCTGTGATGGTTTCATTAAAGACAAGAGATGAGAAGAAGACTGGAGTCAGTGAGAAAACAAGGAAACAAAGTAACGTCAAACTTACGTCTGTGATCTGTCAGCATCTCCTCTCCCTCTGGTGCGGCTGTCAACACAGGAGTTTAAATATTGGCACAATGGTCAGCCAATCAGGTGTGAAAGCTTGAAATGTTTGGGGCGGGGCTTATTATTGAAAACATGTGCGCTGTGACTGAGGAGCCTGGTGGTTCAGTGGCTGCGGTGCGCGTTGAGCCGGAGTGTGGATATGGAGTGTGCGCCTGTGTGCCGCGCCACGCCGCGCGGCTTAAGTGAAGACCGACACGCGCCGGGCTGAGGTGGGATCCTGGCGGGGCCGGGCGCACCGCACTTCCTTGTATCTAAAGAAAAAAAGAAAAGAATGCATTTGAAATTGTATTGTAGCTTGAGCATGCACATGAGTTCATTTGTCAATGTGTGCCGTGATTTCATAGCGCTGTCCACGGTGATGAAATGAGCCTCGGTGTCGGCAGGGTCACGGGGCCACCTCATTTTATATTTCCAGATTGTGGCTATGTTTGCACTGAGTGTGTTTCTTTCATTTCAACAATGTAGCCATAATGGTCTCTGGTTTTATGAAGTTAATGTTGAGAATGTATCTTGTCTGCGGGGAATGAGTTACTTCAACTTTAACCATTTAGGAAACCAATTAAGTTTATTAACTCAAACAATTTAAGCATACAAAAGTATTTGATTTGAGTACAAGTAACTCAAGTATTTGTTGTTAAAGTAACTTGGGTAAAGTGCATTGTACTAATTCCATTCAGTTAATGAAAACTACTAAGTATGTGACACTTATGTGAAACGGATTTATCTGAACTGAAATGATCTTCTTTATACAAATGTTAATACTTAAGTTGAATTGACTCTTTTCTTTCTACTAAATCAAATTATTACATTCTACTTCTGACAACTTCAAATGGAGAGCGTAGATCAGTGTGTGAGCCATTACAACCTGATTGTGAGGACCAGAGACACATGGTGAGTTTCAAAGGGAACTCCTGCAGGAACCTGATCTTCATTCACTACTGCCACCAGGGCCACTGCCCCTCTTGGGTTGCTTCCAACTCATCCTGAAAAGGGAACAAACACATGTTCAGTGTTTTCAGTGTATTCAGACAAATCATTCAACTTAAAAAAGAAAACATGATGTCATCATCACTACTTGCGATGCAATAGTCAAATAGAAGCACTGTCAATAAAAAGGTAAACATGTTGCATGTATTATTTGTGAAATGTGGCGTTGTTTGTAGTTTAGTGTGTTTCCGCGTTTTCACGGCAGGGATGGCGTCTGCTGAGACGCTGATTCCGCGGCTGCTGTGCGTTTGGCGCTGCGGTGGCGGTACGTGTCGTGTTTGCGCTGACTGTGTGCCCCGCCGCGCGGCTTAAGTGAGGACCGACACGCGCCGGGCCGAGGTGGGATCTCGGTGCCGTGTGCTGTGGCTGCGGTACGTGTCGCAACTGAGGAGCCTGGTGGTTCAGCGGCAGCGGTGCGCCGGAGTGTGGATATGGAGTGGCTCGGGAACAAACACATGTTCAGTGTTTTCAGTGTATTCAGACAAATCATTCAACTTAAAAAAGAAAACATGATGTCATCATCACTACTTGCGATGCAATAGTCAAATAGAAGCACTGTCAATAAAAAGGTAAACATGTTGCATGTATTATTTGTGAAATGTGGCGTTGTTTGTAGTTTAGTGTGTTTCCGCGTTTTCACGGCAGGGATGGCGTCTGCTGAGACGCTGGTTCCGCGGCTGCTGTGCGTTTGGCGCTGCGGCGGCGGTACGTGTCGTGTTTGCGCTGACTGTGTGCCCCGCCGCGCGGCTTAAGTGAGGACCGACACGCGCCGGGCCGAGGTGGGATCTCGGTGCCGTGTGCTGTGGCTGCGGTACGTGTGGCAACTGAGGAGCCTGGTGGTTCAGCGGCTGCGGTGCGCGTCGCGCCGTTGTGCGGATATGGAGGGTGCGCCTGTGCGCTGCGCCACGCCGCGCGGCTTAAGTGAAGACCGACACGCGCCGGGCCGAGGCGGGGCCGGGCGCACCGCACTTTTTTTATGAAGTTAATGTTGAGAATGTATCTTGAATGTATCTCGGTTTGCGCGGGCTCCGTGGCTGCTGTGCGCTCCGTGCGCTCCGCGGCTGCGGTTCCGGTGCCGTGCGCTGCAGCGGCGGTACCTGTCGTAACTGGGGAGCCTTGTGGTTCCGCGGCCGCGGTGCGTGTCCTCACTTAAACTGTGAGGACTGTACTGAGGCCAGTAAACTAACCTGATCTTCATTCACTACTGCCACCAGGGCCACTGCCCCTCTTGGGCTGCTTCCAACTCATCCTGAAAAGGGAACAAACACATGTTCAGTGTATTCAGACAAATCATTCAACTTAAAAAAGAAAACATGATGTCATCATCACTACTTGCGATGCAATAGTCAAATAGACACGCTGCGCCACGCCGCGCGGCTTAAGTGAAGACCGACACGCGCCGGGCCGAGGCGGGGCCGGGCGCACCGCACTTTTTTTATGAAGTTAATGTTGAGAATGTATCTTGAATGTATCTCGGTTTGCGCGGGCTCCGTGGCTGCTGTGCGCTCCGTGCGCTCCGCGGCTGCGGTTCCGGTGCCGTGCGCTGCGGCGGCGGTACCTCTCGTAACTGGGGAGCCTTGTGGTTCCGCGGCCGCGGTGCGTGTCCTCACTTAAACTGTGAGGACTGTACTCAGGCCAGTAAACTAACCTGATCTTCATTCACTACTGCCACCAGGGCCACTGCCCCTCTTGGGTTGCTTCCAACTCATCCTGAAAAGGGAACAAACACATGTTCAGTGTTTTCAGTGTATTCAGACAAATCATTCAACTTAAAAAAGAAAACATGATGTCATCATCACTACTTGCGATGCAATAGTCAAATAGAAGCACTGTCAATAAAAAGGTAAACATGTTGCATGTATTATTTGTGAAATGTGGCGTTGTTTGTAGTTTAGTGTGTTTCCGCGTTTTCACGGCAGGGATGGCGTCTGCTGAGACGCTGGTTCCGCGGCTGCTGTGCGTTTGGCGCTGCGGCGGCGGTACGTGTCGTGTTTGCGCTGACTGTGTGCCCCGCCGCGCGGCTTAAGTGAGGACCGACACGCGCCGGGCCGAGGTGGGATCTCGGTGCCGTGTGCTGTGGCTGCGGTACGTGTCGCAACTGAGGAGCCTGGTGGTTCAGCGGCAGCGGTGCGCCGGAGTGTGGATATGGAGTGGCTCGGGAACAAACACATGTTCAGTGTTTTCAGTGTATTCAGACAAATCATTCAACTTAAAAAAGAAAACATGATGTCATCATCACTACTTGCGAAGCAATAGTCAAATAGAAGCACTGTCAATAAAAAGGTAAACATGTTGCATGTATTATTTGTGAAATGTGGCGTTGTGTGTAGTTTAGTGTGTTTCCGCGTTTTCATGGCAGGGATGGCGTCTGCTGAGACGCTGGTTCCGCGGCTGCTGTGCGTTTGGCGCTGCGGCGGCGGTACGTGTCGTGTTTGCGCTGACTGTGTGCCCCGCCGCGCGGCTTAAGTGAGGACCGACACGCGCCGGGCCGAGGTGGGATCTCGGTGCCGTGTGCTGTGGCTGCGGTACGTGTGGCAACTGAGGAGCCTGGTGGTTCAGCGGCTGCGGTGCGCGTCGCGCCGTTGTGCGGATATGGATTGTGCGCCTGTGCGCTGCGCCACGCCGCGCGGCTTAAGTGAAGACCGACACGCGCCGGGCCGAGGCGGGGCCGGGCGCACCGCACTTTTTTTATGAAGTTAATGTTGAGAATGTATCTTGAATGTATCTCGGTTTGCGCGGGCTCCGCGGCTGCTGTGCGCTCCGCGGCTGCGGTTCCGGTGCCGTGCACTGCGGCGGCGGTACCTGTCATAACTGGGGAGCCTGGTAGTTCCGCGGCCGCGGTGCGTGTCCTCACTTAAACTGTGAGGACTGTACTCAGGCCAGTAAACTAACCTGATCTTCATTCACTACTGCCACCAGGGCCACTGCCCCTCTTGGGTTGCTTCCAACTCATCCTGAAAAGGGAACAAACACATGTTCAGTGTTTTCAGTGTATTCAGACAAATCATTCAACTTAAAAAAGAAAACATGATGTCATCATCACTACTTGCGATGCAATAGTCAAATAGAAGCACTGTCAATAAAAAGGTAAACATGTTGCATGTATTATTTGTGAAATGTGGCGTTGTTTGTAGTTTAGTGTGTTTCCGCGTTTTCACGGCAGGGATGGCGTCTGCTGAGACGCTGGTTCCGCGGCTGCTGTGCGTTTGGCGCTGCGGCGGCGGTACGTGTCGTGTTTGCGCTGACTGTGTGCCCCGCCGCGCGGCTTAAGTGAGGACCGACACGCGCCGGGCCGAGGTGGGATCTCGGTGCCGTGTGCTGTGGCTGCGGTAGGTGTCGCAACTGAGGAGCCTGGTGGTTCAGCGGCAGCGGTGCGCCGGAGTGTGGATATGGAGTGGCTCGGGAACAAACACATGTTCAGTGTTTTCAGTGTATTCAGACAAATCATTCAACTTAAAAAAGAAAACATGATGTCATCATCACTACTTGCGATGCAATAGTCAAATAGAAGCACTGTCAATAAAAAGGTAAACATGTTGCATGTATTATTTGTGAAATGTGGCGTTGTTTGTAGTTTAGTGTGTTTCCGCGTTTTCACGGGAGGGATGGCGTCTGCTGAGACGCTGGTTCCGCGGCTGCTGTGCGTTTGGCGCTGCGGCGGCGGTGCGTGTCCTCACTTAAACTGTGAGGACTGTACTCATGAGTTTATTTGTCAATGTGTGCCGTGATTTCATAGCGCTGTCCACGGTGCTGAAATGAGCCTCGGTGTCGGCAGCGTCACAGGGTGACCTCATTTTATATTTCCAGATTGTGGCTATGTTTGCACTGAGTGTGTTTCTTTAATTTCAACAATGTAGCCATAATGGTCTCCAACAACGGTGAACAAAACAAACGCCACAGAAGCTGCAGTGCAAACTCCACCCACCTATAGCTGCCGAGGAAAAACTACATGTCTACTATAAACTGCTTTCTATATTCCTTCCTGGTTGGATTTAAACACACATCTGCCAATTTATTAGGTACACATTTTCTGTTTATGAACACACTGATTGAAGGAGCCAATCACATGGCAGTAAGTCATTGCATTTAGGCAGGTAGACATGATCAGGATGCCCAAATCAAGTTCAAACAGACTATCAGCATTAGGAAGAAAGGTGATTCAAGGAGCTTTTAATGTGGCATGGTTACTGGTAGTATTTTTACAAACTGCTTGCACAACCACGGTGTGACAAACAGAAAATATCCAGTGATGCCATGTTGAGGTCAAAGATCAGCAGAAAGGCCATGCCAAGAAAGCAAAAGGAACTCAAATCAGCGCAACCAAAGTGTGCAGAACACCATCTGAAGGCACAACACATTGAACCTTGCCGAAAAATGACTGCCTCCGACGGGAACGCGCATCGGTTAAGAGGTAGTGAGCGTAGGTCTACTGGTAGATATAATACTGTATACAGGGTACACCCTATAAGTCGTTGTTTGAAGGAGCGATACTGACCAAATTCATTGTACATGCACCTGTTTTCCTCGACTGCTAATGCTGAAAAGATAGAGAATGTAAGCCCTAACAATCCAGAGTTACAGGGTGCAGTCACTTCTCGGCAGGCCCTGCCGAAATGTGACAGCACCCTGTAACTCTTTATTGCAAGAAGCAATATTGACCAAATTCACTGTACATGCACCTGGTTTCCTCTACTTTCCTCTCCTCTACTGATTCTTCCAATTAGCCACTCACAGTGTGACTCCTGGCTGCTGAGTTAGTTAGCACCAGTTAGTTACTAGAAACCCAAGCCTTTTTAGATGATTTATATTAATAAATACACCATTAAATAATGACTTCAGTGTCATTAATTATTTAAATTAATAAATAGCCTTTTCAATAATTACTTACATCACATTGGTTTTCTTAGGTTACAAAATACTAACCTGGGTTTTTTTTCGTCATCACTTAGTAACAATAATAATAATAATAATAATAATAATAATAATAATAAGAAGAATAATATTCAGTGGAGCTCCACTTCAGGTTTTACTTGATACTCATTCCAAACTAAATGTTTATTCAAATATTAGTTTAAATGTCATATGATAAAAAAAAAGTGTTAAAGTTTGAGTGTACACTTACAATTAAGTGTTAAGTGTGTTTGTTTCTGTTTGGTTGTGATGAGTTTCTGTTGTACTCACACCAGCAAACCAAATCAAATTCAGTCCGTCCATGAATACCAGTCCGGGTTTTGTAGCAGGTTTGCGTTGATGCTGCAAACAGAGAGTGAGACACAATCAGGTGACTGTGATCGTTTCATTAAAGACAAGAGATGAGAAGAAGACTGATGTCAGTGAAGAAACAAGGAAACAAAGTAACGTCAAACTTACATCTGTGATCTGTCCCTCTGGTGCGGCTGTCAACACAGGAGTTTAAATATTGGCACAATGGTCAGCCAATCAGGTGTGAAAGCTTGAAATGTTTGGGGCGGGGCTTATTATTGAAAACATGTGCGCTGTGACTGAGGAGCCTGGTGGTTCAGTGGCTGCGGTGCGCGTTGAGCCGGAGTGTGGATATGGAGTGTGCGCCTGTGTGCCGCGCCACGCCGCGCGGCTTAAGTGATCCTGGCGGGGCCGGGCGCACCGCACTTCCTTGTATCTAAAGAAAAAAAGAAAAGAATGCATTTGAAATTGTATTGTAGCTTGAGCATGCACATGAGTTCATTTGTCAATGTGTGCCGTGATTTCATAGCGCTGTCCACGGTGATGAAATGAGCCTCGGTGTCGGCAGGGTCACGGGGCCACCTCATTTTATATTTCCAGATTGTGGCTATGTTTGCACTGAGTGTGTTTCTTTCATTTCAACAATGTAGCCATAATGGTCTCTGGTTTTATGAAGTTAATGTTGAGAATGTATCTTGTCTGCGGGGAATGAGTTACTTCAACTTTAACCATTTAGGAAACCAATTAAGTTTATTAACTCAAACAATTTAAGCATACAAAAGTATTTGATTTGAGTACAAGTAACTCAAGTATTTGTTGTTAAAGTAACTTGGGTAAAGTGCATTGTACTAATTCCATTCAGTTAATGAAAACTACTAAGTATGTGACACTTATGTGAAACGGATTTATCTGAACTGAAATGATCTTCTTTATACAAATGTTAATACTTAAGTTGAATTGACTCTTTTCTTTCTACTAAATCAAATTATTACATTCTACTTCTGACAACTTCAAATGGAGAGCGTAGATCAGTGTGTGAGCCATTACAACCTGATTGTGAGGACCAGAGACACATGGTGAGTTTCAAAGGGAACTCCTGCAGGAACCTGATCTTCATTCACTACTGCCACCAGGGCCACTGCCCCTCTTGGGTTGCTTCCAACTCATCCTGAAAAGGGAACAAACACATGTTCAGTGTTTTCAGTGTATTCAGACAAATCATTCAACTTAAAAAAGAAAACATGATGTCATCATCACTACTTGCGATGCAATAGTCAAATAGAAGCACTGTCAATAAAAAGGTAAACATGTTGCATGTATTATTTGTGAAATGTGGCGTTGTTTGTAGTTTAGTGTGTTTCCGCGTTTTCATGGCAGGGATGGCGTCTGCTGAGACGCTGGTTCCGCGGCTGCTGTGCGTTTGGCGCTGCGGCGGCGGTACGTGTCGTGTTTGCGCTGACTGTCTGCCCCGCCGCGCGGCTTAAGTGAGGACCGACACGCGCCGGGCCGAGGTGGGATCTCGGTGCCGTGTGCTGTGGCTGCGGTACGTGTCGCAACTGAGGAGCCTGGTGGTTCAGCGGCAGCGGTGCGCCGGAGTGTGGATATGGAGTGGCTCGGGAACAAACACATGTTCAGTGTTTTCAGTGTATTCAGACAAATCATTCAACTTAAAAAAGAAAACATGATGTCATCATCACTACTTGCGATGCAATAGTCAAATAGAAGCACTGTCAATAAAAAGGTAAACATGTTGCATGTATTATTTGTGAAATGTGGCGTTGTTTGTAGTTTAGTGTGTTTCCGCGTTTTCACGGCAGGGATGGCGTCTGCTGAGACGCTGGTTCCGCGGCTGCTGTGCGTTTGGCGCTGCGGCGGCGGTACGTGTCGTGTTTGCGCTGACTGTGTGCCCCACCGCGCGGCTTAAGTGAGGACCGACACGCGCCGGGCCGAGGTGGGATCTCGGTGCGCACGGAGCGCACAGCAGCCACGCTGCGGTACGGTGGCTGCGGTACGTGTGGCAACTGAGGAGCCTGGTGGTTCAGCGGCTGCGGTGCGCGTCGCGCCGTTGTGCGGATATGGAGGGTGCGCCTGTGCGCTGCGCCACGCCGCGCGGCTTAAGTGAAGACCGACACGCGCCGGGCCGAGGCGGGGCCGGGCGCACCGCACTTTTTTTATGAAGTTAATGTTGAGAATGTATCTTGAATGTATCTCGGTTTGCGCGGGCTCCGTGGCTGCTGTGCGCTCCGTGCGCTCCGCGGCTGCGGTTCCGGTGCCGTGCGCTGCGGCGGCGGTACCTGTCGTAACTGGGGAGCCTTGTGGTTCCGCGGCCGCGGTGCGTGTCCTCACTTAAACTGTGAGGACTGTACTCAGGCCAGTAAACTAACCTGATCTTCATTCACTACTGCCACCAGGGCCACTGCCCCTCTTGGGTTGCTTCCAACTCATCCTGAAAAGGGAACAAACACATGTTCAGTGTTTTCAGTGTATTCAGACAAATCATTCAACTTAAAAAAGAAAACATGATGTCATCATCACTACTTGCGATGCAATAGTCAAATAGAAGCACTGTCAATAAAAAGGTAAACATGTTGCATGTATTATTTGTGAAATGTGGCGTTGTTTGTAGTTTAGTGTGTTTCCGCGTTTTCACGGCAGGGATGGCGTCTGCTGAGACGCTGGTTCCGCGGCTGCTGTGCGTTTGGCGCTGCGGCGGCGGTACGTGTCGTGTTTGCGCTGACTGTGTGCCCCGCCGCGCGGCTTAAGTGAGGACCGACACGCGCCGGGCCGAGGTGGGATCTCGGTGCCGTGTGCTGTGGCTGCGGTACGTGTGGCAACTGAGGAGCCTGGTGGTTCAGCGGCTGCGGTGCGCGTCGCGCCGTTGTGCGGATATGGAGGGTGCGCCTGTGCGCTGCGCCACGCCGCGCGGCTTAAGTGAAGACCGACACGCGCCGGGCCGAGGCGGGGCCGGGCGCACCGCACTTTTTTTATGAAGTTAATGTTGAGAATGTATCTTGAATGTATCTCGGTTTGCGCGGGCTCCGTGGCTGCTGTGCGCTCCGTGCGCTCCGCGGCTGCGGTTCCGGTGCCGTGCGCTGCGGCGGCGGTACCTCTCGTAACTGGGGAGCCTTGTGGTTCCGCAGCCGCGGTGCGTGTCCTCACTTAAACTGTGAGGACTGTACTCAGGCCAGTAAACTAACCTGATCTTCATTCACTACTGCCACCAGGGCCACTGCCCCTCTTGGGTTGCTTCCAACTCATCCTGAAAAGGGAACAAACACATGTTCAGTGTTTTCAGTGTATTCAGACAAATCATTCAACTTAAAAAAGAAAACATGATGTCATCATCACTACTTGCGATGCAATAGTCAAATAGAAGCACTGTCAATAAAAAGGTAAACATGTTGCATGTATTATTTGTGAAATGTGGCGTTGTTTGTAGTTTAGTGTGTTTCCGCGTTTTCACGGCAGGGATGGCGTCTGCTGAGACGCTGATTCCGCGGCTGCTGTGCGTTTGGCGCTGCGGTGGCGGTACGTGTCGTGTTTGCGCTGACTGTGTGCCCCGCCGCGCGGCTTAAGTGAGGACCGACACGCGCCGGGCCGAGGTGGGATCTCGGTGCCGTGTGCTGTGGCTGCGGTACGTGTGGCAACTGAGGAGCCTGGTGGTTCAGCGGCTGCGGTGCGCGTCGCGCCGTTGTGCGGATATGGAGGGTGCGCCTGTGCGCTGCGCCACGCTGCGCGGCTTAAGTGAAGACCGACACGCGCCGGGCCGAGGCGGGGCCGGGCGCACCGCACTTTTTTTATGAAGTTAATGTTGAGAATGTATCTTGAATGTATCTCGGTTTGCGCGGGCTCCGTGGCTGCTGTGCGCTCCGTGCGCTCCGCGGCTGCGGTTCCGGTGCCGTGCGCTGTGGCGGCGGTACCTCTCGTAACTGGGGAGCCTTGTGGTTCCGCGGCCGCGGTGCGTGTCCTCACTTAAACTGTGAGGACTGTACTCAGGCCAGTAAACTAACCTGATCTTCATTCACTACTGCCACCAGGGCCACTGCCCCTCTTGGGTTGCTTCCAACTCATCCTGAAAAGGGAACAAACACATGTTCAGTGTTTTCAGTGTATTCAGACAAATCATTCAACTTAAAAAAGAAAACATGATGTCATCATCACTACTTGCGATGCAATAGTCAAATAGAAGCACTGCCAATAAAAAGGTAAACATGTTGCATGTATTATTTGTGAAATGTGGCGTTGTTTGTAGTTTAGTGTGTTTCCGCGTTTTCACGGCAGGGATGGCGTCTGCTGAGACGCTGATTCCGCGGCTGCTGTGCGTTTGGCGCTGCGGCGGCGGTACGTGTCGTGTTTGCGCTGACTGTGTGCCCCGCCGCGCGGCTTAAGTGAGGACCGACACGCGCCGGGCCGAGGTGGGATCTCGGTGCCGTGTGCTGTGGCTGCGGTACGTGTCGCAACTGAGGAGCCTGGTGGTTCAGCGGCAGCGGTGCGCCGGAGTGTGGATATGGAGTGGCTCGGGAACAAACACATGTTCAGTGTTTTCAGTGTATTCAGACAAATCATTCAACTTAAAAAAGAAAACATGATGTCATCATCACTACTTGCGATGCAATAGTCAAATAGAAGCACTGTCAATAAAAAGGTAAACATGTTGCATGTATTATTTGTGAAATGTGGCGTTGTTTGTAGTTTAGTGTGTTTCCGCGTTTTCACGGCAGGGATGGCGTCTGCTGAGACGCTGGTTCCGCGGCTGCTGTGCGTTTGGCGCTGCGGCGGCGGTGCGTGTCCTCACTTAAACTGTGAGGACTGTACTCATGAGTTTATTTGTCAATGTGTGCCGTGATTTCATAGCGCTGTCCACGGTGCTGAAATGAGCCTCGGTGTCGGCAGCGTCACAGGGTGACCTCATTTTATATTTCCAGATTGTGGCTATGTTTGCACTGAGTGTGTTTCTTTAATTTCAACAATGTAGCCATAATGGTCTCCAACAACGGTGAACAAAACAAACGCCACAGAAGCTGCAGTGCAAACTCCACCCACCTATAGCTGCAGAGGAAAAACTACATGTCTACTATAAACTGCTTTCTATATTCCTTCCTGGTTGGATTTAAACACACATCTGCCAATTTATTAGGTACACATTTTCTGTTTATGAACACACTGATTGAAGGAGCCAATCACATGGCAGTAAGTCATTGCATTTAGGCAGGTAGACATGATCAGGACGCCCAAATCAAGTTCAAACAGACTATCAGCATTAGGAAGAAAGGTGATTCAAGGAGCTTTTAATGTGGCATGGTTACTGGTAGTATTTTTACAAACTGCTTGCACAACCACGGTGTGACAAACAGAAAATATACAGTGATGCCATGTTGAGGTCAAAGATCAGCAGAAAGGCCATGCTAAGAAAGCAAAAGGAACTCAAATCAGCGCAACCAAAGTGTGCAGAACACCATCTGAAGGCACAACACATTGAACCTTGCCGAAAAATGACTGCCTCCGACGGGAACGCGCATCGGTTAAGAGGTAGTGAGCGTAGGTCTACTGGTAGATATAATACTGTATACAGGGTACACCCTATAAGTCGTTGTTTGAAGGAGCGATACTGACCAAATTCATTGTACATGCACCTGTTTTCCTCGACTGCTAATGCTGAAAAGATAGAGAATGTAAGCCCTAACAATCCAGAGTTACAGGGTGCAGTCACTTCTCGGCAGGCCCTGCCGAAATGTGACAGCACCCTGTAACTCTTTATTGCAAGAAGCAATATTGACCAAATTCACTGTACATGCACCTGGTTTCCTCTACTTTCCTCTCCTCTACTGATTCTTCCAATTAGCCACTCACAGTGTGACTCCTGGCTGCTGAGTTAGTTAGCACCAGTTAGTTACTAGAAACCCAAGCCTTTTTAGATGATTTATATTAATAAATACACCATTAAATAATGACTTCAGTGTCATTAATTATTTAAATTAATAAATAGCCTTTTCAATAATTACTTACATCACATTGGTTTTCTTAGGTTACAAAATACTAACCTGGGTTTTTTTCGTCATCACTTAGTAACAACAATAATAATAATAATAATAATAATAATAATAATAAGAATAATATTCAGTGGAGCTCCACTTCAGGTTTTACTTGATACTCATTCCAAACTAAATGTTTATTTAAATATTAGTTTAAATGTCATATGATAAAAAAAAAGTGTTAAAGTTTGAGTGTACACTTACAATTAAGTGTTAAGTGTGTTTGTTTCTGTTTGGTTGTGATGAGTTTCTGTTGTACTCACACCAGCAAACCGAATCCAGTTCAGTCCGTCCATGAATACCAGTCCGGGTTTTGTAGCAGGTTTGCGTTGATGCTGCAAACAGAGAGTGAGACACAAACAGGTGACTGTGATCGTTTCATTAAAGACAAGAGATGAGAAGAAGACTGATGTCAGTGAAGATATGGAGTGTGCGCCTGTGTGCCGCGCCACGCCGCGCGGCTTAAGTGAAGACCGACACGCGCCGGGCTGAGGTGGGATCCTGGCGGGGCCGGGCGCACCGCACTTCCTTGTATCTAAAGAAAAAAAGAAAAGAATGCATTTGAAATTGTATTGTAGCTTGAGCATGCACATGAGTTCATTTGTTAATGTGTGCCGTGATTTCATAGCGCTGTCCACGGTGCTGAAATGAGCCTCGCTGTCATATTAAAACTCTTTTCTAGATGAGGCATTGCTACAACGATGACTTTGACAGTGTGTGGGTGTCACCATCCTCTTTCACTCACTTGAGCTTCACTAAAGAGTGCAGGTCGTCTCTCTTTTAGTTCGGCAAGGAGGAGCTGAATTCACAGTTTCTTCATGCCCGAGTGCTGCATATGTTGATGGAGACCTGTGACATAAAACACAAAGAGCTACTGATGGTGCTACGTCTGTTTTTCACTAGACTACTCATAGATATCAGTACATCAACTGACAGTTAATGTATTATTTATTTGAACTTACAATTGTACATTTATATTCAAATACATACACAAATATGAAAGAACTGTACACTATAGTGGCGGTGATTGACTGAACATCATATGTTGGGTGCACATTTAAACACAGGATCCAGGCAGCTTTCCAAGTTGCAATATTTTATTTCCAAGTAAACGGTAGTCGGTGATGAGGGGTAATGGTGGATGATTCTGTCTATATGAAAATGATAAAGGAAATATTACAATCTAGAAAGTATCAAATATACAATAAGAAATGAGGTTGTCTTAGACTAACATCAATAATACATCCACTCTTACTTTCCTCTCTTTAGCAAAGGATTAAACTCAGGAATCTAGTATAATGACACACAAGCAATAAGTAAGTCTTCATACAAGATGTAGTATCAACCAAATGAATCATTAAATGAGTGAACGTCCATAAAACTCACAGCCAGTGTCCCTTTGTTCTCGTGGATTGTTTGGAGGGAAAATAGGGGGGTCAAAGGGCGGAAGGGGCGGGTTATATAGGATTAGGGGTGTGGTCCAGGTAGGTGGGCCAGTGATGAGGCAGGTGAGGAGGAGACTTGGGATTTTAACAAATACATATACAATGGCCGTGCCACTTTAATATAAACCTAAAATTCGAAGGTAAAATCAATTATTAGTAATAATATACAAAGTGTTTACATTAAAAACAAAGTAACATGTCAACCACAAATCTATGGATCACACCAAGCATCTGAGAGACGTCTGAGCCAGAGGATCATTTCATCAGGACAGGCCGAGGTAACGCTGCTCTGCCCTGGGCACTGTGAGCACCGAGTGTCCGCAGAGGCGGAGCTGATCACCTCCGACAACGTACCGCGCTGAAATCAGTTCCAGGTTGGATATTCAACAGACATTCGCTCCAGATCCAACGGCACCCTCCTCCTTCTCCACCCCGAGATAGGTGCACGATCACGGCTTGTACAAAGTCCGACCCATCGCTCTCAACAACCGTGGTCTCATTTAGGGACCATCAACGAATTACCGTTAAAAATGGATTAAAAAAAATTATGGGAGGTACTAAAATGGAATAAAAAGAGGTGTGTCCTGACTAGGCAGTCTAGTTCTATGTTGCTGCACTGTTTTGGAATCTTTAGGGTCACATGGCCTGGACGCGATTGAGATAAAATGCTAATATTTGCATTAAAGAAATGATTGAAAGTAAATCAAGTATTTAAATGGAATATAAAGAGGTGTGTCCTGACTAGGCAGTCTAGTACTATGTTTGTACACTCATTTGGAGTCTTTGGGTCACATTGCCTGGAAGCTATTGAGCTAAAATGCTAATATTTACATTATTAAAATTATAAAAAAAATAAATGAGGTAATTAAATATTAGTTTAATGTCATATGATCAAAATTAAAGTGTTAACGTTCGACTCTACACTTAGATTCAAGTGTTAAGTGTGTTTGCGGTTTGTTTCTGTCTGGTTGTGATGACTTTCTGTTGTACTCACGCCAGTAAACCGAATCCAGTCTGGGGTTTGTAGCAGGTTTGTACTGTAGCAGGTTTGCATTGGTGCTGCAAACAGAGAGTGAGACACAAACATGGGGCTGTGATGGTTTCATTAAAGACAAGAGATGAGAAGAAGACTGGAGTCAGTGAGAAAACAAGGAAACAAAGTAACGTCAAACTTACGTCTGTGATCTGTCAGCATCTCCTCTCCCTCTGGTGCGGCTGTCAACACAGGAGTTTAAATATTGGCACAATGGTCAGCCAATCAGGTGTGAAAGCTTGAAATGTTTGGGGCGGGGCTTATTATTGAAAACATGTGCGCTGTGACTGAGGAGCCTGGTGGTTCAGTGGCTGCGGTGCGCGTTGAGCCGGAGTGTGGATATGGAGTGTGCGCCTGTGTGCCGCGCCACGCCGCGCGGCTTAAGTGAAGACCGACACGCGCCGGGCTGAGGTGGGATCCTGGCGGGGCCGGGCGCACTGCACTTCCTTGTATCTAAAGAAAAAAAGAAAAGAATGCATTTGAAATTGTATTGTAGCTTGAGCATGCACATGAGTTCATTTGTCAATGTGTGCCGTGATTTCATAGCGCTGTCCACGGTGATGAAATGAGCCTCGGTGTCGGCAGCGTCACGGGGCCACCTCATTTTATATTTCCAGATTGTGGCTATGTTTGCACTGAGTGTGTTTCTTTCATTTCAACAATGTAGCCATAATGGTCTCTGGTTTTATGAAGTTAATGTTGAGAATGTATCTTGTCTGCGGGGAATGAGTTACTTCAACTTTAACCATTTAGGAAACCAATTAAGTTTATTAACTCAAACAATTTAAGCATACAAAAGTATTTGATTTGAGTACAAGTAACTCAAGTATTTGTTGTTAAAGTAACTTGGGTAAAGTGCATTGTACTAATTCCATTCAGTTAATGAAAACTACTAAGTATGTGACACTTATGTGAAACGGATTTATCTGAACTGAAATGATCTTCTTTATACAAATGTTAATACTTAAGTTGAATTGACTCTTTTCTTTCTACTAAATCAAATTATTACATTCTACTTCTGACAACTTCAAATGGAGAGCGTAGATCAGTGTGTGAGCCATTACAACCTGATTGTGAGGACCAGAGACACATGGTGAGTTTCAAAGGGAACTCCTGCAGGAACCTGATCTTCATTCACTACTGCCACCAGGGCCACTGCCCCTCTTGGGTTGCTTCCAACTCATCCTGAAAAGGGAACAAACACATGTTCAGTGTTTTCAGTGTATTCAGACAAATCATTCAACTTAAAAAAGAAAACATGATGTCATCATCACTACTTGCGATGCAATAGTCAAATAGAAGCACTGTCAATAAAAAGGTAAACATGTTGCATGTATTAGTTGTGAAATGTGGCGTTTTACTGTACTCACATCTTATACCAAACTGAGAATACAAGTGCGTGTCCTCACTTAAACTGTGAGGACTGTACTCACGCCAGTAAACCGAATCCAGTCTGGGGTTTGTAGCAGGTTTGTAGGTTTGTGCGCCACGCCGCGCGGCTTAAGTGAAGACCGACACGCGCCAGGCCGAGGTGGGATCTCGGCAGGGCTGGGCGCTGTGGCTGCGGTACGTGTCGCAACTGAGGAGCCTGGTGGTTCAGCGGCTGCAGTGCGCGTCGCGCCGGAGTGTGGATATGGAGGGTGCGCCGCGGCTTAAGTGAAGACCGACACGCGCCGGGCCGCACCGCACTTCCTTGTATCTTAAAAAAAAGAAAAGAATGCATTTGAAATTGTATTGTAGCTTGAGCATGCACATGAGTTCATTTGTTAATGTGTGCCGTGATTTCATAGCGCTGTCCACGGTGCTGAAATGAGCTTCGCTGTCATATTAAAACTCTTTTCTAGATGAGGCATTGCTACAACGATGACTTTGACAGTGTGTGGGTGTCACCATCCTCTTTCACTCACTTGAGCTTCACTAAAGAGTGCAGGTCGTCTCTCTTTTAGTTCGGCAAGGAGGAGCTGAATTCACAGTTTCTTCATGCCCGAGTGCTGCATATGTTGATGGAGACCTGTGACATAAAACACAAAGAGCTACTGATGGTGCTACGTCTGTTTTTCACTAGACTACTCATAGATATCAGTACATCAACTGACAGTTAATGTATTATTTATTTGAACTTACAATTGTACATTTATATTCAAATACATACACAAATATGAAAGAACTGTACACTATAGTGGCGGTGATTGACTGAACATCATATGTTGGGTGCACATTTAAACACAGGATCCAGGCAGCTTTCCAAGTTGCAATATTTTATTTCCAAGTAAACGGTAGTCGGTGATGAGGGGTAATGGTGGATGATTCTGTCTATATGAAAATGATAAAGGAAATATTACAATCTAGAAAGTATCAAATATACAATAAGAAATGAGGTTGTCTTAGACTAACATCAATAATACATCCACTCTTACTTTCCTCTCTTTAGCAAAGGATTAAACTCAGGAATCTAGTATAATGACACACAAGCAATAAGTAAGTCTTCATACAAGATGTAGTATCAACCAAATGAAACATTAAATGAGTGAACGTCCATAAAACTCACAGCCAGTGTCCCTTTGTTCTCGTGGATTGTTTGGAGGGAAAATAGGGGGGTCAAAGGGCGGAAGGGGCGGGTTATATAGGATTAGGGGTGTGGTCCAGGTAGGTGTGCCAGTGATGAGGCAGGTGAGGAGGAGACTTGGGATTTTAACAAATACATATACAATGGCCGTGCCACTTTAATATAAACCTAAAATTCGAAGGTAAAATCAATTATTAGTAATAATATACAACGTGTTTACATTAAAAACAAAGTAACACGTCAACCACAAATCTATGGATCACACCAAGCATCTGAGAGACGTCTGAGCCAGCGGATCATTTCATCAGGACAGGCCGAGGTAACGCTGCTCTGCCCTGGGCACTGTGAGCACCGAGCGTCCGCAGAGGTCGGAGCTGATCACCTCCGACAACGTACCGCGCTGAAATCAGTTCCAGGTTGGATATTCAACAGACATTCGCTCCAGATCCAACGGCACCCTCCTCCTTCTCCACCCCGAGATAGGTGCACGATCACGGCTTGTACAAAGTCCGACCCATCGCTCTCAACAACCGTGGTCTCATTTAGGGACCATCAACGAATTACCGTTAAAAATGGATTAAAAAAAATTATGGGAGGTACTAAAATGGAATAAAAAGAGGTGTGTCCTGACTAGGCAGTCTAGTTCTATGTTGCTGCACTGTTTTGGAATCTTTAGGGTCACATGGCCTGGACGCGATTGAGATAAAATGCTAATATTTGCATTAAAGAAATGATTGAAAGTAAATCAAGTATTTAAATGGAATATAAAGAGGTGTGTCCTGACTAGGCAGTCTAGTACTATGTTTGTACACTCATTTGGAGTCTTTGGGTCACATTGCCTGGAAGCTATTGAGCTAAAATGCTAATATTTACATTATTAAAATTATAAAAAAAATAAATGAGGTAATTAAATATTAGTTTAATGTCATATGATCAAAATTAAAGTGTTAACGTTCGACTCTACACTTAGATTCAAGTGTTAAGTGTGTTTGCGGTTTGTTTCTGTCTGGTTGTGATGACTTTCTGTTGTACTCACGCCAGTAAACCGAATCCAGTCTGGGGTTTGTAGCAGGTTTGTACTGTAGCAGGTTTGCATTGGTGCTGCAAACAGAGAGTGAGACACAAACATGGGGCTGTGATGGTTTCATTAAAGACAAGAGATGAGAAGAAGACTGGAGTCAGTGAGAAAACAAGGAAACAAAGTAACGTCAAACTTACGTCTGTGATCTGTCAGCATCTCCTCTCCCTCTGGTGCGGCAGTCAACACAGGAGTTTAAATATTGGCACAATGGTCAGCCAATCAGGTGTGAAAGCTTGAAATGTTTGGGGCGGGGCTTATTATTGAAAACATGTGCGCTGTGACTGAGGAGCCTGGTGGTTCAGTGGCTGCGGTGCGCGTTGAGCCGGAGTGTGGATATGGAGTGTGCGCCTGTGTGCCGCGCCACGCCGCGCGGCTTAAGTGAAGACCGACACACGCCGGGCTGAGGTGGGATCCTGGCGGGGCCGGGCGCACCGCACTTCCTTGTATCTAAAGAAAAAAAGAAAAGAATGCATTTGAAATTGTATTGTAGCTTGAGCATGCACATGAGTTCATTTGTCAATGTGTGCCGTGATTTCATAGCGCTGTCCACGGTGATGAAATGAGCCTCGGTGTCGGCAGCGTCACGGGGCCACCTCATTTTATATTTCCAGATTGTGGCTATGTTTGCACTGAGTGTGTTTCTTTCATTTCAACAATGTAGCCATAATGGTCTCTGGTTTTATGAAGTTAATGTTGAGAATGTATCTTGTCTGCGGGGAATGAGTTACTTCAACTTTAACCATTTAGGAAACCAATTAAGTTTATTAACTCAAACAATTTAAGCATACAAAAGTATTTGATTTGAGTACAAGTAACTCAAGTATTTGTTGTTAAAGTAACTTGGGTAAAGTGCATTGTACTAATTCCATTCAGTTAATGAAAACTACTAAGTATGTGACACTTATGTGAAACGGATTTATCTGAACTGAAATGATCTTCTTTATACAAATGTTAATACTTAAGTTGAATTGACTCTTTTCTTTCTACTAAATCAAATTATTACATTCTACTTCTGACAACTTCAAATGGAGAGCGTAGATCAGTGTGTGAGCCATTACAACCTGATTGTGAGGACCAGAGACACATGGTGAGTTTCAAAGGGAACTCCTGCAGGAACCTGATCTTCATTCACTACTGCCACCAGGGCCACTGCCCCTCTTGGGTTGCTTCCAACTCATCCTGAAAAGGGAACAAACACATGTTCAGTGTTTTCAGTGTATTCAGACAAATCATTCAACTTAAAAAAGAAAACATGATGTCATCATCACTACTTGCGATGCAATAGTCAAATAGAAGCACTGTCAATAAAAAGGTAAACATGTTGCATGTATTATTTGTGAAATGTGGCGTTGTTTGTAGTTTAGTGTGTTTCCGCGTTTTCACGGCAGGGATGGCGTCTGCTGAGACGCTGGTTCCGCGGCTGCTGTGCGTTTGGCGCTGCGGCGGCGGTACGTGTCGCAACTGAGGAGCCTGGTGGTTCAGCGGCTGCGGTGCGCGTCGCGCCGTTGTGCGGATATGGAGGGTGCGCCTGTGCGCTGCGCCACGCCGCGCGGCTTAAGTGAAGACCGACACGCGCCGGGCCGAGGCGGGGCCGGGCGCACCGCACTTTTTTTATGAAGTTAATGTTGAGAATGTATCTTGAATGTATCTCGGTTTGCGCGGGCTCCGCGGCTGCTGTGCGCTCCGCGGCTGCGGTTCCGGTGCCGTGCGCTGCGGCGGCGGTACCTGTCGTAACTGGGGAGCCTGGTGGTTCGGCGGCCGCGGTGCGTGTCCTCACTTAAACTGTGAGGACTGTACTCATGAGTTTATTTGTCAATGTGTGCCGTGATTTCATAGCGCTGTCCACGGTGCTGAAATGAGCCTCGGTGTCGGCAGCGTCACAGGGTGACCTCATTTTATATTTCCAGATTGTGGCTATGTTTGCACTGAGTGTGTTTCTTTAATTTCAACAATGTAGCCATAATGGTCTCCAACAACGGTGAACAAAACAAACGCCACAGAAGCTGCAGTGCAAACTCCACCCACCTATAGCTGCAGAGGAAAAACTACATGTCTACTATAAACTGCTTTCTATATTCCTTCCTGGTTGGATTTAAACACACATCTGCCAATTTATTAGGTACACATTTTCTGTTTATGAACACACTGATTGAAGGAGCCAATCACATGGCAGTAAGTCATTGCATTTAGGCAGGTAGACATGATCAGGACGCCCAAATCAAGTTCAAACAGACTATCAGCATTAGGAAGAAAGGTGATTCAAGGAGCTTTTAATGTGGCATGGTTACTGGTAGTATTTTTACAAACTGCTTGCACAACCACGGTGTGACAAACAGAAAATATACAGTGATGCCATGTTGAGGTCAAAGATCAGCAGAAAGGCCATGCCAAGAAAGCAAAAGGAACTCAAATCAGCGCAACCAAAGTGTGCAGAACACCATCTGAAGGCACAACACATTGAACCTTGCCGAAAAATGACTGCCTCCGACGGGAACGCGCATCGGTTAAGAGGTAGTGAGCGTAGGTCTACTGGTAGATATAATACTGTATACAGGGTACACCCTATAAGTCGTTGTTTGAAGGAGCGATACTGACCAAATTCATTGTACATGCACCTGTTTTCCTCGACTGCTAATGCTGAAAAGATAGAGAATGTAAGCCCTAACAATCCAGAGTTACAGGGTGCAGTCACTTCTCGGCAGGCCCTGCCGAAATGTGACAGCACCCTGTAACTCTTTATTGCAAGAAGCAATATTGACCAAATTCACTGTACATGCACCTGGTTTCCTCTACTTTCCTCTCCTCTACTGATTCTTCCAATTAGCCACTCACAGTGTGACTCCTGGCTGCTGAGTTAGTTAGCACCAGCTAGTTACTAGAAACCCAAGCCTTTTTAGATGATTTATATTAATAAATACACCATTAAATAATGACTTCAGTGTCATTAATTATTTAAATTAATAAATAGCCTTTTCAATAATTACTTACATCACATTGGTTTTCTTAGGTTACAAAATACTAACCTGGGTTTTTTTCGTCATCACTTAGTAACAACAATAATAATAATAATAATAATAATAATAATAAGAATAATATTCAGTGGAGCTCCACTTCAGGTTTTACTTGATACTCATTCCAAACTAAATGTTTATTTAAATATTAGTTTAAATGTCATATGATAAAAAAAAAGTGTTAAAGTTTGAGTGTACACTTACAATTAAGTGTTAAGTGTGTTTGTTTCTGTTTGGTTGTGATGAGTTTCTGTTGTACTCACACCAGCAAACCGAATCCAGTTCAGTCCGTCCATGAATACCAGTCCGGGTTTTGTAGCAGGTTTGCGTTGATGCTGCAAACAGAGAGTGAGACACAAACAGGTGACTGTGATCGTTTCATTAAAGACAAGAGATGAGAAGAAGACTGATGTCAGTGAAGAAACAAGGAAACAAAGTAACGTCAAACTTACATCTGTGATCTGTCCCTCTGGTGCGGCTGTCAACACAGGAGTTTAAATATTGGCACAATGGTCAGCCAATCAGGTGTGAAAGCTTGAAATGTTTGGGGCGGGGCTTATTATTGAAAACATGTGCGCTGTGACTGAGGAGCCTGGTGGTTCAGTGGCTGCGGTGAGCGTTGAGCCGGAGTGTGGATAGGGAGTGTGCGCCTGTGTGCCGCGCCACGCCGCGCGGCTTAAGTGAAGACCGACACGCGCCGGGCTGAGGTGGGATCCTGGCGGGGCCGGGCCCACCGCACTTCCTTGTATCTAAAGAAAAAAAGAAAAGAATGCATTTGAAATTGTATTGTAGCTTGAGCATGCACATGAGTTCATTTGTCAATGTGTGCCGTGATTTCATAGCGCTGTCCACGGTGATGAAATGAGCCTCGTGTCGGCAGCGTCACGGGGCCACCTCATTTTATATTTCCAGATTGTGGCTATGTTTGCACTGAGTGTGTTTCTTTCATTTCAACAATGTAGCCATAATGGTCTCTGGTTTTATGAAGTTAATGTTGAGAATGTATCTTGTCTGCGGGGAATGAGTTACTTCAACTTTAACCATTTAGGAAACCAATTAAGTTTATTAACTCAAACAATTTAAGCATACAAAAGTATTTGATTTGAGTACAAGTAACTCAAGTATTTGTTGTTAAAGTAACTTGGGTAAAGTGCATTGTACTAATTCCATTCAGTTAATGAAAACTACTAAGTATGTGACACTTATGTGAAACGGATTTATCTGAACTGAAATGATCTTCTTTATACAAATGTTAATACTTAAGTTGAATTGACTCTTTTCTTTCTACTAAATCAAATTATTACATTCTACTTCTGACAACTTCAAATGGAGAGCGTAGATCAGTGTGTGAGCCATTACAACCTGATTGTGAGGACCAGAGACACATGGTGAGTTTCAAAGGGAACTCCTGCAGGAACCTGATCTTCATTCACTACTGCCACCAGGGCCACTGCCCCTCTTGGGGCTGCTTCCAACTCATCCTGAAAAGGGAACAAACACATGTTCAGTGTTTTCAGTGTATTCAGACAAATCATTCAACTTAAAAAAGAAAACATCATGTCATCATCACTACTTGCGATGCAATAGTCAAATAGAAGCACTGTCAATAAAAAGGTAAACATGTTGCATGTATTAGTTGTGAAATGTGGCGTTACACTGTACTCACATCTTATACCAAACTGAGAATACAAGTGCGTGTCCTCACTTAAACTGTGAGGACTGTACTCACGCCAGTAAACCGAATCCAGTCTGGGGTTTGTAGCAGGTTTGTAGGTTTGTGCGCCACGCCGCGCGACTTAAGTGAAGACCGACACGCGCCAGGCCGAGGTGGGATCTCGGCAGGGCTGGGCGCTGTGGCTGCGGTACGTGTCGCAACTGAGGAGCCTGGTGGTTCAGTGGCTGCAGTGCGCGTCGCGCCGGAGTGTGGATATGGAGGGTGCGCCGCGGCTTAAGTGAAGACCGACACGCGCCGGGCCGCACCGCACTTCCTTGTATCTTAATAAAAAGAAAAGAATGCATTTGAAATTGTATTGTAGCTTGAGCATGCGCATGATTTTATTTGTCAATGTGTGCCGTGATTTCATAGCGCTGTCCACGGTGCTGAAATGAGCCTCGCTGTCATATTAAAACTCTTTTCCAGATGAGGCATTGCTACAACGATGACTTTGACAGTGTGTGGGTGTCACCATCCTCTTTCACTCACTTGAGCTTCACTAAAGAGTGCAGGTCGTCTCTCTTTTAGTTCGGCAAGGAGGAGCTGAATTCACAGTTTCTTCATGCCCGAGTGCTGCATATGTTGATGGAGACCTGTGACATAAAACACAAAGAGCTACTGATGGTGCTACGTCTGTTTTTCACTAGACTACTCATAGATATCAGTACATCAACTGACAGTTAATGTATTATTTATTTGAACTTACAATTGTACATTTATATTCAAATACATACACAAATATGAAAGAACTGTACACTATAGTGGCGGTGATTGACTGAACATCATATGTTGGGTGCACATTTAAACACAGGATCCAGGCAGCTTTCCAAGTTGCAATATTTTATTTCCAAGTAAACGGTAGTCGGTGATGAGGGGTAATGGTGGATGATTCTGTCTATATGAAAATGATAAAGGAAATATTACAATCTAGAAAGTATCAAATATACAATAAGAAATGAGGTTGTCTTAGACTAACATCAATAATACATCCACTCTTACTTTCCTCTCTTTAGCAAAGGATTAAACTCAGGAATCTAGTATAATGACACACAAGCAATAAGTAAGTCTTCATACAAGATGTAGTATCAACCAAATGAATCATTAAATGAGTGAACGTCCATAAAACTCACAGCCAGTGTCCCTTTGTTCTCGTGGATTGTTTGGAGGGAAAATAGGGGGGTCAAAGGGCGGAAGGGGCGGGTTATATAGGATTAGGGGTGTGGTCCAGGTAGGTGGGCCAGTGATGAGGCAGGTGAGGAGGAGACTTGGGATTTTAACAAATACATATACAATGGCCGTGCCACTTTAATATAAACCTAAAATTCGAAGGTAAAATCAATTATTAGTAATAATATACAAAGTGTTTACATTAAAAACAAAGTAACATGTCAACCACAAATCTATGGATCACACCAAGCATCTGAGAGATGTCTGAGCCAGAGGATCATTTCATCAGGACAGGCCGAGGTAACGCTGCTCTGCCCTGGGCACTGTGAGCACCGAGTGTCCGCAGAGGCGGAGCTGATCACCTCCGACAACGTACCGCGCTGAAATCAGTTCCAGGTTGGATATTCAACAGACATTCGCTCCAGATCCAACGGCACCCTCCTCCTTCTCCACCCCGAGATAGGTGCACGATCACGGCTTGTACAAAGTCCGACCCATCGCTCTCAACAACCGTGGTCTCATTTAGGGACCATCAACGAATTACCGTTAAAAATGGATTAAAAAAAATTATGGGAGGTACTAAAATGGAATAAAAAGAGGTGTGTCCTGACTAGGCAGTCTAGTTCTATGTTGCTGCACTGTTTTGGAATCTTTAGGGTCACATGGCCTGGACGCGATTGAGATAAAATGCTAATATTTGCATTAAAGAAATGATTGAAAGTAAATCAAGTATTTAAATGGAATATAAAGAGGTGTGTCCTGACTAGGCAGTCTAGTACTATGTTTGTACACTCACTTGGAGTCTTTGGGTCACATTGCCTGGAAGCTATTGAGCTAAAATGCTAATATTTACATTATTAAAATTATAAAAAAAATAAATGAGGTAATTAAATATTAGTTTAATGTCATATGATCAAAATTAAAGTGTTAACGTTCGACTCTACACTTAGATTCAAGTGTTAAGTGTGTTTGCGGTTTGTTTCTGTCTGGTTGTGATGACTTTCTGTTGTACTCACGCCAGTAAACCGAATCCAGTCTGGGGTTTGTAGCAGGTTTGTACTGTAGCAGGTTTGCATTGGTGCTGCAAACAGAGAGTGAGACACAAACATGGGACTGTGATGGTTTCATTAAAGACAAGAGATGAGAAGAAGACTGGAGTCAGTGAGAAAACAAGGAAACAAAGTAACGTCAAACTTACGTCTGTGATCTGTCAGCATCTCCTCTCCCTCTGGTGCGGCTGTCAACACAGGAGTTTAAATATTGGCACAATGGTCAGCCAATCAGGTGTGAAAGCTTGAAATGTTTGGGGCGGGGCTTATTATTGAAAACATGTGCGCTGTGACTGAGGAGCCTGGTGGTTCAGTGGCTGCGGTGCGCGTTGAGCCGGAGTGTGGATATGGAGTGTGCGCCTGTGTGCCGCGCCACGCCGCGCGGCTTAAGTGAAGACCGACACGCGCCGGGCTGAGGTGGGATCCTGGCGGGGCCGGGCGCACCGCACTTCCTTGTATCTAAAGAAAAAAAGAAAAGAATGCATTTGAAATTGTATTGTAGCTTGAGCATGCACATGAGTTCATTTGTCAATGTGTGCCGTGATTTCATAGCGCTGTCCACGGTGATGAAATGAGCCTCGGTGTCGGCAGCGTCACGGGGCCACCTCATTTTATATTTCCAGATTGTGGCTATGTTTGCACTGAGTGTGTTTCTTTCATTTCAACAATGTAGCCATAATGGTCTCTGGTTTTATGAAGTTAATGTTGAGAATGTATCTTGTCTGCGGGGAATGAGTTACTTCAACTTTAACCATTTAGGAAACCAATTAAGTTTATTAACTCAAACAATTTAAGCATACAAAAGTATTTGATTTGAGTACAAGTAACTCAAGTATTTGTTGTTAAAGTAACTTGGGTAAAGTGCATTGTACTAATTCCATTCAGTTAATGAAAACTACTAAGTATGTGACACTTATGTGAAACGGATTTATCTGAACTGAAATGATCTTCTTTATACAAATGTTAATACTTAAGTTGAATTGACTCTTTTCTTTCTACTAAATCAAATTATTACATTCTACTTCTGACAACTTCAAATGGAGAGCGTAGATCAGTGTGTGAGCCATTACAACCTGATTGTGAGGACCAGAGACACATGGTGAGTTTCAAAGGGAACTCCTGCAGGAACCTGATCTTCATTCACTACTGCCACCAGGGCCACTGCCCCTCTTGGGTTGCTTCCAACTCATCCTGAAAAGGGAACAAACACATGTTCAGTGTTTTCAGTGTATTCAGACAAATCATTCAACTTAAAAAAGAAAACATGATGTCATCATCACTACTTGCGATGCAATAGTCAAATAGAAGCACTGTCAATAAAAAGGTAAACATGTTGCATGTATTATTTGTGAAATGTGGCGTTGTTTGTAGTTTAGTGTGTTTCCGCGTTTTCACGGCAGGGATGGCGTCTGCTGAGACGCTGATTCCGCGGCTGCTGTGCGTTTGGCGCTGCGGTGGCGGTACGTGTCGTGTTTGCGCTGACTGTGTGCCCCGCCGCGCGGCTTAAGTGAGGACCGACACGCGCCGGGCCGAGGTGGGATCTCGGTGCCGTGTGCTGTGGCTGCGGTACGTGTCGCAACTGAGGAGCCTGGTGGTTCAGCGGCAGCGGTGCGCCGGAGTGTGGATATGGAGTGGCTCGGGAACAAACACATGTTCAGTGTTTTCAGTGTATTCAGACAAATCATTCAACTTAAAAAAGAAAACATGATGTCATCATCACTACTTGCGATGCAATAGTCAAATAGAAGCACTGTCAATAAAAAGGTAAACATGTTGCATGTATTATTTGTGAAATGTGGCGTTGTTTGTAGTTTAGTGTGTTTCCGCGTTTTCACGGCAGGGATGGCGTCTGCTGAGACGCTGGTTCCGCGGCTGCTGTGCGTTTGGCGCTGCGGCGGCGGTACGTGTCGTGTTTGCGCTGACTGTGTGCCCCGCCGCGTGGCTTAAGTGAGGACCGACACGCGCCGGGCCGAGGTGGGATCTCGGTGCCGTGTGCTGTGGCTGCGGTACATGTGGCAACTGAGGAGCCTGGTGGTTCAGCGGCTGCGGTGCGCGTCGCGCCGTTGTGCGGATATGGAGGGTGCGCCTGTGCGCTGCGCCACGCCGCGCGGCTTAAGTGAAGACCGACACGCGCCGGGCCGAGGCGGGGCCGGGCGCACCGCACTTTTTTTATGAAGTTAATGTTGAGAATGTATCTTGAATGTATCTGGGTTTGCGCGGGCTCCGAGGCTGCTGTGCGCTCCGTGCGCTCCGCGGCTGCGGTTCCGGTGCCGTGCGCTGCGGCGGCGGTACCTGTCGTAACTGGGGAGCCTTGTGGTTCCGCGGCCGCGGTGCGTGTCCTCACTTAAACTGTGAGGACTGTACTCATGAGTTTATTTGTCAATGTGTGCCGTGATTTCATAGCGCTGTCCACGGTGCTGAAATGAGCCTCGGTGTCGGCAGCGTCACAGGGTGACCTCATTTTATATTTCCAGATTGTGGCTATGTTTGCACTGAGTGTGTTTCTTTAATTTCAACAATGTAGCCATAATGGTCTCCAACAACGGTGAACAAAACAAACGCCACAGAAGCTGCAGTGCAAACTCCACCCACCTATAACTGCAGAGGAAAAACTACATGTCTACTATAAACTGCTTTCTATATTCCTTCCTGGTTGGATTTAAACACACATCTGCCAATTTATTAGGTACACATTTTCTGTTTATGAACACACTGATTGAAGGAGCCAATCACATGGCAGTAAGTCATTGCATTTAGGCAGGTAGACATGATCAGGACGCCCAAATCAAGTTCAAACAGACTATCAGCATTAGGAAGAAAGGTGATTCAAGGAGCTTTTAATGTGGCATGGTTACTGGTAGTATTTTTACAAACTGCTTGCACAACCACGGTGTGACAAACAGAAAATATCCAGTGATGCCATGTTGAGGTCAAAGATCAGCAGAAAGGCCATGCTAAGAAAGCAAAAGGAACTCAAATCAGCGCAACCAAAGTGTGCAGAACACCATCTGAAGGCACAACACATTGAACCTTGCCGAAAAATGACTGCCTCCGACGGGAACGCGCATCGGTTAAGAGGTAGTGAGCGTAGGTCTACTGGTAGATATAATACTGTATACAGGGTACACCCTATAAGTCGTTGTTTGAAGGAGCGATACTGACCAAATTCATTGTACATGCACCTGTTTTCCTCGACTGCTAATGCTGAAAAGATAGAGAATGTAAGCCCTAACAATCCAGAGTTACAGGGTGCAGTCACTTCTCGGCAGGCCCTGCCGAAATGTGACAGCACCCTGTAACTCTTTATTGCAAGAAGCAATATTGACCAAATTCACTGTACATGCACCTGGTTTCCTCTACTTTCCTCTCCTCTACTGATTCTTCCAATTAGCCACTCACAGTGTGACTCCTGGCTGCTGAGTTAGTTAGCACCAGTTAGTTACTAGAAACCCAAGCCTTTTTAGATGATTTATATTAATAAATACACCATTAAATAACGACTTAAGTGTCATTAATTATTTAAATTAATAAATAGCCTTTTCAATAATTACTTACATCACATTGGTTTTCTTAGGTTACAAAATACTGACCTGGGTTTTTTTCGTCATCACTTAGTAACAATAATAATAATAATAATAATAATAATAATAATAATAATATTCAGTGGAGCTCCACTTCAGGTTTTACTTGATACTCATTCCAAACTAAATGTTTATTTAAATATTAGTTTAAATGTCATATGATAAAAAAAAGTGTTAAAGTTTGAGTGTACACTTACAATTAAGTGTTAAGTGTGTTTGTTTCTGTTTGGTTGTGATGAGTTTCTGTTGTACTCACACCATCAAACCGAATCCAGTTCAGTCCGTCCATGAATACCAGTCAGGGTTTTGTAGCAGGTTTGCGTTGATGCTGCAAACAGAGAGTGAGACACAAACAGGTGACTGTGATCGTTTCATTAAAGACAAGAGATGAGAAGAAGACTGATGTCAGTGAATAAACAAGGAAACAAAGTAACGTCAAACTTACATCTGTGATCTGTCCCTCTGGTGCGGCTGTCAACACAGGAGTTTAAATATTGGCACAATGGTCAGCCAATCAGGTGTGAAAGCTTGAAATGTTTGGGGCGGGGCTTATTATTGAAAACATGTGCGCTGTGACTGAGGAGCCTGGTGGTTCAGTGGCTGCGGTGCGCGTTGAGCCGGAGTGTGGATATGGAGTGTGCGCCTGTGTGCCGCGCCACGCCGCGCGGCTTAAGTGAAGACCGACACGCGCCGGGCTGAGGTGGGATCCTGGCGGGGCCGGGCGCACCGCACTTCCTTGTATCTAAAGAAAAAAAGAAAAGAATGCATTTGAAATTGTATTGTAGCTTGAGCATGCACATGAGTTCATTTGTCAATGTGTGCCGTGATTTCATAGCGCTGTCCACGGTGATGAAATGAGCCTCGTGTCGGCAGCGTCACGGGGCCACCTCATTTTATATTTCCAGATTGTGGCTATGTTTGCACTGAGTGTGTTTCTTTCATTTCAACAATGTAGCCATAATGGTCTCTGGTTTTATGAAGTTAATGTTGAGAATGTATCTTGTCTGCGGGGAATGAGTTACTTCAACTTTAACCATTTAGGAAACCAATTAAGTTTATTAACTCAAACAATTTAAGCATACAAAAGTATTTGATTTGAGTACAAGTAACTCAAGTATTTGTTGTTAAAGTAACTTGGGTAAAGTGCATTGTACTAATTCCATTCAGTTAATGAAAACTACTAAGTATGTGACACTTATGTGAAACGGATTTATCTGAACTGAAATGATCTTCTTTATACAAATGTTAATACTTAAGTTGAATTGACTCTTTTCTTTCTACTAAATCAAATTATTACATTCTACTTCTGACAACTTCAAATGGAGAGCGTCGATCAGTGTGTGAGCCATTACAACCTGATTGTGAGGACCAGAGACACATGGTGAGTTTCAAAGGGAACTCCTGCAGGAACCTGATCTTCATTCACTACTGCCACCAGGGCCACTGCCCCTCTTGGGTTGCTTCCAACTCATCCTGAAAAGGGAACAAACACATGTTCAGTGTTTTCAGTGTATTCAGACAAATCATTCAACTTAAAAAAGAAAACATGATGTCATCATCACTACTTGCGATGCAATAGTCAAATAGAAGCACTGTCAATAAAAAGGTAAACATGTTGCATGTATTATTTGTGAAATGTGGCGTTGTTTGTAGTTTAGTGTGTTTCCGCGTTTTCACGGCAGGGATGGCGTCTGCTGAGACGCTGGTTCCGCGGCTGCTGTGCGTTTGGCGCTGCGGCGGCGGTGCGTGTCCTCACTTAAACTGTGAGGACTGTACTCATGAGTTTATTTGTCAATGTGTGCCGTGATTTCATAGCGCTGTCCACGGTGCTGAAATGAGCCTCGGTGTCGGCAGCGTCACAGGGTGACCTCATTTTATATTTCCAGATTGTGGCTATGTTTGCACTGAGTGTGTTTCTTTAATTTCAACAATGTAGCCATAATGGTCTCCAACAACGGTGAACAAAACAAACGCCACAGAAGCTGCAGTGCAAACTCCACCCACCTATAGCTGCAGAGGAAAAACTACATGTCTACTATAAACTGCTTTCTATATTCCTTCCTGGTCGGATTTAAACACACATCTGCCAATTTATTAGGTACACATTTTCTGTTTATGAACACACTGATTGAAGGAGCCAATCACATGGCAGTAAGTCATTGCATTTAGGCAGGTAGACATGATCAGGACGCCCAAATCAAGTTCAAACAGACTATCAGCATTAGGAAGAAAGGTGATTCAAGGAGCTTTTAATGTGGCATGGTTACTGGTAGTATTTTTACAAACTGCTTGCACAACCACGGTGTGACAAACAGAAAATATACAGTGATGCCATGTTGAGGTCAACGATCAGCAGAAAGGCCATGCTAAGAAAGCAAAAGGAACTCAAATCAGCGCAACCAAAGTGTGCAGAACACCATCTGAAGGCACAACACATTGAACCTTGCCGAAAAATGACTGCCTCCGACGGGAACGCGCATCGGTTAAGAGGTAGTGAGCGTAGGTCTACTGGTAGATATAATACTGTATACAGGGTACACCCTATAAGTCGTTGTTTGAAGGAGCGATACTGACCAAATTCATTGTACATGCACCTGTTTTCCTCGACTGCTAATGCTGAAAAGATAGAGAATGTAAGCCCTAACAATCCAGAGTTACAGGGTGCAGTCACTTCTCGGCAGGCCCTGCCGAAATGTGACAGCACCCTGTAACTCTTTATTGCAAGAAGCAATATTGACCAAATTCACTGTACATGCACCTGGTTTCCTCTACTTTCCTCTCCTCTACTGATTCTTCCAATTAGCCACTCACAGTGTGACTCCTGGCTGCTGAGTTAGTTAGCACCAGTTAGTTACTAGAAACCCAAGCCTTTTTAGATGATTTATATTAATAAATACACCATTAAATAATGACTTCAGTGTCATTAATTATTTAAATTAATAAATAGCCTTTTCAATAATTACTTACATCACATTGGTTTTCTTAGGTTACAAAATACTGACCTGGGTTTTTTTCGTCATCACTTAGTAACAACAATAATAATAATAATAAGAATAATATTCAGTGGAGCTCCACTTCAGGTTTTACTTGATACTCATTCCAAACTAAATGTTTATTTAAATATTAGTTTAAATGTCATATGATAAAAAAAAAGTGTTAAAGTTTGAGTGTACACTTACAATTAAGTGTTAAGTGTGTTTGTTTCTGTTTGGTTGTGATGAGTTTCTGTTGTACTCACACCAGCAAACCGAATCCAGTTCAGTCCGTCCATGAATACCAGTCCGGGTTTTGTAGCAGGTTTGCGTTGATGCTGCAAACAGAGAGTGAGACACAAACAGGTGACTGTGATCGTTTCATTAAAGACAAGAGATGAGAAGAAGACTGATGTCAGTGAAGAAACAAGGAAACAAAGTAACGTCAAACTTACGTCTGTGATCTGTCCCTCTGGTGCGGCTGTCAACACAGGAGTTTAAATATTGGCACAATGGTCAGCCAATCATGTGTGAAAGCTTGAAATGTTTGGGGCGGGGCTTATTATTGAAAACATGTGCGCTGTGACTGAGGAGCCTGGTGGTTCAGTGGCTGCGGTGCGCGTTGAGCCGGAGTGTGGATATGGAGTGTGCGCCTGTGTGCCGCGCCACGCCGCGCGGCTTAAGTGAAGACCGACACGCGCCGGGCTGAGGTGGGATCCTGGCGGGGCCGGGCGCACCGCACTTCCTTGTATCTAAAGAAAAAAAGAAAAGAATGCATTTGAAATTGTATTGTAGCTTGAGTATGCACATGAGTTCATTTGTCAATGTGTGCCGTGATTTCATAGCGCTGTCCACGGTGATGAAATGAGCCTCGGTGTCGGCAGCGTCACGGGGCCACCTCATTTTATATTTCCAGATTGTGGCTATGTTTGCACTGAGTGTGTTTCTTTCATTTCAACAATGTAGCCATAATGGTCTCTGGTTTTATGAAGTTAATGTTGAGAATGTATCTTGTCTGCGGGGAATGAGTTACTTCAACTTTAACCATTTAGGAAACCAATTAAGTTTATTAACTCAAACAATTTAAGCATACAAAAGTATTTGATTTGAGTACAAGTAACTCAAGTATTTGTTGTTAAAGTAACTTGGGTAAAGTGCATTGTACTAATTCCATTCAGTTAATGAAAACTACTAAGTATGTGACACTTATGTGAAACGGATTTATCTGAACTGAAATGATCTTCTTTATACAAATGTTAATACTTAAGGCGAATTGACTCTTTTCTTTCTACTAAATCAAATTATTACATTCTACTTCTGACAACTTCAAATGGAGAGCGTAGATCAGTGTGTGAGCCATTACAACCTGATTGTGAGGACCAGAGACACATGGTGAGTTTCAAAGGGAACTCCTGCAGGAACCTGATCTTCATTCACTACTGCCACCAGGGCCACTGCCCCTCTTGGGTTGCTTCCAACTCATCCTGAAAAGGGAACAAACACATGTTCAGTGTTTTCAGTGTATTCAGACAAATCATTCAACTTAAAAAAGAAAACATGATGTCATCATCACTACTTGCGATGCAATAGTCAAATAGAAGCACTGTCAATAAAAAGGTAAACATGTTGCATGTATTATTTGTGAAATGTGGCGTTGTTTGTAGTTTAGTGTGTTTCCGCGTTTTCACGGCAGGGATGGCGTCTGCTGAGACGCTGATTCCGCGGCTGCTGTGCGTTTGGCGCTGCGGTGGCGGTACGTGTCGTGTTTGCGCTGACTGTGTGCCCCGCCGCGCGGCTTAAGTGAGGACCGACACGCGCCGGGCCGAGGTGGGATCTCGGTGCCGTGTGCTGTGGCTGCGGTACGTGTCGCAACTGAGGAGCCTGGTGGTTCAGCGGCAGTGGTGCGCCGGAGTGTGGATATGGAGTGGCTCGGGAACAAACACATGTTCAGTGTTTTCAGTGTATTCAGACAAATCATTCAACTTAAAAAAGAAAACATGATGTCATCATCACTACTTGCGATGCAATAGTCAAATAGAAGCACTGTCAATAAAAAGGTAAACATGTTGCATGTATTATTTGTGAAATGTGGCGTTGTTTGTAGTTTAGTGTGTTTCCGCGTTTTCACGGCAGGGATGGCGTCTGCTGAGACGCTGGTTCCGCGGCTGCTGTGCGTTTGGCGCTGCAGCGGCGGTACGTGTCGTGTTTGCGCTGACTGTGTGCCCCGCCGCGCGGCTTAAGTGAGGACCGACACGCGCCGGGCCGAGGTGGGATCTCGGTGCCGTGTGCTGTGGCTGCGGTACGTGTGGCAACTGAGGAGCCTGGTGGTTCAGCGGCTGCGGTGCGCGTCGCGCCGTTGTGCGGATATGGAGGGTGCGCCTGTGCGCTGCGCCACGCCGCGCGGCTTAAGTGAAGACCGACACGCGCCGGGCCGAGGCGGGGCCGGGCGCACCGCACTTTTTTTATGAAGTTAATGTTGAGAATGTATCTTGAATGTATCTCGGTTTGCGCGGGCTCCGTGGCTGCTGTGCGCTCCGTGCGCTCCGCGGCTGCGGTTCCGGTGCCGTGCGCTGCGGCGGCGGTACCTGTCGTAACTGGGGAGCCTGGTGGTTCCGCGGCCGCGGTGCGTGTCCTCACTTAAACTGTGAGGACTGTACTCATGAGTTTATTTGTCAATGTGTGCCGTGATTTCATAGCGCTGTCCACGGTGCTGAAATGAGCCTCGGTGTCGGCAGCGTCACAGGGTGACCTCATTTTATATTTCCAGATTGTGGCTATGTTTGCACTGAGTGTGTTTCTTTAATTTCAACAATGTAGCCATAATGGTCTCCAACAACGGTGAACAAAACAAACGCCACAGAAGCTGCAGTGCAAACTCCACCCACCTATAGCTGCAGAGGAAAAACTACATGTCTACTATAAACTGCTTTCTATATTCCTTCCTGGTTGGATTTAAACACACATCTGCCAATTTATTAGGTACACATTTTCTGTTTATGAACACACTGATTGAAGGAGCCAATCACATGGCAGTAAGTCATTGCATTTAGGCAGGTAGACATGATCAGGACGCCCAAATCAAGTTCAAACAGACTATCAGCATTAGGAAGAAAGGTGATTCAAGGAGCTTTTAATGTGGCATGGTTACTGGTAGTATTTTTACAAACTGCTTGCACAACCACGGTGTGACAAACAGAAAATATCCAGTGATGCCATGTTGAGGTCAAAGATCAGCAGAAAGGCCATGCTAAGAAAGCAAAAGGAACTCAAATCAGCGCAACCAAAGTGTGCAGAACACCATCTGAAGGCACAACACATTGAACCTTGCCGAAAAATGACTGCCTCCGACGGGAACGCGCATCGGTTAAGAGGTAGTGAGCGTAGGTCTACTGGTAGATATAATACTGTATACAGGGTACACCCTATAAGTCGTTGTTTGAAGGAGGGATACTGACCAAATTCATTGTACATGCACCTGTTTTCCTCGACTGCTAATGCTGAAAAGATAGAGAATGTAAGCCCTAACAATCCAGAGTTACAGGGTGCAGTCACTTCTCGGCAGGCCCTGCCGAAATGTGACAGCACCCTGTAACTCTTTATTGCAAGAAGCAATATTGACCAAATTCACTGTACATGCACCTGGTTTCCTCTACTTTCCTCTCCTCTACTGATTCTTCCAATTAGCCACTCACAGTGTGACTCCTGGCTGCTGAGTTAGTTAGCACCAGTTAGTTACTAGAAACCCAAGCCTTTTTAGATGATTTATATTAATAAATACACCATTAAATAATGACTTCAGTGTCATTAATTATTTAAATTAATAAATAGCCTTTTCAATAATTACTTACATCACATTGGTTTTCTTAGGTTACAAAATACTAACCTGGGTTTTTTTCGTCATCACTTAGTAACAATAATAATAATAATAATAATAATAAGAATAATATTCAGTGGAGCTCCACTTCAGGTTTTACTTGATACTCATTCCAAACTAAATGTTTATTTAAATATTAGTTTAAATGTCATATGATAAAAAAAAAGTGTTAAAGTTTGAGTGTACACTTACAATTAAGTGTTAAGTGTGTTTGTTTCTGTTTGGTTGTGATGAGTTTCTGTTGTACTCACACCAGCAAACCAAATCCAGTTCAGTCCGTCCATGAATACCAGTCCGGGTTTTGTAGCAGGTTTGCGTTGATGCTGCAAACAGAGAGTGAGACACAAACAGGTGACTGTGATCGTTTCATTAAAGACAAGAGATGAGAAGAAGACTGATGTCAGTGAAGAAACAAGGAAACAAAGTAACGTCAAACTTACATCTGTGATCTGTCCCTCTGGTGCGGCTGTCAACACAGGAGTTTAAATATTGGCACAATGGTCAGCCAATCAGGTGTGAAAGCTTGAAATGTTTGGGGCGGGGCTTATTATTGAAAACATGTGCGCTGTGACTGAGGAGCCTGGTGGTTCAGTGGCTGCGGTGCGCGTTGAGCCGGAGTGTGGATATGGAGTGTGCGCCTGTGTGCCGCGCCACGCCGCGCGGCTTAAGTGAAGACCGACACGCGCCGGGCTGAGGTGGGATCCTGGCGGGGCCGGGCGCACCGCACTTCCTTGTATCTAAAGAAAAAAAGAAAAGAATGCATTTGAAATTGTATTGTAGCTTGAGCATGCACATGAGTTCATTTGTCAATGTGTGCCGTGATTTCATAGCGCTGTCCAGGTGATGAAATGAGCCTCGGTGTCGGCAGCGTCACGGGGCCACCTCATTTTATATTTCCAGATTGTGGCTATGTTTGCACTGAGTGTGTTTCTTTCATTTCAACAATGTAGCCATAATGGTCTCTGGTTTTATGAAGTTAATGATGAGAATGTATCTTGTCTGCGGGGAATGAGTTACTTCAACTTTAACCATTTAGGAAACCAATTAAGTTTATTAACTCAAACAATTTAAGCATACAAAAGTATTTGATTTGAGTACAAGTAACTCAAGTATTTGTTGTTAAAGTAACTTGGGTAAAGTGCATTGTACTAATTCCATTCAGTTAATGAAAACTACTAAGTATGTGACACTTATGTGAAACGGATTTATCTGAACTGAAATGATCTTCTTTATACAAATGTTAATACTTAAGTTGAATTGACTCTTTTCTTTCTACTAAATCAAATTATTACATTCTACTTCTGACAACTTCAAATGGAGAGCGTAGATCAGTGTGTGAGCCATTACAACCTGATTGTGAGGACCAGAGACACATGGTGAGTTTCAAAGGGAACTCCTGCAGGAACCTGATCTTCATTCACTACTGCCACCAGGGCCACTGCCCCTCTTGGGTTGCTTCCAACTCATCCTGAAAAGGGAACAAACACATGTTCAGTGTTTTCAGTGTATTCAGACAAATCATTCAACTTAAAAAAGAAAAGTCGTTGTTTGAAGGAGCGATACTGACCAAATTCATTGTACATGCACCTGTTTTCCTCGACTGCTAATGCTGAAAAGATAGAGAATGTAAGCCCTAACAATCCAGAGTTACAGGGTGCAGTCACTTCTCGGCAGGCCCTGCCGAAATGTGACAGCACCCTGTAACTCTTTATTGCAAGAAGCAATATTGACCAAATTCACTGTACATGCACCTGGTTTCCTCTACTTTCCTCTCCTCTACTGATTCTTCCAATTAGCCACTCACAGTGTGACTCCTGGCTGCTGAGTTAGTTAGCACCAGTTAGTTACTAGAAACCCAAGCCTTTTTAGATGATTTATATTAATAAATACACCATTAAATAATGACTTCAGTGTCATTAATTATTTAAATTAATAAATAGCCTTTTCAATAATTACTTACATCACATTGGTTTTCTTAGGTTACAAAATACTGACCTGGGTTTTTTTCGTCATCACTTAGTAACAACAATAATAATAATAATAATAATAATAATAATAATACTAAGAATAATATTCAGTGGAGCTCCACTTCAGGTTTTACTTGATACTCGCACAGCCACGCCGTGCGGCTTAAGTGAAGACCGACACGCGCCGGGCCGAGGCGGGGCCGGGCGCACTGCACTTTTTTTATGAAGTTAATGTTGAGAATGTATCTTGAATGTATCTCGGTTTGCGCGGGCTCCGTGGCTGCTGTGCGCTCCGTGCGCTCCGCGGCTGCGGTTCCGGTGCCGTGCGCTGCGGCGGCGGTACCTGTCGTAACTGGGGAGCCTTGTGGTTCCGCGGCCGCGGTGCGTGTCCTCACTTAAACTGTGAGGACTGTACTCAGGCCAGTAAACTAACCTGATCTTCATTCACTACTGCCACCAGGGCCACTGCCCCTCTTGGGGTTGCTTCCAACTCATCCTGAAAAGGGAACAAACACATGTTCAGTGTTTTCAGTGTATTCAGACAAATCATTCAACTTAAAAAAGAAAACATGATGTCATCATCACTACTTGCGATGCAATAGTCAAATAGAAGCACTGTCAATAAAAAGGTAAACATGTTGCATGTATTATTTGTGAAATGTGGCGTTGTTTGTAGTTTAGTGTGTTTCCGCGTTTTCACGGCAGGGATGGCGTCTGCTGAGACGCTGATTCCGCGGCTGCTGTGCGTTTGGCGCTGCGGTGGCGGTACGTGTCGTGTTTGCGCTGACTGTGTGCCCCGCCGCGCGGCTTAAGTGAGGACCGACACGCGCCGGGCCGAGGTGGGATCTCGGTGCCGTGTGCTGTGGCTGCGGTACGTGTGGCAACTGAGGAGCCTGGTGGTTCAGCGGCTGCGGTGCGCGTCGCGCCGTTGTGCGGATATGGAGGGTGCGCCTGTGCGCTGCGCCACGCCGCGCGGCTTAAGTGAAGACCGACACGCGCCGGGCCGAGGCGGGGCCGGGCGCACTGCACTTTTTTTATGAAGTTAATGTTGAGAATGTATCTTGAATGTATCTCGGTTTGCGCGGGCTCCGTGGCTGCTGTGCGCTCCGTGCGCTCCGCGGCTGCGGTTCCGGTGCCGTGCGCTGCGGCGGCGGTACCTCTCGTAACTGGGGAGCCTTGTGGTTCCGCGGCCGCGGTGCGTGTCCTCACTTAAACTGTGAGGACTGTACTCAGGCCAGTAAACTAACCTGATCTTCATTCACTACTGCCACCAGGGCCACTGCCCCTCTTGGGGTTGCTTCCAACTCATCCTGAAAAGGGAACAAACACATGTTCAGTGTTTTCAGTGTATTCAGACAAATCATTCAACTTAAAAAAGAAAACATGATGTCATCATCACTACTTGCGATGCAATAGTCAAATAGAAGCACTGTCAATAAAAAGGTAAACATGTTGCATGTATTATTTGTGAAATGTGGCGTTGTTTGTAGTTTAGTGTGTTTCCGCGTTTTCACGGCAGGGATGGCGTCTGCTGAGACGCTGATTCCGCGGCTGCTGTGCGTTTGGCGCTGCGGTGGCGGTACGTGTCGTGTTTGCGCTGACTGTGTGCCCCGCCGCGCGGCTTAAGTGAGGACCGACACGCGCCGGGCCGAGGTGGGATCTCGGTGCCGTGTGCTGTGGCTGCGGTACGTGTCGCAACTGAGGAGCCTGGTGGTTCAGCGGCAGCGGTGCGCCGGAGTGTGGATATGGAGTGGCTCGGGAACAAACACATGTTCAGTGTTTTCAGTGTATTCAGACAAATCATTCAACTTAAAAAAGAAAACATGATGTCATCATCACTACTTGCGATGCAATAGTCAAATAGAAGCACTGTCAATAAAAAGGTAAACATGTTGCATGTATTATTTGTGAAATGTGGCGTTGTTTGTAGTTTAGTGTGTTTCCGCGTTTTCACGGCAGGGATGGCGTCTGCTGAGACGCTGGTTCCGCGGCTGCTGTGCGTTTGGCGCTGCGGCGGCGGTACGTGTCGTGTTTGCGCTGACTGTGTGCCCCACCGCGCGGCTTAAGTGAGGACCGACACGCGCCGGGCCGAGGTGGGATCTCGGTGCCGTGTGCTGTGGCTGCGGTACGTGTGGCAACTGAGGAGCCTGGTGGTTCAGCGGCTGCGGTGCGCGTCGCGCCGTTGTGCGGATATGGAGGGTGCGCCTGTGCGCTGCGCCACGCCGCGCGGCTTAAGTGAAGACCGACACGCGCCGGGCCGAGGCGGGGCCGGGCGCACCGCACTTTTTTTATGAAGTTAATGTTGAGAATGTATCTTGAATGTATCTCGGTTTGCGCGGGCTCCGTGGCTGCTGTGCGCTCCGTGCGCTCCGCGCGCTCCGCGGCTGCGGTTCCGGTGCCGTGCGCTGCGGCGGCGGTACCTGTCGTAACTGGGGAGCCTTGTGGTTCCGCGGCCGCGGTGCGTGTCCTCACTTAAACTGTGAGGACTGTACTCAGGCCAGTAAACTAACCTGATCTTCATTCACTACTGCCACCAGGGCCACTGCCCCTCTTGGGTTGCTTCCAACTCATCCTGAAAAGGGAACAAACACATGTTCAGTGTTTTCAGTGTATTCAGACAAATCATTCAACTTAAAAAAGAAAACATGATGTCATCATCACTACTTGCGATGCAATAGTCAAATAGAAGCACTGTCAATAAAAAGGTAAACATGTTGCATGTATTATTTGTGAAATGTGGCGTTGTTTGTAGTTTAGTGTGTTTCCGCGTTTTCACGGCAGGGATGGCGTCTGCTGAGACGCTGATTCCGCGGCTGCTGTGCGTTTGGCGCTGCGGTGGCGGTACGTGTCGTGTTTGCGCTGACTGTGTGCCCCGCCGCGCGGCTTAAGTGAGGACCGACACGCGCCGGGCCGAGGTGGGATCTCGGTGCCGTGTGCTGTGGCTGCGGTACGTGTGGCAACTGAGGAGCCTGGTGGTTCAGCAGCTGCGGTGCGCGTCGCGCCGTTGTGCGGATATGGAGGGTGCGCCTGTGCGCTGCGCCACGCCGCGCGGCTTAAGTGAAGACCGACACGCGCCGGGCCGAGGCGGGGCCGGGCGCACCGCACTTTTTTTATGAAGTTAATGTTGAGAATGTATCTTGAATGTATCTCGGTTTGCGCGGGCTCCGTGGCTGCTGTGCGCTCCGTGCGTTCCGCGGCTGCGGTTCCGGTGCCGTGCGCTGCGGCGGCGGTACCTGTCGTAACTGGGGAGCCTTGTGGTTCCGCGGCCGCGGTGCGTGTCCTCACTTAAACTGTGAGGACTGTACTCAGGCCAGTAAACTAACCTGATCTTCATTCACTACTGCCACCAGGGCCACTGCCCCTCTTGGGTTGCTTCCAACTCATCCTGAAAAGGGAACAAACACATGTTCAGTGTTTTCAGTGTATTCAGACAAATCATTCAACTTAAAAAAGAAAACATGATGTCATCATCACTACTTGCGATGCAATAGTCAAATAGAAGCACTGTCAATAAAAAGGTAAACATGTTGCATGTATTATTTGTGAAATGTGGCGTTGTTTGTAGTTTAGTGTGTTTCCGCGTTTTCACGGCAGGGATGGCGTCTGCTGAGACGCTGATTCCGCGGCTGCTGTGCGTTTGGCGCTGCGGTGGCGGTACGTGTCGTGTTTGCGCTGACTGTGTGCCCCGCCGCGCGGCTTAAGTGAGGACCGACACGCGCCGGGCCGAGGTGGGATCTCGGTGCCGTGTGCTGTGGCTGCGGTACGTGTCGCAACTGAGGAGCCTGGTGGTTCAGCGGCAGCGGTGCGCCGGAGTGTGGATATGGAGTGGCTCGGGAACAAACACATGTTCAGTGTTTTCAGTGTATTCAGACAAATCATTCAACTTAAAAAAGAAAACATGATGTCATCATCACTACTTGCGATGCAATAGTCAAATAGAAGCACTGTCAATAAAAAGGTAAACATGTTGCATGTATTATTTGTGAAATGTGGCGTTGTTTGTAGTTTAGTGTGTTTCCGCGTTTTCACGGCAGGGATGGCGTCTGCTGAGACGCTGGTTCCGCGGCTGCTGTGCGTTTGGCGCTGCGGCGGCGGTACGTGTCGTGTTTGCGCTGACTGTGTGCCCCGCCGCGCGGCTTAAGTGAGGACCGACACGCGCCGGGCCGAGGTGGGATCTCGGTGCCGTGTGCTGTGGCTGCGGTACGTGTGGCAACTGAGGAGCCTGGTGGTTCAGCGGCTGCGGTGCGCGTCGCGCCGTTGTGCGGATATGGAGGGTGCGCCTGTGCGCTGCGCCACGCCGCGCGGCTTAAGTGAAGACCGACACGCGACGGGCCGAGGCGGGGCCGGGCGCACCGCACTTTTTTTATGAAGTTAATGTTGAGAATGTATCTTGAATGTATCTCGGTTTGCGCGGGCTCCGTGGCTGCTGTGCGCTCCGTGCGCTCCGCGGCTGCGGTTCCGGTGCCGTGCGCTGCGGCGGCGGTACCTGTCGTAACTGGGGAGCCTTGTGGTTCCGCGGCCGCGGTGCGTGTCCTCACTTAAACTGTGAGGACTGTACTCAGGCCAGTAAACTAACCTGATCTTCATTCACTACTGCCACCAGGGCCACTGCCCCTCTTGGGTTGCTTCCAACTCATCCTGAAAAGGGAACAAACACATGTTCAGTGTTTTCAGTGTATTCAGACAAATCATTCAACTTAAAAAAGAAAACATGATGTCATCATCACTACTTGCGATGCAATAGTCAAATAGAAGCACTGTCAATAAAAAGGTAAACATGTTGCATGTATTATTTGTGAAATGTGGCGTTGTTTGTAGTTTAGTGTGTTTCCGCGTTTTCACGGCAGGGATGGCGTCTGCTGAGACGCTGATTCCGCGGCTGCTGTGCGTTTGGCGCTGCGGTGGCGGTACGTGTCGTGTTTGCGCTGACTGTGTGCCCCGCCGCGCGGCTTAAGTGAGGACCGACACGCGCCGGGCCGAGGTGGGATCTCGGTGCCGTGTGCTGTGGCTGCGGTACGTGTCGCAACTGAGGAGCCTGGTGGTTCAGCGGCAGCGGTGCGCCGGAGTGTGGATATGGAGTGGCTCGGGAACAAACACATGTTCAGTGTTTTCAGTGTATTCAGACAAATCATTCAACTTAAAAAAGAAAACATGATGTCATCATCACTACTTGCGATGCAATAGTCAAATAGAAGCACTGTCAATAAAAAGGTAAACATGTTGCATGTATTATTTGTGAAATGTGGCGTTGTTTGTAGTTTAGTGTGTTTCCGCGTTTTCACGGCAGGGATGGCGTCTGCTGAGACGCTGGTTCCGCGGCTGCTGTGCGTTTGGCGCTGCGGCGGCGGTACGTGTCGTGTTTGCGCTGACTGTGTGCCCCGCCGCGCGGCTTAAGTGAGGACCGACACGCGCCGGGCCGAGGTGGGATCTCGGTGCCGTGTGCTGTGGCTGCGGTACGTGTGGCAACTGAGGAGCCTGGTGGTTCAGCGGCTGCGGTGCGCGTCGCGCCGTTGTGCGGATATGGAGGGTGCGCCTGTGCGCTGCGCCACGCCGCGCGGCTTAAGTGAAGACCGACACGCGACGGGCCGAGGCGGGGCCGGGCGCACCGCACTTTTTTTATGAAGTTAATGTTGAGAATGTATCTTGAATGTATCTCGGTTTGCGCGGGCTCCGTGGCTGCTGTGCGCTCCGTGCGCTCCGCGGCTGCGGTTCCGGTGCCGTGCGCTGCGGCGGCGGTACCTGTCGTAACTGGGGAGCCTTGTGGTTCCGCGGCCGCGGTGCGTGTCCTCACTTAAACTGTGAGGACTGTACTCAGGCCAGTAAACTAACCTGATCTTCATTCACTACTGCCACCAGGGCCACTGCCCCTCTTGGGTTGCTTCCAACTCATCCTGAAAAGGGAACAAACACATGTTCAGTGTTTTCAGTGTATTCAGACAAATCATTCAACTTAAAAAAGAAAACATGATGTCATCATCACTACTTGCGATGCAATAGTCAAATAGAAGCACTGTCAATAAAAAGGTAAACATGTTGCATGTATTATTTGTGAAATGTGGCGTTGTTTGTAGTTTAGTGTGTTTCCGCGTTTTCACGGCAGGGATGGCGTCTGCTGAGACGCTGGTTCCGCGGCTGCTGTGCGTTTGGCGCTGCGGCGGCGGTACGTGTCGTGTTTGCGCTGACTGTGTGCCCCGCCGCGCGGCTTAAGTGAGGACCGACACGCGCCGGGCCGAGGTGGGATCTCGGTGCCGTGTGCTGTGGCTGCGGTACGTGTGGCAACTGAGGAGCCTGGTGGTTCAGCGGCTGCGGTGCGCGTCGCGCCGTTGTGCGGATATGGAGGGTGCGCCTGTGCGCTGCGCCACGCCGCGCGGCTTAAGTGAAGACCGACACCCGCCGGGCCGAGGCGGGGCCGGGCGCACCGCACTTTTTTTATGAAGTTAATGTTGAGAATGTATCTTGAATGTATCTCGGTTTGCGCGGGCTCCGTGGCTGCTGTGCGCTCCGTGCGCTCCGCGGCTGCGGTTCCGGTGCCGTGCGCTGCGGCGGCGGTACCTCTCGTAACTGGGGAGCCTTGTGGTTCCGCAGCCGCGGTGCGTGTCCTCACTTAAACTGTGAGGACTGTACTCAGGCCAGTAAACTAACCTGATCTTCATTCACTACTGCCACCAGGGCCACTGCCCCTCTTGGGTTGCTTCCAACTCATCCTGAAAAGGGAACAAACACATGTTCAGTGTTTTCAGTGTATTCAGACAAATCATTCAACTTAAAAAAGAAAACATGATGTCATCATCACTACTTGCGATGCAATAGTCAAATAGAAGCACTGTCAATAAAAAGGTAAACATGTTGCATGTATTATTTGTGAAATGTGGCGTTGTTTGTAGTTTAGTGTGTTTCCGCGTTTTCACGGCAGGGATGGCGTCTGCTGAGACGCTGATTCCGCGGCTGCTGTGCGTTTGGCGCTGCAGTGGCGGTACGTGTCGTGTTTGCGCTGACTGTGTGCCCCGCCGCGCGGCTTAAGTGAGGACCGACACGCGCCGGGCCGAGGTGGGATCTCGGTGCCGTGTGCTGTGGCTGCGGTACGTGTCGCAACTGAGGAGCCTGGTGGTTCAGCGGCAGCGGTGCGCCGGAGTGTGGATATGGAGTGGCTCGGGAACAAACACATGTTCAGTGTTTTCAGTGTATTCAGACAAATCATTCAACTTAAAAAAGAAAACATGATGTCATCATCACTACTTGCGATGCAATAGTCAAATAGAAGCACTGTCAATAAAAAGGTAAACATGTTGCATGTATTATTTGTGAAATGTGGCGTTGTTTGTAGTTTAGTGTGTTTCCGCGTTTTCACGGCAGGGATGGCGTCTGCTGAGACGCTGGTTCCGCGGCTGCTGTGCGTTTGGCGCTGCGGCGGCGGTACGTGTCGTGTTTGCGCTGACTGTGTGCCCCGCCGCGCGGCTTAAGTGAGGACCGACACGCGCCGGGCCGAGGTGGGATCTCGGTGCCGTGTGCTGTGGCTGCGGTACGTGTGGCAACTGAGGAGCCTGGTGGTTCAGCGGCTGCGGTGCGCGTCGCGCCGTTGTGCGGATATGGAGGGTGCGCCTGTGCGCTGCGCCACGCCGCGCGGCTTAAGTGAAGACCGACACGCGCCGGGCCGAGGCGGGGCCGGGCGCACCGCACTTTTTTTATGAAGTTAATGTTGAGAATGTATCTTGAATGTATCTCGGTTTGCGCGGGCTCCGTGGCTGCTGTGCGCTCCGTGCGCTCCGCGGCTGCGGTTCCGGTGCCGTGCGCTGCGGCGGCGGTACCTCTCGTAACTGGGGAGCCTTGTGGTTCCGCGGCCGCGGTGCGTGTCCTCACTTAAACTGTGAGGACTGTACTCAGGCCAGTAAACTAACCTGATCTTCATTCACTACTGCCACCAGGGCCACTGCCCCTCTTGGGTTGCTTCCAACTCATCCTGAAAAGGGAACAAACACATGTTCAGTGTTTTCAGTGTATTCAGACAAATCATTCAACTTAAAAAAGAAAACATGATGTCATCATCACTACTTGCGATGCAATAGTCAAATAGAAGCACTGTCAATAAAAAGGTAAACATGTTGCATGTATTATTTGTGAAATGTGGCGTTGTTTGTAGTTTAGTGTGTTTCCGCGTTTTCACGGCAGGGATGGCGTCTGCTGAGACGCTGGTTCCGCGGCTGCTGTGCGTTTGGCGCTGCGGCGGCGGTACGTGTCGTGTTTGCGCTGACTGTGTGCCCCGCCGCGCGGCTTAAGTGAGGACCGACACGCGCCGGGCCGAGGTGGGATCTCGGTGCCGTGTGCTGTGGCTGCGGTACGTGTGGCAACTGAGGAGCCTGGTGGTTCAGCGGCTGCGGTGCGCGTCGCGCCGTTGTGCGGATATGGAGGGTGCGCCTGTGCGCTGCGCCACGCCGCGCGGCTTAAGTGAAGACCGACACCCGCCGGGCCGAGGCGGGGCCGGGCGCACCGCACTTTTTTTATGAAGTTAATGTTGAGAATGTATCTTGAATGTATCTCGGTTTGCGCGGGCTCCGTGGCTGCTGTGCGCTCCGTGCGCTCCGCGGCTGCGGTTCCGGTGCCGTGCGCTGCGGCGGCGGTACCTCTCGTAACTGGGGAGCCTTGTGGTTCCGCAGCCGCGGTGCGTGTCCTCACTTAAACTGTGAGGACTGTACTCAGGCCAGTAAACTAACCTGATCTTCATTCACTACTGCCACCAGGGCCACTGCCCCTCTTGGGTTGCTTCCAACTCATCCTGAAAAGGGAACAAACACATGTTCAGTGTTTTCAGTGTATTCAGACAAATCATTCAACTTAAAAAAGAAAACATGATGTCATCATCACTACTTGCGATGCAATAGTCAAATAGAAGCACTGTCAATAAAAAGGTAAACATGTTGCATGTATTATTTGTGAAATGTGGCGTTGTTTGTAGTTTAGTGTGTTTCCGCGTTTTCACGGCAGGGATGGCGTCTGCTGAGACGCTGATTCCGCGGCTGCTGTGCGTTTGGCGCTGCAGTGGCGGTACGTGTCGTGTTTGCGCTGACTGTGTGCCCCGCCGCGCGGCTTAAGTGAGGACCGACACGCGCCGGGCCGAGGTGGGATCTCGGTGCCGTGTGCTGTGGCTGCGGTACGTGTCGCAACTGAGGAGCCTGGTGGTTCAGCGGCAGCGGTGCGCCGGAGTGTGGATATGGAGTGGCTCGGGAACAAACACATGTTCAGTGTTTTCAGTGTATTCAGACAAATCATTCAACTTAAAAAAGAAAACATGATGTCATCATCACTACTTGCGATGCAATAGTCAAATAGAAGCACTGTCAATAAAAAGGTAAACATGTTGCATGTATTATTTGTGAAATGTGGCGTTGTTTGTAGTTTAGTGTGTTTCCGCGTTTTCACGGCAGGGATGGCGTCTGCTGAGACGCTGGTTCCGCGGCTGCTGTGCGTTTGGCGCTGCGGCGGCGGTACGTGTCGTGTTTGCGCTGACTGTGTGCCCCGCCGCGCGGCTTAAGTGAGGACCGACACGCGCCGGGCCGAGGTGGGATCTCGGTGCCGTGTGCTGTGGCTGCGGTACGTGTGGCAACTGAGGAGCCTGGTGGTTCAGCGGCTGCGGTGCGCGTCGCGCCGTTGTGCGGATATGGAGGGTGCGCCTGTGCGCTGCGCCACGCCGCGCGGCTTAAGTGAAGACCGACACGCGCCGGGCCGAGGCGGGGCCGGGCGCACCGCACTTTTTTTATGAAGTTAATGTTGAGAATGTATCTTGAATGTATCTCGGTTTGCGCGGGCTCCGTGGCTGCTGTGCGCTCCGTGCGCTCCGCGGCTGCGGTTCCGGTGCCGTGCGCTGCGGCGGCGGTACCTGTCGTAACTGGGGAGCCTGGTGGTTCCGCGGCCGCGGTGCGTGTCCTCACTTAAACTGTGAGGACTGTACTCATGAGTTTATTTGTCAATGTGTGCCGTGATTTCATAGCGCTGTCCACGGTGCTGAAATGAGCCTCGGTGTCGGCAGCGTCACAGGGTGACCTCATTTTATATTTCCAGATTGTGGCTATGTTTGCACTGAGTGTGTTTCTTTAATTTCAACAATGTAGCCATAATGGTCTCCAACAACGGTGAACAAAACAAACGCCACAGAAGCTGCAGTGCAAACTCCACCCACCTATAGCTGCAGAGGAAAAACTACATGTCTACTATAAACTGCTTTCTATATTCCTTCCTGGTTGGATTTAAACACACATCTGCCAATTTATTAGGTACACATTTTCTGTTTATGAACACACTGATTGAAGGAGCCAATCACATGGCAGTAAGTCATTGCATTTAGGCAGGTAGACATGATCAGGACGCCCAAATCAAGTTGAAACAGACTATCAGCATTAGGAAGAAAGGTGATTCAAGGAGCTTTTAATGTGGCATGGTTACTGGTAGTATTTTTACAAACTGCTTGCACAACCACGGTGTGACAAACAGAAAATATCCAGTGATGCCATGTTGAGGTCAAAGATCAGCAGAAAGGCCATGCTAAGAAAGCAAAAGGAACTCAAATCAGCGCAACCAAAGTGTGCAGAACACCATCTGAAGGCACAACACATTGAACCTTGCCGAAAAATGACTGCCTCCGACGGGAACGCGCATCGGTTAAGAGGTAGTGAGCGTAGGTCTACTGGTAGATATAATACTGTATACAGGGTACACCCTATAAGTCGTTGTTTGAAGGAGCGATACTGACCAAATTCATTGTACATGCACCTGTTTTCCTCGACTGCTAATGCTGAAAAGATAGAGAATGTAAGCCCTAACAATCCAGAGTTACAGGGTGCAGTCACTTCTCGGCAGGCCCTGCCGAAATGTGACAGCACCCTGTAACTCTTTATTGCAAGAAGCAATATTGACCAAATTCACTGTACATGCACCTGGTTTCCTCTACTTTCCTCTCCTCTACTGATTCTTCCAATTAGCCACTCACAGTGTGACTCCTGGCTGCTGAGTTAGTTAGCACCAGTTAGTTACTAGAAACCCAAGCCTTTTTAGATGATTTATATTAATAAATACACCATTAAATAACGACTTAAGTGTCATTAATTATTTAAATTAATAAATAGCCTTTTCAATAATTACTTACATCACATTGGTTTTCTTAGGTTACAAAATACTGACCTGGGTTTTTTTCGTCATCACTTAGTAACAACAATAATAATAATAATAATAATAATAATAATATTCAGTGGAGCTCCACTTCAGGTTTTACTTGATACTCATTCCAAATTAAATGTTTATTTAAATATTAGTTTAAATGTCATATGATTAAAAAAAAAGTGTTAAAGTTTGAGTGTACACTTACAATTAAGTGTTAAATGTGTTTGTTTCTGTTTGGTTGTGATGAGTTTCTGTTGTACTCACACCAGCAAACCAAATCCAGTTCAGTCCGTCCATGAATACCAGTCCGGGTTTTGTAGCAGGTTTGCGTTGATGCTGCAAACAGAGAGTGAGACACAAACAGGTGACTGTGATCGTTTCATTAAAGACAAGAGATGAGAAGAAGACTGATGTCAGTGAAGAAACAAGGAAACAAAGTAACGTCAAACTTACATCTGTGATCTGTCCCTCTGGTGCGGCTGTCAACACAGGAGTTTAAATATTGGCACAATGGTCAGCCAATCAGGTGTGAAAGCTTGAAATGTTTGGGGCGGGGCTTATTATTGAAAACATGTGCGCTGTGACTGAGGAGCCTGGTGGTTCAGTGGCTGCGGTGCGCGTTGAGCCGGAGTGTGGATATGGAGTGTGCGCCTGTGTGCCGCGCCACGCCGCGCAGCTTAAGTGAAGACCGACACGCGCCGGGCTGAGGTGGGATCCTGGCGGGGCCGGGCGCACCGCACTTCCTTGTATCTAAAGAAAAAAAGAAAAGAATGCATTTGAAATTGTATTGTAGCTTGAGCATGCACATGAGTTCATTTGTCAATGTGTGCCGTGATTTCATAGCGCTGTCCACGGTGATGAAATGAGCCTCGGTGTCGGCAGGGTCACGGGGCCACCTCATTTTATATTTCCAGATTGTGGCTATGTTTGCACTGAGTGTGTTTCTTTCATTTCAACAATGTAGCCATAATGGTCTCTGGTTTTATGAAGTTAATGTTGAGAATGTATCTTGTCTGCGGGGTATGAGTTACTTCAACTTTAACCATTTAGGAAACCAATTAAGTTTATTAACTCAAACAATTTAAGCATACAAAAGTATTTGATTTGAGTACAAGTAACTCAAGTATTTGTTGTTAAAGTAACTTGGGTAAATTGCATTGTACTAATTCCATTCAGTTAATGAAAACTACTAAGTATGTGACACTTATGTGAAACGGATTTATCTGAACTGAAATGATCTTCTTTATACAAATGTTAATACTTAAGTTGAATTGACTCTTTTCTTTCTACTAAATCAAATTATTACATTCTACTTCTGACAACTTCAAATGGAGAGCGTAGATCAGTGTGTGAGCCATTACAACCTGATTGTGAGGACCAGAGACACATGGTGAGTTTCAAAGGGAACTCCTGCAGGAACCTGATCTTCATTCACTACTGCCACCAGGGCCACTGCCCCTCTTGGGTTGCTTCCAACTCATCCTGAAAAGGGAACAAACACATGTGCAGTGTTTTCAGTGTATTCAGACAAATCATTCAACTTAAAAAAGAAAACATGATGTCATCATCACTACTTGCAATAGTCAAATAGAAGCACTGTCAATAAAAAGGTAAACATGTTGCATGTATTAGTTGTGAAATGTGGCGTTACACTGTACTCACATCTTATACCAAACTGAGAATACAAGTGCGTGTCCTCACTTAAACTGTGAGGACTGTACTCACGCCAGTAAACCGAATCCAGTCTGGGGTTTGATTCAAGATTCAAGATTCAAAGTGTTTATTGTCATATGCACAGTAAAGAAACACGTTTCCCTGTACAATGAAATTCTTACTTTGCTGTCCACTCAAAAAACACCAGCATAAAGTAAAAAGTAAAAAAAGTAAAAAAGAGATGCTTTTGTAAAAAAAAGTATAAATATACATAAGAAAAATATAAATATAACAAGAGACTAAAATAACATATATGCATAAAATAAGTGTAAAAATATGAACTGTACATAAAGTGAACACAGATTTAAAGTGACAATGTTTCAGGTTTTAAAGTGACGGTAACAGATTAAAGTGACAGTGTAACCAGGTGACAGGATTATTGTAGTCCCGTTCAGCTGTTGAGGATTCTGATGGCAGTGGGGTAAAAAGAGTTCTTTAGACGGGTTGTCCTGCATTTGGCACTCCTGTACCTCCGTCCTGAGGGCAGGAGTGTAAACAGTCCATGTTGTGGGTGGGTGCTGTCTTTGATGATGGTGGCAGCTCTCCTGTGGACTCTGCGGTGGTAGATGCTGTGCAGTGAGGGCAGTGGGGACCTGGTGATCCTCTCAGCTGTCTTTACCACTCTCTGCAGGCGTTTGCGGTCCATGGCTGTAGTGCTGCCGTACCACGCGCTGATGCAGTTGGTCAGACTGCTCTCCACGACACAGCTGTAGAAGTTGCTGAGGATCTTTGTCGACATGCCAAACTTCCTCAGCCTCCTCAGAAAATACAACCGTTGCTGTGCTTTCTTGAGCAGCTGTGTTGTGTTGGTGGTCCATGTGAAGTCCTCAGTGATGTGGACCCCGAGGTACTTAAAGCTGCTCACCCGTTCCACTTCAAGATCCCGGATAAACAGTGGTTGGTGAGGTCTCCTCTCCTTCCTCATGTCCACTATCATCTCCTTCGTCTTGTCTGTGTTTAGGGTGAGGTTGTTGTCCTCGCACCAAGAAACCAGACTGTCCACCTCCGTCCTGTAGGCCGCTTCGTCCGCCGCAGTGATGCATCCTATCACTGCAGTGTCGTCAGCAAACTTCAGGATGATGTTGTCTTTATGGGAGGCGACACAGTCATGTGTGAACAGGGTGTAGAGGATGGGGCTGAGGACACATCCTTGTGGAGTGCCAATGTTTGTGATAATGCTGGCTGATGTTTTATTGCCAATCCTAACAGTCTGGGGTCTGCCAGTCAGGAAGTCAAGGAGCCAGTCGCAGAGGGTGGGGTGAATGCCAAGGGTGGACAGCTTGTGGGTGAGTTTGTAGGGGATGACCGTGTTGAAGGCGGAGCTGTAGTCTACAAAGAGTATCCTGATGTAGGACTCCTTGTTTTCCAGGTGGGACAGTGAGTGGTGGAGGACAGCTGTGATGGCGTCGGTGGTGGACCTGTTGGGTCGGTAGGCGTACTGCAGGGGGTCCAGTGAATCCGGGATGCTGCTCTGAATGTGCGCCAGCACCACTCTCTCGAAACACTTCATTATGATAGGAGTGAGTGCTACTGGTCTGTAGTCATTCAGGCAAGTGGGTGGGCTCTTCTTGGGGAGGGGGACGATGGTTGTTGTTTTGAAGCAGGAGGGAACGGTGCTCTGGTTTAGGGAGAGGTTGAATATGGATGTGAAGACATCAGCCAGCTCGTTAGCACATGCTCTGAGTGCACGGCCAGGGATGTTGTCTGGTCCTGCTGCCTTGTGGGGGTTGATTTTCTTCAGGACTTTGTGGACCTGACCTGAAGAGACTGTTGGTGGTGGTGAGGGGGGTCCAGTGGTCCAGGTGTGTGTGTGTGTCCCTGTGTTTGTTGTAGCCTCAAAGCGGGTGTAGAAAGTGTTGAGGTCGTCTGGCAGGTTGTCTGTGGAACTGATGGTGCTGGTGGTGGTCTTGTGGTCTGTGATGTGCTGCAGGCCCCTCCACATCCGCCCAGAGTCAGCAGTGGAATAGAAGCTGTCCAGCTTCTCTCTGTACTGCCTCTTTGCCGCTGTGATGGCGTGTCTCAGTCTGTACTTGGCGGTTTTGTACTCAGCTTCGCTGCCTGATTTAAATGCAGTGGAGCGAGCACGCAGCATGCTTCGTACCTGAGTGTTTACCCAGGGCTTCTGGTTGGGGAACTTCCTGACATGTATGGTGGGCACGATGTTGTCAACACACGTGCTGATGTACCCAGTCACATACTCAGCGTAGTCCTGTACACTGACAGAGGAGTCCTCCAGAGTGGCTGCAGCTTTAAAAACATCCCAGTCTGTCGTAGCAAAACAGTCCTGCAGGATGCTTTCGGTGTCTGGGTTCCAGAGTTTGGTGACTTTTGTGGCTGGGTTTGCTTGTTTCAGCCTTTGTCTGTAAGCGGGGTACATAAACAGTGAGATGTGGTCAGATTGTCCGAAGTGGGGGCGGGGTGCAGCCCTGTATGCACCACGGATGTTGCTGTAAACATGGTCCAGAGTGTTCTTTTCGCGGGTGGGAATGTCTACATGCTGGCGGTATTTGGGGAATACAGTCCGTAAGTTGCACTGGTTGAAGTCTCCAGCAGTGATGAAAACAGCATCGGGATGAGCCGTCTCCAGCGCGCTGATGACGTCATGGAGTGTGCCGAGTGCTGCGGTGGAGTTGGCCCGTGGGGGGATGTAAACAGCGGCCAAAAACACAGCAGTAAATTCCCTCGGTAGATAATAGGGACGGCATTTCAGTAATAAAAACTCCACGTCAGGTGAACAGTGCTTCTGAACAGTCTGTATGTCTCCACACCACGCGTTGTTAATGTAAACACACACACCCCCTCCTTTTGCCTTACCGGAGGCTGCAGTCCGGTCTCCTCGGTGCACGGAGTGAGTAGTTAGCTGAATAGCACACTCCGGGATTTTGTCCGAAAGCCAGGTCTCTGTGAAAATGAGAGCACAGCATTCCCTCATTTCCCGTTGGGTTGAGATCCTGGCTCGTAGCTCGTCCAGTTTGTTGTCCAGTGACCGCACGTTAGCGAGCAGGAGGCTGGGTAGCGATGGTCTGCTAGCGCGAGCTTTTAGCCTAGCGTGTAGCCCAGCCCTCTTCCCCCGCTTACGTCGCCGTCTCCGGAGCACCTCCCTGGGGTCAGCGTACTCACTCGAGCTCGGGGCTTCGGGGCCTGCATGGGGGTGGTGGTGGCGGCTGCGAGAGCGAACAAGCTCCGGTAGCTCCGGTGGAATATGAAGAGTTAAATCCAGATGGTTATGAAAACTACCGATGTCCAGAAGTGCCTGCCTGCTGTAGGCTACCAGTGCATGGCATTTCGGAGAAAAAGAAAAAAGAAAACACACTAAAACACTAAAAAAAAGCTGGCATACGAGAGCGGAGCGAGCAAACACGTCAGCCACGGGGGGCGCCATGAGTAGTAGATTTGTAGCAGGTTTGTAGGTTTGTGCGCCACGCCGCGCGGCTTAAGTGAAGACCGACACGCGCCAGGCCGAGGTGGGATCTCGGCAGGGCTGAGCGCTGTGGCTGCGGTACGTGTCGCAACTGAGGAGCCTGGTGGTTCAGCGGCTGCAGTGCGCGTCGCGCCGGAGTGTGGATATGGAGGGTGCGCCGCGGCTTAAGTGAAGACCGACACGCCCCGGGCCGCACCGCACTTCCTTGTATCTTAAAAAAAAGAAAAGAATGCATTTGAAATTGTATTGTAGCTTGAGCATGCGCATGATTTTATTTGTCAATGTGTGCCGTGATTTCATAGCGCTGTCCACGGTGCTGAAATGAGCCTCGCTGTCATATTAAAACTCTTTTCCAGATGAGGCATTGCTACAACGATGACTTTGACAGTGTGTGGGTGTCACCATCCTCTTTCACTCACTTGAGCTTCACTAAAGAGTGCAGGTCGTCTCTCTTTTAGTTCGGCAAGGAGGAGCTGAATTCACAGTTTCTTCATGCCCGAGTGCTGCATATGTTGATGGAGACCTGTGACATAAAACACAAAGAGCTACTGATGGTGCTACGTCTGTTTTTCACTAGACTACTCATAGATATCAGTACATCAACTGACAGTTAATGTATTATTTATTTGAACTTACAATTGTACATTTATATTCAAATACATACACAAATATGAAAGAACTGTACACTATAGTGGCGGTGATTGACTGAACATCATATGTTGGGTGCACATTTAAACACAGGATCCAGGCAGCTTTCCAAGTTGCAATATTTTATTTCCAAGTAAACGGTAGTCGGTGATGAGGGGTAATGGTGGATGATTCTGTCTATATGAAAATGATAAAGGAAATATTACAATCTAGAAAGTATCAAATATACAATAAGAAATGAGGTTGTCTTAGACTAACATCAATAATACATCCACTCTTACTTTCCTCTCTTTAGCAAAGGATTAAACTCAGGAATCTAGTATAATGACACACAAGCAATAAGTAAGTCTTCATACAAGATGTAGTATCAACCAAATGAATCATTAAATGAGTGAACGTCCATAAAACTCACAGCCAGTGTCCCTTTGTTCTCGTGGATTGTTTGGAGGGAAAATAGGGGGGTCAAAGGGCGGAAGGGGCGGGTTATATAGGATTAGGGGTGTGGTCCAGGTAGGTGTGCCAGTGATGAGGCAGGTGAGGAGGAGACTTGGGATTTTAACAAATACATATACAATGGCCGTGCCACTTTAATATAAACCTAAAATTCGAAGGTAAAATCAATTATTAGTAATAATATACAAAGTGTTTACATTAAAAACAAAGTAACACGTCAACCACAAATCTATGGATCACACCAAGCATCTGTGAGACGTCTGAGCCAGCGGATCATTTCATCAGGACAGGCCGAGGTAACGCTGCTCTGCCCTGGGCACTGTGAGCACCGAGCGTCCGCAGAGGTCGGAGCTGATCACCTCCGACAACGTACCGCGCTGAAATCAGTTCCAGGTTGGATATTCAACAGACATTCGCTCCAGATCCAACAGCACCCTCCTCCTTCTCCACTCCGAGATAGGTGCACGATCACGGCTTGTACAAAGTCCGACCCATCGCTCTCAACAACCGTGGTCTCATTTAGGGACCATCAACGAATTACCGTTAAAAATGGATTAAAAAGAAATTATGGGAGGTACTAAAATGGAATAAAAAGAGGTGTGTCCTGACTAGGCAGTCTAGTTCTATGTTGCTGCACTGTTTTGGAATCTTTAGGGTCACATGGCCTGGACGCGATTGAGATAAAATGCTAATATTTGCATTAAAGAAATGATTGAAAGTAAATCAAGTATTTAAATGGAATATAAAGAGGTGTGTCCTGACTAGGCAGTCTAGTACTATGTTTGTACACTCATTTGGAGTCGTTGGGTCACATTGCCTGGAAGCTATTGAGCTAAAATGCTAATATTTACATTATTAAAATTATAAAAAAAATAAATGAGGTAATTAAATATTAGTTTAGACTGTTACGACAGGTACCGCCGCCGCAGCGCACGGCACCGGAACCGCAGCCGCGGAGCGCACTGCAGCCGCGTAGCGCACAGCAGCCACGGAGCCCGCGCAAACCGAGATACATTCAAGATACATTCTCAACATTAACTTCATAAAAAAAGTGCGGTGCGCCCGGCCCCGCCTCGGCCCGGCGCGTGTCGGTCTTCACTTAAGCCGCGCGGCGTGGCGCAGCGCACAGGCGCACCCTCCATATCCGCACAACGGCGCGACGCGCACCGCAGCCGCTGAACCACCATGCTCCTCAGTTGCCACACGTACCGCAGCCACAGCACACGGCACCGAGATCCCACCTCGGCCCGGCGCGTGTCGGTCCTCACTTAAGCCGCGCGGCGGGGCACACAGTCAGCGCAAACACGACACGTACCGCCGCCGCAGCGCCAAACGCACAGCAGCCGCGGAACCAGCGTCTCAGCAGACGCCATCCCTGCCGTGAAAACGCGGAAACACACTAAACTACAAACAACGCCACATTTCACAAATAATACATGCAACATGTTTACCTTTTTATTGACAGTGCTTCTATTTGACTATTGCATCGCAAGTAGTGATGATGACATCATGTTTTCTTTTTTAAGTTGAATGATTTGTCTGAATACACTGAAAACACTGAACATGTGTTTGTTCCCGAGCCACTCCATATCCACACTCCGGCGCACCGCTGCCGCTGAACCACCAGGCTCCTCAGTTGCCACACGTACCGCAGCCACAGCACACGGCACCGAGATCCCACCTCGGCCCGGCGCGTGTCGGTCCTCACTTAAGCCGCGCGGCGGGGCACACAGTCAGCGCAAACACGACACGTACCGCCACCGCAGCGCCAAACGCACAGCAGCCGCGGAATCAGCGTCTCAGCAGACGCCATCCCTGCCGTGAAAACGCGGAAACACACTAAACTACAAACAACGCCACATTTCACAAATAATACATGCAACATGTTTACCTTTTTATTGACAGTGCTTCTATTTGACTATTGCATCGCAAGTAGTGATGATGACATCATGTTTTCTTTTTTAAGTTGAATGATTTGTCTGAATACACTGAAAACACTGAACATGTGTTTGTTCCCTTTTCAGGATGAGTTGGAAGCAACCCAAGAGGGGCAGTGGCCCTGGTGGCAGTAGTGAATGAAGATCAGGTTAGTTTACTGGCCTCAGTACAGTCTCATAGCGCTGTCCACGGTGCTGAAATGAGCCTCGGTGTCGGCAGCGTCACAGGGTGACCTCATTTTATATTTCCAGATTGTGGCTATGTTTGCACTGAGTGTGTTTCTTTAATTTCAACAATGTAGCCATAATGGTCTCCAACAACGGTGAACAAAACAAACGCCACAGAAGCTGCAGTGCAAACTCCACCCACCTATAACTGCAGAGGAAAAACTACATGTCTACTATAAACTGCTTTCTATATTCCTTCCTGGTTGGATTTAAACACACATCTGCCAATTTATTAGGTACACATTTTCTGTTTATGAACACACTGATTGAAGGAGCCAATCACATGGCAGTAAGTCATTGCATTTAGGCAGGTAGACATGATCAGGACGCCCAAATCAAGTTCAAACAGACTATCAGCATTAGGAAGAAAGGTGATTCAAGGAGCTTTTAATGTGGCATGGTTACTGGTAGTATTTTTACAAACTGCTTGCACAACCACGGTGTGACAAACAGAAAATATCCAGTGATGCCATGTTGAGGTCAAAGATCAGCAGAAAGGCCATGCTAAGAAAGCAAAAGGAACTCAAATCAGCGCAACCAAAGTGTGCAGAACACCATCTGAAGGCACAACACATTGAACCTTGCCGAAAAATGACTGCCTCCGACGGGAACGCGCATCGGTTAAGAGGTAGTGAGCGTAGGTCTACTGGTAGATATAATACTGTATACAGGGTACACCCTATAAGTCGTTGTTTGAAGGAGCGATACTGACCAAATTCATTGTACATGCACCTGTTTTCCTCGACTGCTAATGCTGAAAAGATAGAGAATGTAAGCCCTAACAATCCAGAGTTACAGGGTGCAGTCACTTCTCGGCAGGCCCTGCCGAAATGTGACAGCACCCTGTAACTCTTTATTGCAAGAAGCAATATTGACCAAATTCACTGTACATGCACCTGGTTTCCTCTACTTTCCTCTCCTCTACTGATTCTTCCAATTAGCCACTCACAGTGTGACTCCTGGCTGCTGAGTTAGTTAGCACCAGTTAGTTACTAGAAACCCAAGCCTTTTTAGATGATTTATATTAATAAATACACCATTAAATAACGACTTAAGTGTCATTAATTATTTAAATTAATAAATAGCCTTTTCAATAATTACTTACATCACATTGGTTTTCTTAGGTTACAAAATACTGACCTGGGTTTTTTTCGTCATCACTTAGTAACAATAATAATAATAATAATAATAATAATAATAATAATAATAATATTCAGTGGAGCTCCACTTCAGGTTTTACTTGATACTCATTCCAAACTAAATGTTTATTTAAATATTAGTTTAAATGTCATATGATAAAAAAAAGTGTTAAAGTTTGAGTGTACACTTACAATTAAGTGTTAAGTGTGTTTGTTTCTGTTTGGTTGTGATGAGTTTCTGTTGTACTCACACCATCAAACCGAATCCAGTTCAGTCCGTCCATGAATACCAGTCCGGGTTTTGTAGCAGGTTTGCGTTGATGCTGCAAACAGAGAGTGAGACACAAACAGGTGACTGTGATCGTTTCATTAAAGACAAGAGATGAGAAGAAGACTGATGTCAGTGAATAAACAAGGAAACAAAGTAACGTCAAACTTACATCTGTGATCTGTCCCTCTGGTGCGGCTGTCAACACAGGAGTTTAAATATTGGCACAATGGTCAGCCAATCAGGTGTGAAAGCTTGAAATGTTTGGGGCGGGGCTTATTATTGAAAACATGTGCGCTGTGACTGAGGAGCCTGGTGGTTCAGTGGCTGCGGTGCGCGTTGAGCCGGAGTGTGGATATGGAGTGTGCGCCTGTGTGCCGCGCCACGCCGCGCGGCTTAAGTGAAGACCGACACGCGCCGGGCTGAGGTGGGATCCTGGCGGGGCCGGGCGCACCGCACTTCCTTGTATCTAAAGAAAAAAAGAAAAGAATGCATTTGAAATTGTATTGTAGCTTGAGCATGCACATGAGTTCATTTGTCAATGTGTGCCGTGATTTCATAGCGCTGTCCACGGTGATGAAATGAGCCTCGGTGTCGGCAGCGTCACGGGGCCACCTCATTTTATATTTCCAGATTGTGGCTATGTTTGCACTGAGTGTGTTTCTTTCATTTCAACAATGTAGCCATAATGGTCTCTGGTTTTATGAAGTTAATGTTGAGAATGTATCTTGTCTGCGGGGAATGAGTTACTTCAACTTTAACCATTTAGGAAACCAATTAAGTTTATTAACTCAAACAATTTAAGCATACAAAAGTATTTGATTTGAGTACAAGTAACTCAAGTATTTGTTGTTAAAGTCACTTGGGTAAAGTGCATTGTACTAATTCCATTCAGTTAATGAAAACTACTAAGTATGTGACACTTATGTGAAACGGATTTATCTGAACTGAAATGATCTTCTTTATACAAATGTTAATACTTAAGTTGAATTGACTCTTTTCTTTCTACTAAATCAAATTATTACATTCTACTTCTGACAACTTCAAATGGAGAGCGTAGATCAGTGTGTGAGCCATTACAACCTGATTGTGAGGACCAGAGACACATGGTGAGTTTCAAAGGGAACTCCTGCAGGAACCTGATCTTCATTCACTACTGCCACCAGGGCCACTGCCCCTCTTGGGTTGCTTCCAACTCATCCTGAAAAGGGAACAAACACATGTTCAGTGTTTTCAGTGTATTCAGACAAATCATTCAACTTAAAAAAGAAAACATGATGTCATCATCACTACTTGCGATGCAATAGTCAAATAGAAGCACTGTCAATAAAAAGGTAAACATGTTGCATGTATTATTTGTGAAATGTGGCGTTGTTTGTAGTTTAGTGTGTTTCCGCGTTTTCACGGCAGGGATGGCGTCTGCTGAGACGCTGGTTCCGCGGCTGCTGTGCGTTTGGCGCTGCGGCGGCGGTACGTGTCGTGTTTGCGCTGACTGTGTGCCCCGCCGCGCGGCTTAAGTGAGGACCGACACGCGCCGGGCCGAGGTGGGATCTCGGTGCCGTGTGCTGTGGCTGCGGTACGTGTCGCAACTGAGGAGCCTGGTGGTTCAGCGGCAGCGGTGCGCCGGAGTGTGGATATGGAGTGGCTCGGGAACAAACACATGTTCAGTGTTTTCAGTGTATTCAGACAAATCATTCAACTTAAAAAAGAAAACATGATGTCATCATCACTACTTGCGATGCAATAGTCAAATAGAAGCACTGTCAATAAAAAGGTAAACATGTTGCATGTATTAGTTGTGAAATGTGGCGTTACACTGTACTCACATCTTATACCAAACTGAGAATACAAGTGCGTGTCCTCACTTAAACTGTGAGGACTGTACTCACGCCAGTAAACCGAATCCAGTCTGGGGTTTGTAGCAGGTTTGTAGGTTTGTGCGCCACGCCGCGCGGCTTAAGTGAAGACCGACACGCGCCAGGCCGAGGTGGGATCTCGGCAGGGCTGGGCGCTGTGGCTGCGGTACGTGTCGCAACTGAGGAGCCTGGTGGTTCAGCGGCTGCAGTGCGCGTCGCGCCGGAGTGTGGATATGGAGGGTGCGCCGCGGCTTAAGTGAAGACCGACACGCGCCGGGCCGCACCGCACTTCCTTGTATCTTAAAAAAAAGAAAAGAATGCATTTGAAATTGTATTGTAGCTTGAGCATGCGCATGATTTTATTTGTCAATGTGTGCCGTGATTTCATAGCGCTGTCCACGGTGCTGAAATGAGCCTCGCTGTCATATTAAAACTCTTTTCCAGATGAGGCATTGCTACAACAATGACTTTGACAGTGTGTGGGTGTCACCATCCTCTTTCACTCACTTGAGCTTCACTAAAGAGTGCAGGTCGTCTCTCTTTTAGTTCGGCAAGGAGGAGCTGAATTCACAGTTTCTTCATGCCCGAGTGCTGCATATGTTGATGGAGACCTGTGACATAAAACACAAAGAGCTACTGATGGTGCTACGTCTGTTTTTCACTAGACTACTCATAGATATCAGTACATCAACTGACAGTTAATGTATTATTTATTTGAACTTACAATTGTACATTTATATTCAAATACATACACAAATATGAAAGAACTGTACACTATAGTGGCGGTGATTGACTGAACATCATATGTTGGGTGCACATTTAAACACAGGATCCAGGCAGCTTTCCTAGTTGCAATATTTTATTTCCAAGTAAACGGTAGTCGGTGATGAGGGGTAATGGTGGATGATTCTGTCTATATGAAAATGATAAAGGAAATATTACAATCTAGAAAGTATCAAATATACAATAAGAAATGAGGTTGTCTTAGACTAACATCAATAATACATCCACTCTTACTTCCCTCTCTTTAGCAAAGGATTAAACTCAGGAATCTAGTATAATGACACACAAGCAATAAGTAAGTCTTCATACAAGATGTAGTATCAACCAAATGAATCATTAAATGAGTGAACGTCCATAAAACTCACAGCCAGTGTCCCTTTGTTCTCGTGGATTGTTTGGAGGGAAAATAGGGGGGTCAAAGGGCGGAAGGGGCGGGTTATATAGGATTAGGGGTGTGGTCCAGGTAGGTGTGCCAGTGATGAGGCAGGTGAGGAGGAGACTTGGGATTTTAACAAATACATATACAATGGCCGTGCCACTTTAATATAAACCTAAAATTCGAAGGTAAAATCAATGATTAGTAATAATATACAAAGTGTTTACATTAAAAACAAAGTAACACGTCAACCACAAATCTATGGATCACACCAAGCATCTGTGAGACGTCTGAGCCAGCGGATCATTTCATCAGGACAGGCCGAGGTAACGCTGCTCTGCCCTGGGCACTGTGAGCACCGAGCGTCCGCAGAGGTCGGAGCTGATCACCTCCGACAACGTACCGCGCTGAAATCAGTTCCAGGTTGGATATTCAACAGACATTCGCTCCAGATCCAACAGCACCCTCCTCCTTCTCCACTCCGAGATAGGTGCACGATCACGGCTTGTACAAAGTCCGACCCATCGCTCTCAACAACCGTGGTCTCATTTAGGGACCATCAACGAATTACCGTTAAAAATGGATTAAAAAGAAATTATGGGAGGTACTAAAATGGAATAAAAAGAGGTGTGTCCTGACTAGGCAGTCTAGTTCTATGTTGCTGCACTGTTTTGGAATCTTTAGGGTCACATGGCCTGGACGCGATTGAGATAAAATGCTAATATTTGCATTAAAGAAATGATTGAAAGTAAATCAAGTATTTAAATGGAATATAAAGAGGTGTGTCCTGACTAGGCAGTCTAGTACTATGTTTGTACACTCATTTGGAGTCGTTGGGTCACATTGCCTGGAAGCTATTGAGCTAAAATGCTAATATTTACATTATTAAAATTATAAAAAAAATAAATGAGGTAATTAAATATTAGTTTAATGTCATATGATCAAAATTAAAGTGTTAACGTTCGACTCTACACTTAGATTCAAGTGTTAAGTGTGTTTGCGGTTTGTTTCTGTCTGGTTGTGATGACTTTCTGTTGTACTCACGCCAGTAAACCGAATCCAGTCTGGGGTTTGTAGCAGGTTTGTACTGTAGCAGGTTTGCATTGGTGCTGCAAACAGAGAGTGAGACACAAACATGGGACTGTGATGGTTTCATTAAAGACAAGAGATGAGAAGAAGACTGGAGTCAGTGAGAAAACAAGGAAACAAAGTAACGTCAAACTTACGTCTGTGATCTGTCAGCATCTCCTCTCCCTCTGGTGCGGCTGTCAACACAGGAGTTTAAATATTGGCACAATGGTCAGTCAATCAGGTGTGAAAGCTTGAAATGTTTGGGGCGGGGCTTATTATTGAAAACATGTGCGCTGTGACTGAGGAGCCTGGTGGTTCAGTGGCTGCGGTGCGCGTTGAGCCGGAGTGTGGATATGGAGTGTGCGCCTGTGTGCCACGCCGCGCGGCTTAAGTGAAGACCGACACGCGCCGGGCTGAGGTGGGATCCTGGCGGGGCCGGGCGCACCGCACTTCCTTGTATCTAAAAAAAAAGAGAAAAGAATGCATTTGAAATTGTATTGTAGCTTGAGCATGCACATGAGTTCATTTGTCAATGTGTGCCGTGATTTCATAGCGCTGTCCACGGTGATGAAATGAGCCTCGGTGTCGGCAGGGTCACGGGGCCACCTCATTTTATATTTCCAGATTGTGGCTATGTTTGCACTGAGTGTGTTTCTTTCATTTCAACAATGTAGCCATAATGGTCTCTGGTTTTATGAAGTTAATGTTGAGAATGTGTCTTGTCTGCGGGGAATGAGTTACTTCAACTTTAACCATTTAGGAAACCAATTAAGTTTATTAACTCAAACAATTTAAGCATACAAAAGTATTTGATTTGAGTACAAGTAACTCAAGTATTTGTTGTTAAAGTCACTTGGGTAAAGTGCATTGTACTAATTCCATTCAGTTAATGAAAACTACTAAGTATGTGACACTTATGTGAAACGGATTTATCTGAACTGAAATGATCTTCTTTATACAAATGTTAATACTTAAGTTGAATTGACTCTTTTCTTTCTACTAAATCAAATTATTACATTCTACTTCTGACAACTTCAAATGGAGAGCGTAGATCAGTGTGTGAGCCATTACAACCTGATTGTGAGGACCAGAGACACATGGTGAGTTTCAAAGGGAACTCCTGCAGGAACCTGATCTTCATTCACTACTGCCACCAGGGCCACTGCCCCTCTTGGGTTGCTTCCAACTCATCCTGAAAAGGGAACAAACACATGTTCAGTGTTTTCAGTGTATTCAGACAAATCATTCAACTTAAAAAAGAAAACATGATGTCATCATCACTACTTGCGATGCAATAGTCAAATAGAAGCACTGTCAATAAAAAGGTAAACATGTTGCATGTATTATTTGTGAAATGTGGCGTTGTTTGTAGTTTAGTGTGTTTCCGCGTTTTCATGGCAGGGATGGCGTCTGCTGAGACGCTGGTTCCGCGGCTGCTGTGCGTTTGGCGCTGCGGCGGCGGTACGTGTCGTGTTTGCGCTGACTGTGTGCCCCGCCGCGCGGCTTAAGTGAGGACCGACACGCGCCGGGCCGAGGCGGGATCTCGGTGCCGTGTGCTGTGGCTGCGGTACGTGTCGCAACTGAGGAGCCTGGTGGTTCAGCGGCAGCGGTGCGCCGGAGTGTGGATATGGAGTGGCTCGGGAACAAACACATGTTCAGTGTTTTCAGTGTATTCAGACAAATCATTCAACTTAAAAAAGAAAACATGATGTCATCATCACTACTTGCGATGCAATAGTCAAATAGAAGCACTGTCAATAAAAAGGTAAACATGTTGCATGTATTATTTGTGAAATGTGGCGTTGTTTGTAGTTTAGTGTGTTTCCGCGTTTTCACGGCAGGGATGGCGTCTGCTGAGACGCTGGTTCCGCGGCTGCTGTGCGTTTGGCGCTGCGGCGGCGGTACGTGTCGTGTTTGCGCTGACTGTGTGCCCCGCCGCGCGGCTTAAGTGAGGACCGACACGCGCCGGGCCGAGGTGGGATCTCGGTGCCGTGTGCTGTGGCTGCGGTACGTGTGGCAACTGAGGAGCATGGTGGTTCAGCGGCTGCGGTGCGCGTCGCGCCGTTGTGCGGATATGGAGGGTGCGCCTGTGCGCTGCGCCACGCCGCGCGGCTTAAGTGAAGACCGACACGCGCCGGGCCGAGGCGGGGCCGGGCGCACCGCACTTTTTTTATGAAGTTAATGTTGAGAATGTATCTTGAATGTATCTCGGTTTGCGCGGGCTCCGTGGCTGCTGTGCGCTACGCGGCTGCAGTGCGCTCCGCGGCTGCGGTTCCGGTGCCGTGCGCTGCGGCGGCGGTACCTGTCGTAACTGGGGAGCCTGGTGGTTCCGCGGCCGCGGTGCGTGTCCTCACTTAAACTGTGAGGACTGTACTCATGAGTTTATTTGTCAATGTGTGCCGTGATTTCATAGCGCTGTCCACGGTGCTGAAATGAGCCTCGGTGTCGGCAGCGTCACAGGGTGACCTCATTTTATATTTCCAGATTGTGGCTATGTTTGCACTGAGTGTGTTTCTTTAATTTCAACAATGTAGCCATAATGGTCTCCAACAACGGTGAACAAAACAAACGCCACAGAAGCTGCAGTGCAAACTCCACCCACCTATAACTGCAGAGGAAAAACTACATGTCTACTATAAACTGCTTTCTATATTCCTTCCTGGTTGGATTTAAACACACATCTGCCAATTTATTAGGTACACATTTTCTGTTTATGAACACACTGATTGAAGGAGCCAATCACATGGCAGTAAGTCATTGCATTTAGGCAGGTAGACATGATCAGGACGCCCAAATCAAGTTCAAACAGACTATCAGCATTAGGAAGAAAGGTGATTCAAGGAGCTTTTAATGTGGCATGGTTACTGGTAGTATTTTTACAAACTGCTTGCACAACCACGGTGTGACAAACAGAAAATATCCAGTGATGCCATGTTGAGGTCAAAGATCAGCAGAAAGGCCATGCTAAGAAAGCAAAAGGAACTCAAATCAGCGCAACCAAAGTGTGCAGAACACCATCTGAAGGCACAACACATTGAACCTTGCCGAAAAATGACTGCCTCCGACGGGAACGCGCATCGGTTAAGAGGTAGTGAGCGTAGGTCTACTGGTAGATATAATACTGTATACAGGGTACACCCTATAAGTCGTTGTTTGAAGGAGCGATACTGACCAAATTCATTGTACATGCACCTGTTTTCCTCGACTGCTAATGCTGAAAAGATAGAGAATGTAAGCCCTAACAATCCAGAGTTACAGGGTGCAGTCACTTCTCGGCAGGCCCTGCCGAAATGTGACAGCACCCTGTAACTCTTTATTGCAAGAAGCAATATTGACCAAATTCACTGTACATGCACCTGGTTTCCTCTACTTTCCTCTCCTCTACTGATTCTTCCAATTAGCCACTCACAGTGTGACTCCTGGCTGCTGAGTTAGTTAGCACCAGTTAGTTACTAGAAACCCAAGCCTTTTTAGATGATTTATATTAATAAATACACCATTAAATAACGACTTAAGTGTCATTAATTATTTAAATTAATAAATAGCCTTTTCAATAATTACTTACATCACATTGGTTTTCTTAGGTTACAAAATACTGACCTGGGTTTTTTTCGTCATCACTTAGTAACAATAATAATAATAATAATAATAATAATAATAAAAATAACTAGTACCGCGCGCGGTTCTGAACGGGTTCGAGCCGACCCACGCGGGTCGCCGTGTGCCACGGCTCCCCGCGTGCCTCGCGCTCTCACCCGTTCATTCACCGCGCGCGGTACTAGTTATTTTCAGTACTAGTTATTTTCAGTACTAGTTATTTTCAGCGGCGTCCCCGCGCATGCCGATCCAAATTTCGGGGGGGATCGGGCAACGTATGGCAAAGTTATAGGGCACTTCCTGTTTAAAATGGCCGACTTCCTGTTCGGTCAAATGCGCGTCCGTAAACGTGTTCAGGGAAGTTCCCTTGTCTTACATATCAAGTTTTGTTCAGATCGGACAATCTTAGAGTTTACTTCCTGTTTCGGGCATTCCACTTCCTGTTGGGAGGTCATCTTTTGCAGACATGCTCAGGACAGGTCCCTGGTGTCACATATAAGGTTTTGTGCAAATCGGACCACGTACGGAAAGTTAGAGGGCACTTCCTGTTTAAAATGGCCAACTTCCTGTTTGTCTCTGGAAACATGTTCAGGGAAGGTCCCGTAACTCACATATCTAGTTTCATGTCAATCGGACAATGTAAGACTTTACTTCCTGTTTCAGACGTTCCACTTCCTGTAGGGAGGTGACCTTTTACGGACATGCTCAGGACAGGTCCCTGGTGTCACATATAAGGTTTTGTGCAGATCGGACAACGTACGGCAAAGTTAGAGGGCACTTCCTGTTTAAAATGGCCGACTTCCTGTTCGGTCAACGGCGTCTCCGTAAACATGTTCAGGGAAGGTCCAGTAACTCACATATCTAGTTTCGTGTCAATCGGACAATGTAAGACTTTACTTCCTGTTTCGGGCGTTCCACTTCCTGTAGGGAGGTGACCTTTTACGGACATGTTGAGGAATGGTCTGGGGTCCCACATACTAAGTTTCAAGTGGATACAACAATCCCTGTTGGAGCAGCATCAAAAACTATAAATGTAATTCTGTCTGCTGTCACCAGGGGGCGCTGTATTTGAAAATGAATATTTTCATAAAGACGTGTTCAGGGCCGGACTGTCATCAATCCTTGCAAGTTTGGTTCAGATCGGACCAGGATTGGCAAAGTTGTAACAGTTTGTTTTTTTAGAATTTTCTACCACCACCAGGAGGTGCTGTTTTCAAAATGTACCGTTTCAGCAACATAGTCGTGTTCAGCAACTAACCATCATCAACTATAGCAAGTTTGGTTGGGATCAGACCTTCCATCGCGAAGTTATAAGAGTTTCATTGTCTGTTATGAAAAATTATTATTATCTCCAATTTTGGCGCCCCCTATCTCGTACGCCATACAATATTTTAAAAAGCTTTTGATAACTTTTGATGCTCAACTCGTCCACATTGATCTCACCAAGTTTGAAGGTGATCGCACAAAAGCTCTAGGAGGAGATAATTGAAATACAAGCTGTCATATTGTCTACTGTCACCAGGGGGCGCTGTTTTCGAAATTTAATATTTTCATAAAGACGTCTTTAGGGCCGGACTATCATCAATCCTAGCAAGTTTGGTTCAGATCGGACCAGGATTCACGAAGTTGTAGCAGTTTGATTTTTTGTCCCAAAAATCCGACTTTGCGTCGTTGCCATGGCAACACCATTTAACGATTTTTCGTCATATTGATCACGCATCATCTACCATGTGTTTTGACTGTTGTCACCAATTTTGAGTGCGGTACGATTACCTGTGTAAAAGTTATTCCCGAAATCGTAAAAAAACTCTTTTTTTGTGTATTTTCTTTCACCACAAGGAGGCGCTGTTTTCAAACTTCACCGTTTTTTCATAGACGTCTTCAGCCATGGCCCATCATCAATCATAGCAAGTTTGGTTCGGATCGGACCTTCCATCGCAAAGTTATAAGAGTTTTGTTTTTCTGATGCGAAACATCAGAATCATCATGAACTTTGCCGCCCCCTATCTTGTGCACCATGCGACATTTGAAAAAACTTTTGATACCGTGAGCTCCTCAACTGGTCCACAGGGACCTCACCAAGTTTGAAGGTGATCGCACGAAAACTCTAGGAGGAGTTAGTTCAAATACCATTGCTGCGAATTCGCCAAAATCGCCAAAAAATCGCCAATCAACCCAAAATGGCGGACTTCCTGTTGGGTTTGGATCATGGTCATAATGTAATTTTTTCTTCATCCTGACCCACTACACATGTGTACCGATTTTCGTGCATGTGCGATAATTGTGTTGGTCATGGTGAATTTTGACAGGTCGCTTCGCACGTTTTGGCCCCTCCCACATTCAATTTTCTACGCACATTCCCCGAACCTTTTTCAGACGTAAATTTACACCAGGATTGATGCGGTCACAAAAATCTGTGAGTTTTGGGGTATGGGAAAGGCCTCAAAAACGCGATTTACTTTAAGGAATAATAAGAATAATAATAATACTAGTACCGCGCGCGGTTCTGAACGGGTTCGAGCCGACCCACGCGGGTCGCCGTGTGCCACGGCTCCCCGCGTGCCTCGCGCTCTCCCCCGTTCATTCACCGCGCGCGGTACTAGTTATTTTCAGTACTAGTTATTTTCAGCGGCGTCCCCGCGCATGTCGTTCCAAATTTCGAGGGGGATCAGGCAAAGTTATAGGGCACTTCCTGTTTAAAATGGCAGACTTCCTGTTCGGTCAAGTGCGTGTCCGTAAACGTGTTCAGGGAACTTCCCTTGTCTTACATATCAAGTTTTGTGCAGATCGGACAATCTTAGAGTTGACTTCCTGTTTCGAGCATTCCACTTCCTGTTGGGAGGTCATCTCTTGCAGACATGCTCAGGACAGGTCCCTGGTGTCACATAAAATGTTTCGTGCAAATCGGACAACGTACGGCAAAGTTAGAGGGCACTTCCTGTTTAAAATGGCCAACTTCCTGTTCGTCTCCGTAAACGTGTTCAGGGAAGTTCCCTTGTCTTACATATCAAGTTTTGTTCAGATCGGACAATGTAAGACTTTACTTCCTGTTTCGGGCGTTCCACTTCCTGTAGGGAGGTGACCTTTTACGGACATGCTCAGGACAGGTCCCTTAACTCACATATAAGGTTTTGTGCAGATCGGACAACGTACGGCAAAGTTAGAGGGCACTTCCTGTTTAAAATGGCCGACTTCCTGTTCGGTCAACGGCGTCTCCGTAAACATGTTCAGGGAAGGTCCAGTAACTCACATATCTAGTTTCGTGTCAATCGGACAATGTAATACTTTACTTCCTGTTTCGGGCGTTCCACTTCCTGTAGGGAGGTGACCTTTTACGGACATGTTGAGGAAGGGTCTGGGGTCCCACATACTAAGTTTTAAGTGGATACAACAATCCCTGTTGGAGCAGCATCAAAAACTATAAATGTAATTCTGTCTGCTGTCACCAGGGGGCGCTGTATTTGAAAATGAATATTTTCATATAGACGTGTTCAGGGCCGGACTGTCATCAATCCTTGCAAGTTTGGTTCAGATCGGACCAGGATTGGCAAAGTTGTAACAGTTTGTTTTTTTAGAATTTTCTACCACCACCAGGAGGCGCTGTTTTCAAAATGTACCATTTCAGCAACATAGTCGTCTTCAGCAACTAACCATCATCAACTATAGCAAGTTTGGTTGGGATCAGACCTTCCATCGCGAAGTTATAAGAGTTTCATTGTCTGTTATGAAAAATTATTATTATCTCCAATTTTGGCGCCCCCTATCTCGTACGCCATACAATATTTTAAAAAGCTTTTGATAACTTTTGATGCTCAACTCGTCCACATTGATCTCACCAAGTTTGAAGGTGATCGCACAAAAGCTCTAGGAGGAGATAATTGAAATACAAGCTGTCATATTGTCTGCTGTCACCAGGGGGCGCTGTTTTCGAAATTTAATATTTTCATATAGACGTCTTTAGGGCCGGACTATCATCAATCCTAGCAAGTTTGGTTCAGATCGGACCAGGATTCACGAAGTTGTAGCAGTTTGATTTTTTGTCCCAAAAATCCGACTTTGCGTCATTGCCATGGCAACACCGTTAAACGATTTGTCGTCATATTGATCACGCATCATCTACCATGTGTTTTGACTGTTGTCACCAATTTTGAGTGCAGCACGATTATCTGTGTAAAAGTTATTCCCGAAATCGTAAAAAAACTTTTTTTTTGTGTATTTTCTTTCACCACAAGGAGGCGCTGTTTTCAAACTTCACCGTTTTTTCATAGACGTCTTCAGCCATGGCCCATCATCAATCATAGCAAGTTTGGTTCGGATCGGACCTTCCATCGCAAAGTTATAAGAGTTTTTTTTTTCTGATGCGAAACATCAGAATCATCACGAACTTTGCCGCCCCCTATCTCGTGCGCCATGCGACATTTGAAAAAAATTTTGATACCGTGAGCTCCTCAACTGGTCCACAGGGACCTCACCAAGTTTGAAGGTGATCGCACGAAAACTCTAGGAGGAGTTAGTTCAAATACCATTGCTGCGAATTCGCCAAAATCGCCAAAAAATGGCCAATCAACTCAAGATGGCGGATTTCCTGTTGGGTTTGGATCATGGTCATAATGTAATTTTTTCTTCATCCTGACCCACTACACATGTGTACCGAATTTCTTGCATGTGCGATATTTGTGTTGGTCATGGTGAATTTGGACAGGTGGCGCCGCACTTATTGGCCCCTCCCACATTCAATTTTCGACGCACATTCCTCGAACCTTTTTCAGACGTAAATTTACACCAGGATTGATGCGGTCACAAAAATTGGTGAGTTTTGGGGTATGGGAAAGGCCTCAAAAAGGCAATTCATTTGGGGGAATAATAAGAATAATAATAATAATAATCCTTCCAGTTTCAATAGGTTTCTTGCAACCTTGTTGCTCGAACCCTAAATAATCCTTCCAGTTTCAATAGGTTTCTTGCAACCTTGTTGCTCGAACCCTAATAATAATATTCAGTGGAGCTCCACTTCAGGTTTTACTTGATACTCATTCCAAACTAAATGTTTATTTAAATATTAGTTTAAATGTCATATGATAAAAAAAAGTGTTAAAGTTTGAGTGTACACTTACAATTAAGTGTTAAGTGTGTTTGTTTCTGTTTGGTTGTGATGAGTTTCTGTTGTACTCACACCATCAACCGAATCCAGTTCAGTCCGTCCATGAATACCAGTCCGGGTTTTGTAGCAGGTTTGCGTTGATGCTGCAAACAGAGAGTGAGACACAAACAGGTGACTGTGATCGTTTCATTAAAGACAAGAGATGAGAAGAAGACTGATGTCAGTGAATAAACAAGGAAACAAAGTAACGTCAAACTTACATCTGTGATCTGTCCCTCTGGTGCGGCTGTCAACACAGGAGTTTAAATATTGGCACAATGGTCAGCCAATCAGGTGTGAAAGCTTGAAATGTTTGGGGCGGGGCTTATTATTGAAAACATGTGCGCTGTGACTGAGGAGCCTGGTGGTTCAGTGGCTGCGGTGCGCGTTGAGCCGGAGTGTGGATATGGAGTGTGCGCCTGTGTGCCGCGCCACGCCGCGCGGCTTAAGTGAAGACCGACACGCGCCGGGCTGAGGTGGGATCCTGGCGGGGCCGGGCGCACCGCACTTCCTTGTATCTAAAGAAAAAAAGAAAAGAATGCATTTGAAATTGTATTGTAGCTTGAGCATGCACATGAGTTCATTTGTCAATGTGTGCCGTGATTTCATAGCGCTGTCCACGGTGATGAAATGAGCCTCGGTGTCGGCAGCGTCACGGGGCCACCTCATTTTATATTTCCAGATTGTGGCTATGTTTGCACTGAGTGTGTTTCTTTCATTTCAACAATGTAGCCATAATGGTCTCTGGTTTTATGAAGTTAATGTTGAGAATGTATCTTGTCTGCGGGGAATGAGTTACTTCAACTTTAACCATTTAGGAAACCAATTAAGTTTATTAACTCAAACAATTTAAGCATACAAAAGTATTTGATTTGAGTACAAGTAACTCAAGTATTTGTTGTTAAAGTAACTTGGGTAAAGTGCATTGTACTAATTCCATTCAGTTAATGAAAACTACTAAGTATGTGACACTTATGTGAAACGGATTTATCTGAACTGAAATGATCTTCTTTATACAAATGTTAATACTTAAGTTGAATTGACTCTTTTCTTTCTACTAAATCAAATTATTACATTCTACTTCTGACAACTTCAAATGGAGAGCGTAGATCAGTGTGTGAGCCATTACAACCTGATTGTGAGGACCAGAGACACATGGTGAGTTTCAAAGGGAACTCCTGCAGGAACCTGATCTTCATTCACTACTGCCACCAGGGCCACTGCCCCTCTTGGGTTGCTTCCAACTCATCCTGAAAAGGGAACAAACACATGTTCAGTGTTTTCAGTGTATTCAGACAAATCATTCAACTTAAAAAAGAAAACATGATGTCATCATCACTACTTGCGATGCAATAGTCAAATAGAAGCACTGTCAATAAAAAGGTAAACATGTTGCATGTATTAGTTGTGAAATGTGGCGTTACACTGTACTCACATCTTATACCAAACTGAGAATACAAGTGCGTGTCCTCACCTAAACTGTGAGGACTGTACTCACGCCAGTAAACCGAATCCAGTCTGGGGTTTGTAGCAGGTTTGTAGGTTTGTGCGCCACGCCGCGCGGCTTAAGTGAAGACCGACACGCGCCAGGCCGAGGTGGGATCTCGGCAGGGCTGGGCGCTGTGGCTGCGGTACGTGTCGCAACTGAGGAGCCTGGTGGTTCAGCGGCTGCAGTGCGCGTCGCGCCGGAGTGTGGATATGGAGGGTGCGCAGCGGCTTAAGTGAAGACCGACACGCGGCGGGCCGCACCGCACTTCCTTGTATCTTAAAAAAAAGAAAAGAATGCATTTGAAATTGTATTGTAGCTTGAGCATGCGCATGATTTTATTTGTCAATGTGTGCCGTGATTTCATAGTGCTGTCCACGGTGCTGAAATGAGCCTCGCTGTCATATTAAAACTCTTTTCCAGATGAGGCATTGCTACAACGATGACTTTGACAGTGTGTGGGTGTCACCATCCTCTTTCACTCACTTGAGCTTCACTAAAGAGTGCAGGTCGTCTCTCTTTTAGTTCGGCAAGGAGGAGCTGAATTCACAGTTTCTTCATGCCCGAGTGCTGCATATGTTGATGGAGACCTGTGACATAAAACACAAAGAGCTACTGATGGTGCTACGTCTGTTTTTCACTAGACTACTCATAGATATCAGTACATCAACTGACAGTTAATGTATTATTTATTTGAACTTACAATTGTACATTTATATTCAAATACATACACAAATATGAAAGAACTGTACACTATAGTGGCGGTGATTGACTGAACATCATATGTTGGGTGCACATTTAAACACAGGATCCAGGCAGCTTTCCAAGTTGCAATATTTTATTTCCAAGTAAACGGTAGTCGGTGATGAGGGGTAATGGTGGATGATTCTGTCTATATGAAAATGATAAAGGAAATATTACAATCTAGAAAGTATCAAATATACAATAAGAAATGAGGTTGTCTTAGACTAACATCAATAATACATCCACTCTTACTTTCCTCTCTTTAGCAAAGGATTAAACTCAGGAATCTAGTATAATGACACACAAGCAATAAGTAAGTCTTCATACAAGATGTAGTATCAACCAAATGAAACATTAAATGAGTGAACGTCCATAAAACTCACAGCCAGTGTCCCTTTGTTCTCGTGGATTGTTTGGAGGGAAAATAGGGGGGTCAAAGGGCGGAAGGGGCGGGTTATATAGGATTAGGGGTGTGGTCCAGGTAGGTGTGCCAGTGATGAGGCAGGTGAGGAGGAGACTTGGGATTTTAACAAATACATATACAATGGCCGTGCCACTTTAATATAAACCTAAAATTCGAAGGTAAAATCAATTATTAGTAATAATATACAAAGTGTTTACATTAAAAACAAAGTAACACGTCAACCACAAATCTATGGATCACACCAAGCATCTGAGAGACGTCTGAGCCAGCGGATCATTTCATCAGGACAGGCCGAGGTAACGCTGCTCTGCCCTGGGCACTGTGAGCACCGAGCGTCCGCAGAGGTCGGAGCTGATCACCTCCGACAACGTACCGCGCTGAAATCAGTTCCAGGTTGGATATTCAACAGACATTCGCTCCAGATCCAACGGCACCCTCCTCCTTCTCCACCCCGAGATAGGTGCACGATCACGGCTTGTACAAAGTCCGACCCATCGCTCTCAACAACCGTGGTCTCATTTAGGGACCATCAACGAATTACCGTTAAAAATGGATTAAAAAAAATTATGGGAGGTACTAAAATGGAATAAAAAGAGGTGTGTCCTGACTAGGCAGTCTAGTTCTATGTTGCTGCACTGTTTTGGAATCTTTAGGGTCACATGGCCTGGACGCGATTGAGATAAAATGCTAATATTTGCATTAAAGAAATGATTGAAAGTAAATCAAGTATTTAAATGGAATATAAAGAGGTGTGTCCTGACTAGGCAGTCTAGTACTATGTTTGTACACTCATTTGGAGTCTTTGGGTCACATTGCCTGGAAGCTATTGAGCTAAAATGCTAATATTTACATTATTAAAATTATAAAAAAAATAAATGAGGTAATTAAATATTAGTTTAATGTCATATGATCAAAATTAAAGTGTTAACGTTCGACTCTACACTTAGATTCAAGTGTTAAGTGTGTTTGCGGTTTGTTTCTGTCTGGTTGTGATGACTTTCTGTTGTACTCACGCCAGTAAACCGAATCCAGTCTGGGGTTTGTAGCAGGTTTGTACTGTAGCAGGTTTGCATTGGTGCTGCAAACAGAGAGTGAGACACAAACATGGGGCTGTGATGGTTTCATTAAAGACAAGAGATGAGAAGAAGACTGGAGTCAGTGAGAAAACAAGGAAACAAAGTAACGTCAAACTTACGTCTGTGATCTGTCAGCATCTCCTCTCCCTCTGGTGCGGCTGTCAACACAGGAGTTTAAATATTGGCACAATGGTCAGCCAATCAGGTGTGAAAGCTTGAAATGTTTGGGGCGGGGCTTATTATTGAAAACATGTGCGCTGTGACTGAGGAGCCTGGTGGTTCAGTGGCTGCGGTGCGCGTTGAGCCGGAGTGTGGATATGGAGTGTGCGCCTGTGTGCCGCGCCACGCCGCGCGGCTTAAGTGAAGACCGACACGCGCCGGGCTGAGGTGGGATCCTGGCGGGGCCGGGCGCACCGCACTTCCTTGTATCTAAAGAAAAAAAGAAAAGAATGCATTTGAAATTGTATTGTAGCTTGAGCATGCACATGAGTTCATTTGTCAGTGTGTGCCGTGATTTCATAGCGCTGTCCACGGTAATGAAATGAGCCTCGGTGTCGGCAGCGTCACGGGGCCACCTCATTTTATATTTCCAGATTGTGGCTATGTTTGCACTGAGTGTGTTTCTTTCATTTCAACAATGTAGCCATAATGGTCTCTGGTTTTATGAAGTTAATGTTGAGAATGTATCTTGTCTGCGGGGAATGAGGAGTTACTTCAACTTTAACCATTTAGGAAACCAATTAAGTTTATTAACTCAAACAATTTAAGCATACAAAAGTATTTGATTTGAGTACAAGTAACTCAAGTATTTGTTGTTAAAGTAACTTGGGTAAAGTGCATTGTACTAATTCCATTCAGTTAATGAAAACTACTAAGTATGTGACACTTATGTGAAACGGATTTATTTGAACTGAAATGATCTTCTTTATACAAATGTTAATACTTAAGTTGAATTGACTCTTTTCTTTCTACTAAATCAAATTATTACATTCTACTTCTGACAACTTCAAATGGAGAGCGTAGATCAGTGTGTGAGCCATTACAACCTGATTGTGAGGACCAGAGACACATGGTGAGTTTCAAAGGGAACTCCTGCAGGAACCTGATCTTCATTCACTACTGCCACCAGGGCCACTGCCCCTCTTGGGTTGCTTCCAACTCATCCTGAAAAGGGAACAAACACATGTTCAGTGTTTTCAGTGTATTCAGACAAATCATTCAACTTAAAAAAGAAAACATGATGTCATCATCACTACTTGCGATGCAATAGTCAAATAGAAGCACTGTCAATAAAAAGGTAAACATGTTGCATGTATTAGTTGTGAAATGTGGCGTTACACTGTACTCACATCTTATACCAAACTGAGAATACAAGTGCGTGTCCTCACTTAAACTGTGAGGACTGTACTCACGCCAGTAAACCGAATCCAGTCTGGGGTTTGTAGCAGGTTTGTAGGTTTGTGCGCCACGCCGCGCGGCTTAAGTGAAGACCGACACGCGCCAGGCCGAGGTGGGATCTCGGCAGGGCTGAGCGCTGTGGCTGCGGTACGTGTCGCAACTGAGGAGCCTGGTGGTTCAGCGGCTGCAGTGCGCGTCGCGCCGGAGTGTGGATATGGAGGGTGCGCCGCGGCTTAAGTGAAGACCGACACGCCCCGGGCCGCACCGCACTTCCTTGTATCTTAAAAAAAAGAAAAGAATGCATTTGAAATTGTATTGTAGCTTGAGCATGCGCATGATTTTATTTGTCAATGTGTGCCGTGATTTCATAGCGCTGTCCACGGTGCTGAAATGAGCCTCGCTGTCATATTAAAACTCTTTTCCAGATGAGGCATTGCTACAACGATGACTTTGACAGTGTGTGGGTGTCACCATCCTCTTTCACTCACTTGAGCTTCACTAAAGAGTGCAGGTCGTCTCTCTTTTAGTTCGGCAAGGAGGAGCTGAATTCACAGTTTCTTCATGCCCGAGTGCTGCATATGTTGATGGAGACCTGTGACATAAAACACAAAGAGCTACTGATGGTGCTACGTCTGTTTTTCACTAGACTACTCATAGATATCAGTACATCAACTGACAGTTAATGTATTATTTATTTGAACTTACAATTGTACATTTATATTCAAATTCATACACAAATATGAAAGAACTGTACACTATAGTGGCGGTGATTGACTGAACATCATATGTTGGGTGCACATTTAAACACAGGATCCAGGCAGCTTTCCAAGTTGCAATATTTTATTTCCAAGTAAACGGTAGTCGGTGATGAGGGGTAATGGTGGATGATTCTGTCTACATGAAAATGATAAAGGAAATATTACAATCTAGAAAGTATCAAATATACAATAAGAAATGAGGTTGTCTTAGACTAACATCAATAATACATCCACTCTTACTTTCCTCTCTTTAGCAAAGGATTAAACTCAGGAATCTAGTATAATGACACACAAGCAATAAGTAAGTCTTCATACAAGATGTAGTATCAACCAAATGAAACATTAAATGAGTGAACGTCCATAAAACTCACAGCCAGTGTCCCTTTGTTCTCGTGGATTGTTTGGAGGGAAAATAGGGGGGTCAAAGGGCGGAAGGGGCGGGTTATATAGGATTAGGGGTGTGGTCCAGGTAGGTGTGCCAGTGATGAGGCAGGTGAGGAGGAGACTTGGGATTTTAACAAATACATATACAATGGCCGTGCCACTTTAATATAAACCTAAAATTCGAAGGTAAAATCAATTATTAGTAATAATATACAAAGTGTTTACATTAAAAACAAAGTAACACGTCAACCACAAATCTATGGATCACACCAAGCATCTGTGAGACGTCTGAGCCAGCGGATCATTTCATCAGGACAGGCCGAGGTAACGCTGCTCTGCCCTGGGCACTGTGAGCACCGAGCGTCCGCAGAGGCGGAGCTGATCACCTCCGACAACGTACCGCGCTGAAATCAGTTCCAGGTTGGATATTCAACAGACATTCGCTCCAGATCCAACGGCACCCTCCTCCTTCTCCACCCCGAGATAGGTGCACGATCACGGCTTGTACAAAGTCCGACCCATCGCTCTCAACAACCGTGGTCTCATTTAGGGACCATCAACGAATTACCGTTAAAAATGGATTAAAAAAAATTATGGGAGGTACTAAAATGGAATAAAAAGAGGTGTGTCCTGACTAGGCAGTCTAGTTCTATGTTGCTGCACTGTTTTGGAATCTTTAGGGTCACATGGCCTGGACGCGATTGAGATAAAATGCTAATATTTGCATTAAAGAAATGATTGAAAGTAAATCAAGTATTTAAATGGAATATAAAGAGGTGTGTCCTGACTAGGCAGTCTAGTACTATGTTTGTACACTCATTTGGAGTCGTTGGGTCACATTGCCTGGAAGCTATTGAGCTAAAATGCTAATATTTACATTATTAAAATTATAAAAAAAATAAATGAGGTAATTAAATATTAGTTTAATGTCATATGATCAAAATTAAAGTGTTAACGTTCGACTCTACACTTAGATTCAAGTGTTAAGTGTGTTTGCGGTTTGTTTCTGTCTGGTTGTGATGACTTTCTGTTGTACTCACGCCAGTAAACCGAATCCAGTCTGGGGTTTGTAGCAGGTTTGTACTGTAGCAGGTTTGCATTGGTGCTGCAAACAGAGAGTGAGACACAAACATGGGACTGTGATGGTTTCATTAAAGACAAGAGATGAGAAGAAGACTGGAGTCAGTGAGAAAACAAGGAAACAAAGTAACGTCAAACTTACGTCTGTGATCTGTCAGCATCTCCTCTCCCTCTGGTGCGGCTGTCAACACAGGAGTTTAAATATTGGCACAATGGTCAGTCAATCAGGTGTGAAAGCTTGAAATGTTTGGGGCGGGGCTTATTATTGAAAACATGTGCGCTGTGACTGAGGAGCCTGGTGGTTCAGTGGCTGCGGTGCGCGTTGAGCCGGAGTGTGGATATGGAGTGTGCGCCTGTGTGCCGCGCCACGCCGCGCTGCTTAAGTGAAGACCGACACGCGCCGGGCTGAGGTGGGATCCTGGCGGGGCCGGGCACACCGCACTTCCTTGTATCTAAAGAAAAAAAGAAAAGAATGCATTTGAAATTGTATTGTAGCTTGAGCATGCACATGAGTTCATTTGTCAATGTGTGCCGTGATTTCATAGCGCTGTCCACGGTGATGAAATGAGCCTCGGTGTCGGCAGGGTCACGGGGCCACCTCATTTTATATTTCCAGATTGTGGCTATGTTTGCAATGAGTGTGTTTCTTTCATTTCAACAATGTAGCCATAATGGTCTCTGGTTTTATGAAGTTAATGTTGAGAATGTATCTTGTCTGCGGGGAATGAGTTACTTCAACTTTAACCATTTAGGAAACCAATTAAGTTTATTAACTCAAACAATTTAAGCATACAAAAGTATTTGATTTGAGTACAAGTAACTCAAGTATTTGTTGTTCAAGTAACTTGGGTAAAGTGCATTGTACTAATTCCATTCAGTTAATGAAAACTACTAAGTATGTGACACTTATGTGAAACGGATTTATCTGAACTGAAATGATCTTCTTTATACAAATGTTAATACTTAAGTTGAATTGACTCTTTTCTTTCTACTAAATCAAATTATTACATTCTACTTCTGACAACTTCAAATGGAGAGCGTAGATCAGTGTGTGAGCCATTACAACCTGATTGTGAGGACCAGAGACACATGGTGAGTTTCAAAGGGAACTCCTGCAGGAACCTGATCTTCATTCACTACTGCCACCAGGGCCACTGCCCCTCTTGGGTTGCTTCCAACTCATCCTGAAAAGGGAACAAACACATGTTCAGTGTTTTCAGTGTATTCAGACAAATCATTCAACTTAAAAAAGAAAACATGATGTCATCATCACTACTTGCGATGCAATAGTCAAATAGAAGCACTGTCAATAAAAAGGTAAACATGTTGCATGTATTATTTGTGAAATGTGGCGTTGTTTGTAGTTTAGTGTGTTTCCGCGTTTTCATGGCAGGGATGGCGTCTGCTGAGACGCTGGTTGCGCGGCTGCTGTGCGTTTGGCGCTGCGGCGGCGGTACGTGTCGTGTTTGCGCTGACTGTGTGCCCCGCCGCGCGGCTTAAGTGAGGACCGACACGCGCCGGGGCGAGGTGGGATCTCGGTGCCGTGTGCTGTGGCTGCGGTACGTGTCGCAACTGAGGAGCCTGGTGGTTCAGCGGCTGCGGTGCGCGTCGCGCCGTTGTGCGGATATGGAGGGTGCGCCTGTGCGCTGCGCCACGCCGCGCAGCTTAAGTGAAGACCGACACGCGCCGGGCCGAGGCGGGGCCGGGCGCACCGCAATTTTTTTATGAAGTTAATGTTGAGAATGTATCTTGAATGTACGCGGTTCCGGTGCCGTGCGCTGCGGCGGCGGTACCTGTCGTAACTGGGGAGCCTGGTGGTTCCGCGGCCGCGGTGCGTGTCCTCACTTAAACTGTGAGGACTGTACTCAGGCCAGTAAACTAACCTGATCTTCATTCACTACTGCCACCAGGGCCACTGCCCCTCTTGGGTTGCTTCCAACTCATCCTGAAAAGGGAACAAACACATGTTCAGTGTTTTCAGTGTATTCAGACAAATCATTCAACTTAAAAAAGAAAACATGATGTCATCATCACTACTTGCGATGCAATAGTCAAATAAAAGCACTGTCAATAAAAAGGTAAACATGTTGCATGTATTATTTGTGAAATGTGGCGTTGTTTGTAGTTTAGTGTGTTTCCGCGTTTTCATGGCAGGGATGGCGTCTGCTGAGACGCTGGTTCCGCGGCTGCTGTGCGTTTGGCGCTGCGGCGGCGGTACTGTCGTGTTTGCGCTGACTGTGTGCCCCGCCGCGCGGCTAAAGTGAGGACCGACACGCGCCGGGCCGAGGTGGGATCTCGGTGCCGTGTGCTGTGGCTGCGGTACGTGTCGCAACTGAGGAGCCTGGTGGTTCAGCGGCTGCGGTGCGCGTCGCGCCGTTGTGCGGATATGGAGGGTGCGCCTGTGCGCTGCGCCACGCCGCGCAGCTTAAGTGAAGACCGACACGCGCCGGGCCGAGGCGGGGCCCGGCGCACCGCAATTTTTTTATGAAGTTAATGTTGAGAATGTATCTTGAATGTACGCGGTTCCGGTGCCGTGCGCTGCGGCGGCGGTACCTGTCGTAACTGGGGAGCCTGGTGGTTCCGCGGCCGCGGTGCGTGTCCTCACTTAAACTGTGAGGACTGTACTCAGGCCAGTAAACTAACCTGATCTTCATTCACTACTGCCACCAGGGCCACTGCCCCTCTTGGGTTGCTTCCAACTCATCCTGAAAAGGGAACAAACACATGTGCAGTGTTTTCAGTGTATTCAGACAAATCATTCAACTTAAAAAAGAAAACATGATGTCATCATCACTACTTGCGATGCAATAGTCAAATAGAAGCACTGTCAATAAAAAGGTAAACATGTTGCATGTATTATTTGTGAAATGTGGCGTTGTTTGTAGTTTAGTGTGTTTCCGCGTTTTCACGGCAGGGATGGCGTCTGCTGAGACGCTGGTTCCGCGGCTGCTGTGCGTTTGGCGCTGCGGCGGCGGTGCGTGTCCTCACTTAAACTGTGAGGACTGTACTCATGAGTTTATTTGTCAATGTGTGCCGTGATTTCATAGCGCTGTCCACGGTGCTGAAATGAGCCTCGGTGTCGGCAGCGTCACAGGGTGACCTCATTTTATATTTCCAGATTGTGGCTATGTTTGCACTGAGTGTGTTTCTTTAATTTCAACAATGTAGCCATAATGGTCTCCAACAACGGTGAACAAAACAAACGCCACAGAAGCTGCAGTGCAAACTCCACCCACCTATAGCTGCAGAGGAAAAACTACATATCTACTATAAACTGCTTTCTATATTCCTTCCTGGTTGGATTTAAACACACATCTGCCAATTTATTAGGTACACATTTTCTGTTTATGAACACACTGATTGAAGGAGCCAATCACATGGCAGTAAGTCATTGCATTTAGGCAGGTAGACATGATCAGGACGCCCAAATCAAGTTCAAACAGACTATCAGCATTAGGAAGAAAGGTGATTCAAGGAGCTTTTAATGTGGCATGGTTACTGGTAGTATTTTTACAAACTGCTTGCACAACCACGGTGTGACAAACAGAAAATATCCAGTGATGCCATGTTGAGGTCAAAGATCAGCAGAAAGGCCATGCTAAGAAAGCAAAAGGAACTCAAATCAGCGCAACCAAAGTGTGCAGAACACCATCTGAAGGCACAACACATTGAACCTTGCCGAAAAATGACTGCCTCCGACGGGAACGCGCATCGGTTAAGAGGTAGTGAGCGTAGGTCTACTGGTAGATATAATACTGTATACAGGGTACACCCTATAAGTCGTTGTTTGAAGGAGCGATACTGACCAAATTCATTGTACATGCACCTGTTTTCCTCGACTGCTAATGCTGAAAAGATAGAGAATGTAAGCCCTAACAATCCAGAGTTACAGGGTGCAGTCACTTCTCGGCAGGCCCTGCCGAAATGTGACAGCACCCTGTAACTCTTTATTGCAAGAAGCAATATTGACCAAATTCACTGTACATGCACCTGGTTTCCTCTACTTTCCTCTCCTCTACTGATTCTTCCAATTAGCCACTCACAGTGTGACTCCTGGCTGCTGAGTTAGTTAGCACCAGTTAGTTACTAGAAACCCAAGCCTTTTTAGATGATTTATATTAATAAATACACCATTAAATAATGACTTCAGTGTCATTAATTATTTAAATTAATAAATAGCCTTTTCAATAATTACTTACATCACATTGGTTTTCTTAGGTTACAAAATACTAACCTGGGTTTTTTTCGTCATCACTTAGTAACAACAATAATAATAATAATAATAATAAGAATAATATTCAGTGGAGCTCCACTTCAGGTTTTACTTGATACTCATTCCAAACTAAATGTTTATTTAAATATTAGTTTAAATGTCATATGATAAAAAAAAAGTGTTAAAGTTTGAGTGTACACTTACAATTAAGTGTTAAGTGTGTTTGTTTCTGTTTGGTTGTGATGAGTTTCTGTTGTACTCACACCAGCAAACCAAATCCAGTTCAGTCCGTCCATGAATACCAGTCCGGGTTTTGTAGCAGGTTTGCGTTGATGCTGCAAACAGAGAGTGAGACACAAACAGGTGACTGTGATCGTTTCATTAAAGACAAGAGATGAGAAGAAGACTGATGTCAGTGAAGAAACAAGGAAACAAAGTAACGTCAAACTTACATCTGTGATCTGTCCCTCTGGTGCTGCTGTCAACACAGGAGTTTAAATATTGGCACAATGGTCAGCCAATCAGGTGTGAAAGCTTGAAATGTTTGGGGCGGGGCTTATTATTGAAAACATGTGCGCTGTGACTGAGGAGCCTGGTGGTTCAGTGGCTGCGGTGCGCGTTGAGCCGGAGTGTGGATATGGAGTGTGCGCCTGTGTGCCGCGCCACGCCGCGCGGCTTAAGTGAAGACCGACACGCGCCGGGCTGAGGTGGGATCCTGGCGGGGCCGGGCGCACCGCACTTCCTTGTATCTAAAGAAAAAAAGAAAAGAATGCATTTGAAATTGTATTGTAGCTTGAGCATGCACATGAGTTCATTTGTCAGTGTGTGCCGTGATTTCATAGCGCTGTCCACGGTAATGAAATGAGCCTCGGTGTCGGCAGCGTCACGGGGCCACCTCATTTTATATTTCCAGATTGTGGCTATGTTTGCACTGAGTGTGTTTCTTTCATTTCAACAATGTAGCCATAATGGTCTCTGGTTTTATGAAGTTAATGTTGAGAATGTATCTTGTCTGCGGGGAATGAGGAGTTACTTCAACTTTAACCATTTAGGAAACCAATTAAGTTTATTAACTCAAACAATTTAAGCATACAAAAGTATTTGATTTGAGTACAAGTAACTCAAGTATTTGTTGTTAAAGTAACTTGGGTAAAGTGCATTGTACTAATTCCATTCAGTTAATGAAAACTACTAAGTATGTGACACTTATGTGAAACGGATTTATTTGAACTGAAATGATCTTCTTTATACAAATGTTAATACTTAAGTTGAATTGACTCTTTTTTTTCTACTAAATCAAATTATTACATTCTACTTCTGACAACTTCAAATGGAGAGCGTAGATCAGTGTGTGAGCCATTACAACCTGATTGTGAGGACCAGAGACACATGGTGAGTTTCAAAGGGAACTCCTGCAGGAACCTGATCTTCATTCACTACTGCCACCAGGGCCACTGCCCCTCTTGGGTTGCTTCCAACTCATCCTGAAAAGGGAACAAACACATGTTCAGTGTTTTCAGTGTATTCAGACAAATCATTCAACTTAAAAAAGAAAACATGATGTCATCATCACTACTTGCGATGCAATAGTCAAATAGAAGCACTGTCAATAAAAAGGTAAACATGTTGCATGTATTAGTTGTGAAATGTGGCGTTACACTGTACTCACATCTTATACCAAACTGAGAATACAAGTGCGTGTCCTCACTTAAACTGTGAGGACTGTACTCACGCCAGTAAACCGAATCCAGTCTGGGGTTTGTAGCAGGTTTGTAGGTTTGTGCGCCACGCCGCGCGGCTTAAGTGAAGACCGACACGCGCCAGGCCGAGGTGGGATCTCGGCAGGGCTGAGCGCTGTGGCTGCGGTACGTGTCGCAACTGAGGAGCCTGGTGGTTCAGCGGCTGCAGTGCGCGTCGCGCCGGAGTGTGGATATGGAGGGTGCGCCGCGGCTTAAGTGAAGACCGACACGCCCCGGGCCGCACCGCACTTCCTTGTATCTTAAAAAAAAGAAAAGAATGCATTTGAAATTGTATTGTAGCTTGAGCATGCGCATGATTTTATTTGTCAATGTGTGCCGTGATTTCATAGCGCTGTCCACGGTGCTGAAATGAGCCTCGCTGTCATATTAAAACTCTTTTCCAGATGAGGCATTGCTACAACGATGACTTTGACAGTGTGTGGGTGTCACCATCCTCTTTCACTCACTTGAGCTTCACTAAAGAGTGCAGGTCGTCTCTCTTTTAGTTCGGCAAGGAGGAGCTGAATTCACAGTTTCTTCATGCCCGAGTGCTGCATATGTTGATGGAGACCTGTGACATAAAACACAAAGAGCTACTGATGGTGCTACGTCTGTTTTTCACTAGACTACTCATAGATATCAGTACATCAACTGACAGTTAATGTATTATTTATTTGAACTTACAATTGTACATTTATATTCAAATTCATACACAAATATGAAAGAACTGTACACTATAGTGGCGGTGATTGACTGAACATCATATGTTGGGTGCACATTTAAACACAGGATCCAGGCAGCTTTCCAAGTTGCAATATTTTATTTCCAAGTAAACGGTAGTCGGTGATGAGGGGTAATGGTGGATGATTCTGTCTACATGAAAATGATAAAGGAAATATTACAATCTAGAAAGTATCAAATATACAATAAGAAATGAGGTTGTCTTAGACTAACATCAATAATACATCCACTCTTACTTTCCTCTCTTTAGCAAAGGATTAAACTCAGGAATCTAGTATAATGACACACAAGCAATAAGTAAGTCTTCATACAAGATGTAGTATCAACCAAATGAAACATTAAATGAGTGAACGTCCATAAAACTCACAGCCAGTGTCCCTTTGTTCTCGTGGATTGTTTGGAGGGAAAATAGGGGGGTCAAAGGGCGGAAGGGGCGGGTTATATAGGATTAGGGGTGTGGTCCAGGTAGGTGTGCCAGTGATGAGGCAGGTGAGGAGGAGACTTGGGATTTTAACAAATACATATACAATGGCCGTGCCACTTTAATATAAACCTAAAATTCGAAGGTAAAATCAATTATTAGTAATAATATACAAAGTGTTTACATTAAAAACAAAGTAACACGTCAACCACAAATCTATGGATCACACCAAGCATCTGTGAGACGTCTGAGCCAGCGGATCATTTCATCAGGACAGGCCGAGGTAACGCTGCTCTGCCCTGGGCACTGTGAGCACCGAGCGTCCGCAGAGGCGGAGCTGATCACCTCCGACAACGTACCGTGCTGAAATCAGTTCCAGGTTGGATATTCAACAGACATTCGCTCCAGATCCAACGGCACCCTCCTCCTTCTCCACCCCGAGATAGGTGCACGATCACGGCTTGTACAAAGTCCGACCCATCGCTCTCAACAACCGTGGTCTCATTTAGGGACCATCAACGAATTACCGTTAAAAATGGATTAAAAAAAATTATGGGAGGTACTAAAATGGAATAAAAAGAGGTGTGTCCTGACTAGGCAGTCTAGTTCTATGTTGCTGCACTGTTTTGGAATCTTTAGGGTCACATGGCCTGGACGCGATTGAGATAAAATGCTAATATTTGCATTAAAGAAATGATTGAAAGTAAATCAAGTATTTAAATGGAATATAAAGAGGTGTGTCCTGACTAGGCAGTCTAGTACTATGTTTGTACACTCATTTGGAGTCGTTGGGTCACATTGCCTGGAAGCTATTGAGCTAAAATGCTAATATTTACATTATTAAAATTATAAAAAAAATAAATGAGGTAATTAAATATTAGTTTAATGTCATATGATCAAAATTAAAGTGTTAACGTTCGACTCTACACTTAGATTCAAGTGTTAAGTGTGTTTGCGGTTTGTTTCTGTCTGGTTGTGATGACTTTCTGTTGTACTCACGCCAGTAAACCGAATCCAGTCTGGGGTTTGTAGCAGGTTTGTACTGTAGCAGGTTTGCATTGGTGCTGCAAACAGAGAGTGAGACACAAACATGGGACTGTGATGGTTTCATTAAAGACAAGAGATGAGAAGAAGACTGGAGTCAGTGAGAAAACAAGGAAACAAAGTAACGTCAAACTTACGTCTGTGATCTGTCAGCATCTCCTCTCCCTCTGGTGCGGCTGTCAACACAGGAGTTTAAATATTGGCACAATGGTCAGTCAATCAGGTGTGAAAGCTTGAAATGTTTGGGGCGGGGCTTATTATTGAAAACATGTGCGCTGTGACTGAGGAGCCTGGTGGTTCAGTGGCTGCGGTGCGCGTTGAGCCGGAGTGTGGATATGGAGTGTGCGCCTGTGTGCCGCGCCACGCCGCGCTGCTTAAGTGAAGACCGACACGCGCCGGGCTGAGGTGGGATCCTGGCGGGGCCGGGCGCACCGCACTTCCTTGTATCTAAAGAAAAAAAGAAAAGAATGCATTTGAAATTGTATTGTAGCTTGAGCATGCACATGAGTTCATTTGTCAATGTGTGCCGTGATTTCATAGCGCTGTCCACGGTGATGAAATGAGCCTCGGTGTCGGCAGGGTCACGGGGCCACCTCATTTTATATTTCCAGATTGTGGCTATGTTTGCAATGAGTGTGTTTCTTTCATTTCAACAATGTAGCCATAATGGTCTCTGGTTTTATGAAGTTAATGTTGAGAATGTATCTTGTCTGCGGGGAATGAGTTACTTCAACTTTAACCATTTAGGAAACCAATTAAGTTTATTAACTCAAACAATTTAAGCATACAAAAGTATTTGATTTGAGTACAAGTAACTCAAGTATTTGTTGTTCAAGTAACTTGGGTAAAGTGCATTGTACTAATTCCATTCAGTTAATGAAAACTACTAAGTATGTGACACTTATGTGAAACGGATTTATCTGAACTGAAATGATCTTCTTTATACAAATGTTAATACTTAAGTTGAATTGACTCTTTTCTTTCTACTAAATCAAATTATTACATTCTACTTCTGACAACTTCAAATGGAGAGCGTAGATCAGTGTGTGAGCCATTACAACCTGATTGTGAGGACCAGAGACACATGGTGAGTTTCAAAGGGAACTCCTGCAGGAACCTGATCTTCATTCACTACTGCCACCAGGGCCACTGCCCCTCTTGGGTTGCTTCCAACTCATCCTGAAAGGGAACAAACACATGTGCAGTGTTTTCAGTGTATTCAGACAAATCATTCAACTTAAAAAAGAAAACATGATGTCATCATCACTACTTGCGATGCAATAGTCAAATAGAAGCACTGTCAATAAAAAGGTAAACATGTTGCATGTATTATTTGTGAAATGTGGCGTTGTTTGTAGTTTAGTGTATTTCCGCGTTTTCATGGCAGGGATGGCGTCTGCTGAGACGCTGGTTCCGCGGCTGCTGTGCGTTTGGCGCTGCGGCGGCGGTACGTGTCGTGTTTGCGCTGACTGTGTGCCCCGCCGCGCGGCTTAAGTGAGGACCGACACGCGCCGGGCCGAGGTGGGATCTTGGTGCCGTGTGCTGTGGCTGCGGTACGTGTCGCAACTGAGGAGCCTGGTGGTTCAGCGGCTGCGGTGCGCGTCGCGCCGTTGTGCGGATATGGAGGGTGCGCCTGTGCGCTGCGCCTGTGCGCTGCGCCACGCCGCGCGGCTTAAGTGAAGACCGACACGCGCCGGGCCGAGGCGGGGCCGGGCGCACCGCACTTTTTTTATGAAGTTAATGTTGAGAATGTATCTTGAATGTATCTCGGTTTGCGCGGGCTCCGCGGCTGCTGTGCGCTCCACGGCTGCGGTTCCGGTGCCGTGCGCTGCGGCGGCGGTACCTGTCGTAACTGGGGAGCCTGGTAGTTCCGCGGCCGCGGTGCGTGTCCTCACTTAAACTGTGAGGACTGTACTCAGGCCAGTAAACTAACCTGATCTTCATTCACTACTGCACCAGGGCCACTGCCCCTCTTGGGTTGCTTCCAACTCATCCTGAAAAGGGAACAAACACATGTGCAGTGTTTTCAGTGTATTCAGACAAATCATTCAACTTAAAAAAGAAAACATGATGTCATCATCACTACTTGCGATGCAATAGTCAAATAGAAGCACTGTCAATAAAAAGGTAAACATGTTGCATGTATTATTTGTGAAATGTGGCGTTGTTTGTAGTTTAGTATGTTTCCGCGTTTTCACGGCAGGGATGGCGTCTGCTGAGACGCTGGTTCCGCGGCTGCTGTGCGTTTGGCGCTGCGGCGGCGGTGCGTGTCCTCACTTAAACTGTGAGGACTGTACTCATGAGTTTATTTGTCAATGTGTACCGTGATTTCATAGCGCTGTCCACGGTGCTGAAATGAGCCTCGGTGTCGGCAGCGTCACAGGGTGACCTCATTTTATATTTCCAGATTGTGGCTATGTTTGCACTGAGTGTGTTTCTTTAATTTCAACAATGTAGCCATAATGGTCTCCAACAACGGTGAACAAAACAAACGCAACAGAAGCTGCAGTGCAAACTCCACCCACCTATAGCTGCAGAGGAAAAACTACATGTCTACTATAAACTGCTTTCTATATTCCTTCCTGGTTGGATTTAAACACACATCTGCCAATTTATTAGGTACACATTTTCTGTTTATGAACACACTGATTGAAGGAGCCAATCACATGGCAGTAAGTCATTGCATTTAGGCAGGTAGACATGATCAGGACGCCCAAATCAAGTTCAAACAGACTATCAGCATTAGGAAGAAAGGTGATTCAAGGAGCTTTTAATGTGGCATGGTTACTGGTAGTATTTTTACAAACTGCTTGCACAACCACGGTGTGACAAACAGAAAATATCCAGTGATGCCATGTTGAGGTCAAAGATCAGCAGAAAGGCCATGCTAAGAAAGCAAAAGGAACTCAAATCAGCGCAACCAAAGTGTGCAGAACACCATCTGAAGGCACAACACATTGAACCTTGCCGAAAAATGACTGCCTCCGACGGGAACGCGCATCGGTTAAGAGGTAGTGAGCGTAGGTCTACTGGTAGATATAATACTGTATACAGGGTACACCCTATAAGTCGTTGTTTGAAGGAGCGATACTGACCAAATTCATTGTACATGCACCTGTTTTCCTCGACTGCTAATGCTGAAAAGATAGAGAATGTAAGCCCGAACAATCCAGAGTTACAGGGTGCAGTCACTTCTCGGCAGGCCCTGCCGAAATGTGACAGCACCCTGTAACTCTTTATTGCAAGAAGCAATATTGACCAAATTCACTGTACATGCACCTGGTTTCCTCTACTTTCCTCTCCTCTACTGATTCTTCCAATTAGCCACTCACAGTGTGACTCCTGGCTGCTGAGTTAGTTAGCACCAGTTAGTTACTAGAAACCCAAGCCTTTTTAGATGATTTATATTAATAAATACACCATTAAATAATGACTTAAGTGTCATTAATTATTTGAATTAATAAATAGCCTTTTCAATAATTACTTACATCACATTGGTTTTCTTAGGTTACAAAATACTGACCTGGGTTTTTTTCGTCATCACTTAGTAACAACAATAATAATAATAATAAGAATAATATTCAGTGGAGCTCCACTTCAGGTTTGTGGCTTTGTGGCTATGTTTGCACTGAGTGTGTTTCTTTCATTTCAACAATGTAGCCATAATGGTCTCTGGTTTTATGAAGTTAATGTTGAGAATGTATCTTGTCTGCGGGGAATGAGTTACTTCAACTTTAACCATTTAGGAAACCAATTAAGTTTATTAACTCAAACAATTTAAGCATACAAAAGTATTTGATTTGAGTACAAGTAACTCAAGTATTTGTTGTTAAAGTAACTTGGGTAAAGTGCATTGTACTAATTCCATTCAGTTAATGAAAACTACTAAGTATGTGACACTTATGTGAAACGGATTTATCTGAACTGAAATGATCTTCTTTATACAAATGTTAATACTTAAGGCGAATTGACTCTTTTCTTTCTACTAAATCAAATTATTACATTCTACTTCTGACAACTTCAAATGGAGAGCGTAGATCAGTGTGTGAGCCATTACAACCTGATTGTGAGGACCAGAGACACATGGTGAGTTTCAAAGGGAACTCCTGCAGGAACCTGATCTTCATTCACTACTGCCACCAGGGCCACTGCCCCTCTTGGGTTGCTTCCAACTCATCCTGAAAAGGGAACAAACACATGTTCAGTGTTTTCAGTGTATTCAGACAAATCATTCAACTTAAAAAAGAAAACATGATGTCATCATCACTACTTGCAATAGTCAAATAGAAGCACTGTCAATAAAAAGGTAAACATGTTGCATGTATTAGTTGTGAAATGTGGCGTTACACTGTACTCACATCTTATACCAAACTGAGAATACAAGTGCGTGTCCTCACTTAAACTGTGAGGACTGTACTCACGCCAGTAAACCGAATCCAGTCTGGGGTTTGTAGCAGGTTTGTAGGTTTGTGCGCCACGCCGCGCGGCTTAAGTGAAGACCGACACGCGCCAGGCCGAGGTGGGATCCTGGCGGGGCCGGGCGCACCGCACTTCCTTGTATCTAAAAAAAAAAAAGAATTCATTTGAAATTGTATTGTAGCTTGAGCATGCGCATGATTTTATTTGTCAATGTGTGCCGTGATTTCATAGCGCTGTCCACGGTGCTGAAATGAGCCTCGCTGTCATATTAAAACTCTTTTCCAGATGAGGCATTGCTACAACGATGACTTTGACAGTGTGTGGGTGTCACCACCCTCTTTCACTCACTTGAGCTTCACTAAAGAGTGCAGGTCGTCTCTCTTTTAGTTCGGCAAGGAGGAGCTGAATTCACAGTTTCTTCATGCCCGAGTGCTGCATATGTTGATGGAGACCTGTGACATAAAACACAAAGAGCTACTGATGGTGCTACGTCTGTTTTTCACTAGACTACTCATAGATATCAGTACATCAACTGACAGTTAATGTATTATTTATTTGAACTTACAATTGTACATTTATATTCAAATACATACACAAATATGAAAGAACTGTACACTATAGTGGCGGTGATTGACTGAACATCATATGTTGGGTGCACATTTAAACACAGGATCCAGGCAGCTTTCCAAGTTGCAATATTTTATTTCCAAGTAAACGGTAGTCGGTGATGAGGGGTAATGGTGGATGATTCTGTCTATATGAAAATGATAAAGGAAATATTACAATCTAGAAAGTATCAAATATACAATAAGAAATGAGGTTGTCTTAGACTAACATCAATAATACATCCACTCTTACTTTCCTCTCTTTAGCAAAGGATTAAACTCAGGAATCTAGTATAATGACACACAAGCAATAAGTAAGTCTTCATACAAGATGTAGTATCAACCAAATGAATCATTAAATGAGTGAACGTCCATAAAACTCACAGCCAGTGTCCCTTTGTTCTCGTGGATTGTTTGGAGGGAAAATAGGGGGGTCAAAGGGCGGAAGGGGCGGGTTATATAGGATTAGGGGTGTGGTCCAGGTAGGTGTGCCAGTGATGAGGCAGGTGAGGAGGAGACTTGGGATTTTAACAAATACATATACAATGGCCGTGCCACTTTAATATAAACCTAAAATTCGAAGGTAAAATCAATTATTAGTAATAATATACAAAGTGTTTACATTAAAAACAAAGTAACACGTCAACCACAAATCTATGGATCACACCAAGCATCTGAGAGACGTCTGAGCCAGCGGATCATTTCATCAGGACAGGCCGAGGTAACGCTGCTCTGCCCTGGGCACTGTGAGCACCGAGCGTCCGCAGAGGTCGGAGCTGATCACCTCCGACAACGTACCGCGCTGAAATCAGTTCCAGGTTGGATATTCAACAGACATTCGCTCCAGATCCAACGGCACCCTCCTCCTTCTCCACCCCGAGATAGGTGCACGATCACGGCTTGTACAAAGTCCGACCCATTGCTCTCAACAACCGTGGTCTCATTTAGGGACCATCAACGAATTACCGTTAAAAATGGATTAAAAAAAATTATGGGAGGTACTAAAATGGAATAAAAAGAGGTGTGTCCTGACTAGGCAGTCTAGTTCTATGTTGCTGCACTGTTTTGGAATCTTTAGGGTCACATGGCCTGGACGCGATTGAGATAAAATGCTAATATTTGCATTAAAGAAATGATTGAAAGTAAATCAAGTATTTAAATGGAATATAAAGAGGTGTGTCCTGACTAGGCAGTCTAGTACTATGTTTGTACACTCATTTGGAGTCTTTGGGTCACATTGCCTGGAAGCTATTGAGCTAAAATGCTAATATTTACATTATTAAAATTATAAAAAAAATAAATGAGGTAATTAAATATTAGTTTAATGTCATATGATCAAAATTAAAGTGTTAACGTTCGACTCTACACTTAGATTCAAGTGTTAAGTGTGTTTGCGGTTTGTTTCTGTCTGGTTGTGATGACTTTCTGTTGTACTCACGCCAGCAAACCGAATCCAGTCTGGGGTTTGTAGCAGGTTTGTACTGTAGCAGGTTTGCATTGGTGCTGCAAACAGAGAGTGAGACACAAACATGGGGCTGTGATGGTTTCATTAAAGACAAGAGATGAGAAGAAGACTGGAGTCAGTGAGAAAACAAGGAAACAAAGTAACGTCAAACTTACGTCTGTGATCTGTCAGCATCTCCTCTCCCTCTGGTGCGGCTGTCAACACAGGAGTTTAAATATTGGCACAATGGTCAGCCAATCAGGTGTGAAAGCTTGAAATGTTTGGGGCGGGGCTTATTATTGAAAACATGTGCGCTGTGACTGAGGAGCCTGGTGGTTCAGTGGCTGCGGTGCGCGTTGAGCCGGAGTGTGGATATGGAGTGTGCGCCTGTGTGCCGCGCCACGCCGCGCGGCTTAAGTGAAGACCGACACGCGCCGGGCTGAGGTGGGATCCTGGCGGGGCCGGGCGCACCGCACTTCCTTGTATCTAAAGAAAAAAAGAAAAGAATGCATTTGAAATTGTATTGTAGCTTGAGCATGCACATGAGTTCATTTGTCAATGTGTGCCGTGATTTCATAGCGCTGTCCACGGTGATGAAATGAGCCTCGGTGTCGGCAGCGTCACGGGGCCACCTCATTTTATATTTCCAGATTGTGGCTATGTTTGCACTGAGTGTGTTTCTTTCATTTCAACAATGTAGCCATAATGGTCTCTGGTTTTATGAAGTTAATGTTGAGAATGTATCTTGTCTGCGGGGAATGAGTTACTTCAACTTTAACCATTTAGGAAACCAATTAAGTTTATTAACTCAAACAATTTAAGCATACAAAAGTATTTGATTTGAGTACAAGTAACTCAAGTATTTGTTGTTAAAGTAACTTGGGTAAAGTGCATTGTACTAATTCCATTCAGTTAATGAAAACTACTAAGTATGTGACACTTATGTGAAACGGATTTATCTGAACTGAAATGATCTTCTTTATACAAATGTTAATACTTAAGTTGAATTGACTCTTTTCTTTCTACTAAATCAAATTATTACATTCTACTTCTGACAACTTCAAATGGAGAGCGTAGATCAGTGTGTGAGCCATTACAACCTGATTGTGAGGACCAGAGACACATGGTGAGTTTCAAAGGGAACTCCTGCAGGAACCTGATCTTCATTCACTACTGCCACCAGGTCCACTGCCCCTCTTGGGTTGCTTCCAACTCATCCTGAAAAGGGAACAAACACATGTTCAGTGTTTTCAGTGTATTCAGACAAATCATTCAACTTAAAAAAGAAAACATGATGTCATCATCACTACTTGCGATGCAATAGTCAAATAGAAGCACTGTCAATAAAAAGGTAAACATGTTGCATGTATTATTTGTGAAATGTGGCGTTGTTTGTAGTTTAGTGTGTTTCCGCGTTTTCACGGCAGGGATGGCGTCTGCTGAGACGCTGGTTCCGCGGCTGCTGTGCGTTTGGCGCTGCGGCGGCGGTACGTGTCGTGTTTGCGCTGACTGTGTGCCCCGCCGCGCGGCTTAAGTGAGGACCGACACGCGCCGGGCCGAGGTGGGATCTCGGTGCCGTGTGCTGTGGCTGCGGTACGTGTGGCAACTGAGGAGCCTGGTGGTTCAGCGGCTGCGGTGCGCGTCGCGCCGTTGTGCGGATATGGAGGGTGCGCCTGTGCGCTGCGCCACGCCGCGCGGCTTAAGTGAAGACCGACACGCGCCGGGCCGAGGCGGGGCCGGGCGCACCGCACTTTTTTTATGAAGTTAATGTTGAGAATGTATCTTGAATGTATCTCGGTTTGCGCGGGCTCCGTGGCTGCTGTGCGCTCCGTGCGCTCCGCGGCTGCGGTTCCGGTGCCGTGCGCTGCGGCGGCGGTACCTGTCGTAACTGGGGAGCCTTGTGGTTCCGCGGCCGCGGTGCGTGTCCTCACTTAAACTGTGAGGACTGTACTCATGAGTTTATTTGTCAATGTGTGCCGTGATTTCATAGCGCTGTCCACGGTGCTGAAATGAGCCTCGGTGTCGGCAGCGTCACAGGGTGACCTCATTTTATATTTCCAGATTGTGGCTATGTTTGCACTGAGTGTGTTTCTTTAATTTCAACAATGTAGCCATAATGGTCTCCAACAACGGTGAACAAAACAAACGCCACAGAAGCTGCAGTGCAAACTCCACCCACCTATAGCTGCAGAGGAAAAACTACATGTCTACTATAAACTGCTTTCTATATTCCTTCCTGGTTGGATTTAAACACACATCTGCCAATTTATTAGGTACACATTTTCTGTTTATGAACACACTGATTGAAGGAGCCAATCACATGGCAGTAAGTCATTGCATTTAGGCAGGTAGACATGATCAGGACGCCCAAATCAAGTTCAAACAGACTATCAGCATTAGGAAGAAAGGTGATTCAAGGAGCTTTTAATGTGGCATGGTTACTGGTAGTATTTTTACAAACTGCTTGCACAACCACGGTGTGACAAACAGAAAATATCCAGTGATGCCATGTTGAGGTCAAAGATCAGCAGAAAGGCCATGCTAAGAAAGCAAAAGGAACTCAAATCAGCGCAACCAAAGTGTGCAGAACACCATCTGAAGGCACAACACATTGAACCTTGCCGAAAAATGACTGCCTCCGACGGGAACGCGCATCGGTTAAGAGGTAGTGAGCGTAGGTCTACTGGTAGATATAATACTGTATACAGGGTACACCCTATAAGTCGTTGTTTGAAGGAGCGATACTGACCAAATTCATTGTACATGCACCTGTTTTCCTCGACTGCTAATGCTGAAAAGATAGAGAATGTAAGCCCTAACAATCCAGAGTTACAGGGTGCAGTCACTTCTCGGCAGGCCCTGCCGAAATGTGACAGCACCCTGTAACTCTTTATTGCAAGAAGCAATATTGACCAAATTCACTGTACATGCACCTGGTTTCCTCTACTTTCCTCTCCTCTACTGATTCTTCCAATTAGCCACTCACAGTGTGACTCCTGGCTGCTGAGTTAGTTAGCACCAGTTAGTTACTAGAAACCCAAGCCTTTTTAGATGATTTATATTAATAAATACACCATTAAATAATGACTTCAGTGTCATTAATTATTTAAATTAATAAATAGCCTTTTCAATAATTACTTACATCACATTGGTTTTCTTAGGTTACAAAATACTAACCTGGGTTTTTTTCGTCATCACTTAGTAACAATAATAATAATAATAATAATAATAAGAATAATATTCAGTGGAGCTCCACTTCAGGTTTTACTTGATACTCATTCCAAACTAAATGTTTATTTAAATATTAGTTTAAATGTCATATGATAAAAAAAAAGTGTTAAAGTTTGAGTGTACACTTACAATTAAGTGTTAAGTGTGTTTGTTTCTGTTTGGTTGTGATGAGTTTCTGTTGTACTCACACCAGCAAACCAAATCCAGTTCAGTCCGTCCATGAATACCAGTCCGGGTTTTGTAGCAGGTTTGCGTTGATGCTGCAAACAGAGAGTGAGACACAAACAGGTGACTGTGATCGTTTCATTAAAGACAAGAGATGAGAAGAAGACTGATGTCAGTGAAGAAACAAGGAAACAAAGTAACGTCAAACTTACATCTGTGATCTGTCCCTCTGGTGCGGCTGTCAACACAGGAGTTTAAATATTGGCACAATGGTCAGCCAATCAGGTGTGAAAGCTTGAAATGTTTGGGGCGGGGCTTATTATTGAAAACATGTGCGCTGTGACTGAGGAGCCTGGTGGTTCAGTGGCTGCGGTGCGCGTTGAGCCGGAGTGTGGATATGGAGTGTGCGCCTGTGTGCCGCGCCACGCCGCGCAGCTTAAGTGAAGACCGACACGCGCCGGGCTGAGGTGGGATCCTGGCGGGGCCGGGCGCACCGCACTTCCTTGTATCTAAAGAAAAAAAGAAAAGAATGCATTTGAAATTGTATTGTAGCTTGAGCATGCACATGAGTTCATTTGTCAATGTGTGCCGTGATTTCATAGCGCTGTCCACGGTGATGAAATGAGCCTCGGTGTCGGCAGCGTCACGGGGCCACCTCATTTTATATTTCCAGATTGTGGCTATGTTTGCACTGAGTGTGTTTCTTTCATTTCAACAATGTAGCCATAATGGTCTCTGGTTTTATGAAGTTAATGTTGAGAATGTATCTTGTCTGCGGGGAATGAGTTACTTCAACTTTAACCATTTAGGAAACCAATTAAGTTTATTAACTCAAACAATTTAAGCATACAAAAGTATTTGATTTGAGTACAAGTAACTCAAGTATTTGTTGTTAAAGTAACTTGGGTAAAGTGCATTGTACTAATTCCATTCAGTTAATGAAAACTACTAAGTATGTGACACTTATGTGAAACGGATTTATCTGAACTGAAATGATCTTCTTTATACAAATGTTAATACTTAAGTTGAATTGACTCTTTTCTTTCTACTAAATCAAATTATTACATTCTACTTCTGACAACTTCAAATGGAGAGCGTAGATCAGTGTGTGAGCCATTACAACCTGATTGTGAGGACCAGAGACACATGGTGAGTTTCAAAGGGAACTCCTGCAGGAACCTGATCTTCATTCACTACTGCCACCAGGGCCACTGCCCCTCTTGGGTTGCTTCCAACTCATCCTGAAAAGGGAACAAACACATGTTCAGTGTTTTCAGTGTATTCAGACAAATCATTCAACTTAAAAAAGAAAACATGATGTCATCATCACTACTTGCGATGCAATAGTCAAATAGAAGCACTGTCAATAAAAAGGTAAACATGTTGCATGTATTATTTGTGAAATGTGGCGTTGTTTGTAGTTTAGTGTGTTTCCGCGTTTTCATGGCAGGGATGGCGTCTGCTGAGACGTTGGTTCCACGGCTGCTGTGCGTTTGGCGCTGCGGCGGCGGTACGTGTCGTGTTTGTGCTGACTGTGTGCCCCGCCGCGCGGCTTAAGTGAGGACCGACACGCGCCGGGCCGAGGTGGGATCTCGGTGCCGTGTGCTGTGGCTGCGGTACGTGTCGCAACTGAGGAGCCTGGTGGTTCAGCGGCTGCGGTGCGCGTCGCGCCGTTGTGCGGATATGGAGGGTGCGCCTGTGCGCTGCGCCTGTGCGCTGCGCCACGCCGCGCGGCTTAAGTGAAGACCGACACGCGCCGGGCCGAGGCGGGGCCGGGCGCACCGCACTTTTTTTATGAAGTTAATGTTGAGAATGTATCTTGAATGTATCTCGGTTTGCGCGGGCTCCGCGGCTGCTGTGCGCTCCGCGGCTGCGGTTCCGGTGCCGTGCGCTGCGGCGGCGGTACCTGTCGTAACTGGGGAGCCTGGTAGTTCCGCGGCCGCGGTGCGTGTCCTCACTTAAACTGTGAGGACTGTACTCAGGCCAGTAAACTAACCTGATCTTCATTCACTACTGCCACCAGGGCCACTGCCCCTCTTGGGTTGCTTCCAACTCATCCTGAAAAGGGAACAAACACATGTTCAGTGTTTTCAGTGTATTCAGACAAATCATTCAACTTAAAAAAGAAAACATGATGTCATCATCACTACTTGCGATGCAATAGTCAAATAGAAGCACTGTCAATAAAAAGGTAAACATGTTGCATGTATTATTTGTGAAATGTGGCGTTGTTTGTAGTTTAGTGTGTTTCCGCGTTTTCACGGCAGGGATGGCGTCTGCTGAGACGCTGGTTCCGCGGCTGCTGTGCGTTTGGCGCTGCGGCGGCGGTACGTGTCGTGTTTGCGCTGACTGTGTGCCCCGCCGCGCGGCTTAAGTGAGGACCGACACGCGCCGGGCCGAGGTGGGATCTCGGTGCCGTGTGCTGTGGCTGCGGTAGGTGTCGCAACTGAGGAGCCTGGTGGTTCAGCGGCAGCGGTGCGCCGGAGTGTGGATATGGAGTGGCTCGGGAACAAACACATGTTCAGTGTTTTCAGTGTATTCAGACAAATCATTCAACTTAAAAAAGAAAACATGATGTCATCATCACTACTTGCGATGCAATAGTCAAATAGAAGCACTGTCAATAAAAAGGTAAACATGTTGCATGTATTATTTGTGAAATGTGGCGTTGTTTGTAGTTTAGTGTGTTTCCGCGTTTTCACGGGAGGGATGGCGTCTGCTGAGACGCTGGTTCCGCGGCTGCTGTGCGTTTGGCGCTGCGGCGGCGGTGCGTGTCCTCACTTAAACTGTGAGGACTGTACTCATGAGTTTATTTGTCAATGTGTGCCGTGATTTCATAGCGCTGTCCACGGTGCTGAAATGAGCCTCGGTGTCGGCAGCGTCACAGGGTGACCTCATTTTATATTTCCAGATTGTGGCTATGTTTGCACTGAGTGTGTTTCTTTAATTTCAACAATGTAGCCATAATGGTCTCCAACAACGGTGAACAAAACAAACGCCACAGAAGCTGCAGTGCAAACTCCACCCACCTATAGCTGCCGAGGAAAAACTACATGTCTACTATAAACTGCTTTCTATATTCCTTCCTGGTTGGATTTAAACACACATCTGCCAATTTATTAGGTACACATTTTCTGTTTATGAACACACTGATTGAAGGAGCCAATCACATGGCAGTAAGTCATTGCATTTAGGCAGGTAGACATGATCAGGATGCCCAAATCAAGTTCAAACAGACTATCAGCATTAGGAAGAAAGGTGATTCAAGGAGCTTTTAATGTGGCATGGTTACTGGTAGTATTTTTACAAACTGCTTGCACAACCACGGTGTGACAAACAGAAAATATCCAGTGATGCCATGTTGAGGTCAAAGATCAGCAGAAAGGCCATGCCAAGAAAGCAAAAGGAACTCAAATCAGCGCAACCAAAGTGTGCAGAACACCATCTGAAGGCACAACACATTGAACCTTGCCGAAAAATGACTGCCTCCGACGGGAACGCGCATCGGTTAAGAGGTAGTGAGCGTAGGTCTACTGGTAGATATAATACTGTATACAGGGTACACCCTATAAGTCGTTGTTTGAAGGAGCGATACTGACCAAATTCATTGTACATGCACCTGTTTTCCTCGACTGCTAATGCTGAAAAGATAGAGAATGTAAGCCCTAACAATCCAGAGTTACAGGGTGCAGTCACTTCTCGGCAGGCCCTGCCGAAATGTGACAGCACCCTGTAACTCTTTATTGCAAGAAGCAATATTGACCAAATTCACTGTACATGCACCTGGTTTCCTCTACTTTCCTCTCCTCTACTGATTCTTCCAATTAGCCACTCACAGTGTGACTCCTGGCTGCTGAGTTAGTTAGCACCAGTTAGTTACTAGAAACCCAAGCCTTTTTAGATGATTTATATTAATAAATACACCATTAAATAATGACTTCAGTGTCATTAATTATTTAAATTAATAAATAGCCTTTTCAATAATTACTTACATCACATTGGTTTTCTTAGGTTACAAAATACTAACCTGGGTTTTTTTTCGTCATCACTTAGTAACAATAATAATAATAATAATAATAATAATAATAATAATAAGAAGAATAATATTCAGTGGAGCTCCACTTCAGGTTTTACTTGATACTCATTCCAAACTAAATGTTTATTCAAATATTAGTTTAAATGTCATATGATAAAAAAAAAGTGTTAAAGTTTGAGTGTACACTTACAATTAAGTGTTAAGTGTGTTTGTTTCTGTTTGGTTGTGATGAGTTTCTGTTGTACTCACACCAGCAAACCAAATCAAATTCAGTCCGTCCATGAATACCAGTCCGGGTTTTGTAGCAGGTTTGCGTTGATGCTGCAAACAGAGAGTGAGACACAATCAGGTGACTGTGATCGTTTCATTAAAGACAAGAGATGAGAAGAAGACTGATGTCAGTGAAGAAACAAGGAAACAAAGTAACGTCAAACTTACATCTGTGATCTGTCCCTCTGGTGCGGCTGTCAACACAGGAGTTTAAATATTGGCACAATGGTCAGCCAATCAGGTGTGAAAGCTTGAAATGTTTGGGGCGGGGCTTATTATTGAAAACATGTGCGCTGTGACTGAGGAGCCTGGTGGTTCAGTGGCTGCGGTGCGCGTTGAGCCGGAGTGTGGATATGGAGTGTGCGCCTGTGTGCCGCGCCACGCCGCGCGGCTTAAGTGATCCTGGCGGGGCCGGGCGCACCGCACTTCCTTGTATCTAAAGAAAAAAAGAAAAGAATGCATTTGAAATTGTATTGTAGCTTGAGCATGCACATGAGTTCATTTGTCAATGTGTGCCGTGATTTCATAGCGCTGTCCACGGTGATGAAATGAGCCTCGGTGTCGGCAGGGTCACGGGGCCACCTCATTTTATATTTCCAGATTGTGGCTATGTTTGCACTGAGTGTGTTTCTTTCATTTCAACAATGTAGCCATAATGGTCTCTGGTTTTATGAAGTTAATGTTGAGAATGTATCTTGTCTGCGGGGAATGAGTTACTTCAACTTTAACCATTTAGGAAACCAATTAAGTTTATTAACTCAAACAATTTAAGCATACAAAAGTATTTGATTTGAGTACAAGTAACTCAAGTATTTGTTGTTAAAGTAACTTGGGTAAAGTGCATTGTACTAATTCCATTCAGTTAATGAAAACTACTAAGTATGTGACACTTATGTGAAACGGATTTATCTGAACTGAAATGATCTTCTTTATACAAATGTTAATACTTAAGTTGAATTGACTCTTTTCTTTCTACTAAATCAAATTATTACATTCTACTTCTGACAACTTCAAATGGAGAGCGTAGATCAGTGTGTGAGCCATTACAACCTGATTGTGAGGACCAGAGACACATGGTGAGTTTCAAAGGGAACTCCTGCAGGAACCTGATCTTCATTCACTACTGCCACCAGGGCCACTGCCCCTCTTGGGTTGCTTCCAACTCATCCTGAAAAGGGAACAAACACATGTGCAGTGTTTTCAGTGTATTCAGACAAATCATTCAACTTAAAAAAGAAAACATGATGTCATCATCACTACTTGCGATGCAATAGTCAAATAGAAGCACTGTCAATAAAAAGGTAAACATGTTGCATGTATTATTTGTGAAATGTGGCGTTGTTTGTAGTTTAGTGTGTTTCCGCGTTTTCACGGCAGGGATGGCGTCTGCTGAGACGCTGGTTCCGCGGCTGCTGTGCGTTTGGCGCTGCAGCGGCGGTACGTGTCGTGTTTGCGCTGACTGTGTGCCCCGCCGCGCGGCTTAAGTGAGGACCGACACGCGCCGGGCCGAGGTGGGATCTCGGTGCCGTGTGCTGTGGCTGCGGTACGTGTCGCAACTGAGGAGCCTGGTGGTTCAGCGGCAGCGGTGCGCCGGAGTGTGGATATGGAGTGGCTCGGGAACAAACACATGTTCAGTGTTTTCAGTGTATTCAGACAAATCATTCAACTTAAAAAAGAAAACATGATGTCATCATCACTACTTGCGATGCAATAGTCAAATAGAAGCACTGTCAATAAAAAGGTAAACATGTTGCATGTATTATTTGTGAAATGTGGCGTTGTTTGTAGTTTAGTGTGTTTCCGCGTTTTCACGGCAGGGATGGCGTCTGCTGAGACGCTGGTTCCGCGGCTGCTGTGCGTTTGGCGCTGCAGCGGCGGTACGTGTCGTGTTTGCGCTGACTGTGTGCCCCGCCGCGCGGCTTAAGTGAGGACCGACACGCGCCGGGCCGAGGTGGGATCTCGGTGCCGTGTGCTGTGGCTGCGGTACGTGTGGCAACTGAGGAGCCTGGTGGTTCAGCGGCTGCGGTGCGCGTCGCGCCGTTGTGCGGATATGGAGGGTGCGCCTGTGCGCTGCGCCACGCCGCGCGGCTTAAGTGAAGACCGACACGCGCCGGGCCGAGGCGGGGCCGGGCGCACCGCACTTTTTTTATGAAGTTAATGTTGAGAATGTATCTTGAATGTATCTCGGTTTCCGCGGGCTCCGTGGCTGCTGTGCGCTCCGTGCGCTCCGCGGCTGCGGTTCCGGTGCCGTGCGCTGCGGCGGCGGTACCTGTCGTAACTGGGGAGCCTGGTGGTTCCGCGGCCGCGGTGCGTGTCCTCACTTAAACTGTGAGGACTGTACTCATGAGTTTATTTGTCAATGTGTGCCGTGATTTCATAGCGCTGTCCACGGTGCTGAAATGAGCCTCGGTGTCGGCAGCGTCACAGGGTGACCTCATTTTATATTTCCAGATTGTGGCTATGTTTGCACTGAGTGTGTTTCTTTAATTTCAACAATGTAGCCATAATGGTCTCCAACAACGGTGAACAAAACAAACGCCACAGAAGCTGCAGTGCAAACTCCACCCACCTATAGCTGCAGAGGAAAAACTACATGTCTACTATAAACTGCTTTCTATATTCCTTCCTGGTTGGATTTAAACACACATCTGCCAATTTATTAGGTACACATTTTCTGTTTATGAACACACTGATTGAAGGAGCCAATCACATGGCAGTAAGTCATTGCATTTAGGCAGGTAGACATGATCAGGACGCCCAAATCAAGTTCAAACAGACTATCAGCATTAGGAAGAAAGGTGATTCAAGGAGCTTTTAATGTGGCATGGTTACTGGTAGTATTTTTACAAACTGCTTGCACAACCACGGTGTGACAAACAGAAAATATCCAGTGATGCCATGTTGAGGTCAAAGATCAGCAGAAAGGCCATGCTAAGAAAGCAAAAGGAACTCAAATCAGCGCAACCAAAGTGTGCAGAACACCATCTGAAGGCACAACACATTGAACCTTGCCGAAAAATGACTGCCTCCGACGGGAACGCGCATCGGTTAAGAGGTAGTGAGCGTAGGTCTACTGGTAGATATAATACTGTATACAGGGTACACCCTATAAGTCGTTGTTTGAAGGAGGGATACTGACCAAATTCATTGTACATGCACCTGTTTTCCTCGACTGCTAATGCTGAAAAGATAGAGAATGTAAGCCCTAACAATCCAGAGTTACAGGGTGCAGTCACTTCTCGGCAGGCCCTGCCGAAATGTGACAGCACCCTGTAACTCTTTATTGCAAGAAGCAATATTGACCAAATTCACTGTACATGCACCTGGTTTCCTCTACTTTCCTCTCCTCTACTGATTCTTCCAATTAGCCACTCACAGTGTGACTCCTGGCTGCTGAGTTAGTTAGCACCAGTTAGTTACTAGAAACCCAAGCCTTTTTAGATGATTTATATTAATAAATACACCATTAAATAATGACTTCAGTGTCATTAATTATTTAAATTAATAAATAGCCTTTTCAATAATTACTTACATCACATTGGTTTTCTTAGGTTACAAAATACTAACCTGGGTTTTTTTCGTCATCACTTAGTAACAATAATAATAATAATAATAATAATAAGAATAATATTCAGTGGAGCTCCACTTCAGGTTTTACTTGATACTCATTCCAAACTAAATGTTTATTTAAATATTAGTTTAAATGTCATATGATAAAAAAAAAGTGTTAAAGTTTGAGTGTACACTTACAATTAAGTGTTAAGTGTGTTTGTTTCTGTTTGGTTGTGATGAGTTTCTGTTGTACTCACACCAGCAAACCAAATCCAGTTCAGTCCGTCCATGAATACCAGTCCGGGTTTTGTAGCAGGTTTGCGTTGATGCTGCAAACAGAGAGTGAGACACAAACAGGTGACTGTGATCGTTTCATTAAAGACAAGAGATGAGAAGAAGACTGATGTCAGTGAAGAAACAAGGAAACAAAGTAACGTCAAACTTACATCTGTGATCTGTCCCTCTGGTGCGGCTGTCAACACAGGAGTTTAAATATTGGCACAATGGTCAGCCAATCAGGTGTGAAAGCTTGAAATGTTTGGGGCGGGGCTTATTATTGAAAACATGTGCGCTGTGACTGAGGAGCCTGGTGGTTCAGTGGCTGCGGTGCGCGTTGAGCCGGAGTGTGGATATGGAGTGTGCGCCTGTGTGCCGCGCCACGCCGCGCGGCTTAAGTGAAGACCGACACGCGCCGGGCTGAGGTGGGATCCTGGCGGGGCCGGGCGCACCGCACTTCCTTGTATCTAAAGAAAAAAAGAAAAGAATGCATTTGAAATTGTATTGTAGCTTGAGCATGCACATGAGTTCATTTGTCAATGTGTGCCGTGATTTCATAGCGCTGTCCACGGTGATGAAATGAGCCTCGGTGTCGGCAGGGTCACGGGGCCACCTCATTTTATATTTCCAGATTGTGGCTATGTTTGCACTGAGTGTGTTTCTTTCATTTCAACAATGTAGCCATAATGGTCTCTGGTTTTATGAAGTTAATGATGAGAATGTATCTTGTCTGCGGGGAATGAGTTACTTCAACTTTAACCATTTAGGAAACCAATTAAGTTTATTAACTCAAACAATTTAAGCATACAAAAGTATTTGATTTGAGTACAAGTAACTCAAGTATTTGTTGTTAAAGTAACTTGGGTAAAGTGCATTGTACTAATTCCATTCAGTTAATGAAAACTACTAAGTATGTGACACTTATGTGAAACGGATTTATCTGAACTGAAATGATCTTCTTTATACAAATGTTAATACTTAAGTTGAATTGACTCTTTTCTTTCTACTAAATCAAATTATTACATTCTACTTCTGACAACTTCAAATGGAGAGCGTAGATCAGTGTGTGAGCCATTACAACCTGATTGTGAGGACCAGAGACACATGGTGAGTTTCAAAGGGAACTCCTGCAGGAACCTGATCTTCATTCACTACTGCCACCAGGGCCACTGCCCCTCTTGGGTTGCTTCCAACTCATCCTGAAAAGGGAACAAACACATGTTCAGTGTTTTCAGTGTATTCAGACAAATCATTCAACTTAAAAAAGAAAACATGATGTCATCATCACTACTTGCGATGCAATAGTCAAATAGAAGCACTGTCAATAAAAAGGTAAACATGTTGCATGTATTATTTGTGAAATGTGGCGTTGTTTGTAGTTTAGTGTGTTTCCGCGTTTTCACGGCAGGGATGGCGTCTGCTGAGACGCTGGTTCCGCGGCTGCTGTGCGTTTGGCGCTGCGGCGGCGGTACGTGTCGTGATTGCGCTGACTGTGTGCCCCGCCGCGCGGCTTAAGTGAGGACCGACATGCGCCGGGCCGAGGTGGGATCTCGGTGCCGTGTGCTGTGGCTGCGGTACGTGTGGCAACTGAGGAGCCTGGTGGTTCAGCGGCTGCGGTGCGCGTCGCGCCGTTGTGCGGATATGGAGGGTGCGCCTGTGCGCTGCGCCACGCCGCGCGGCTTAAGTGAAGACCGACACGCGCCGGGCCGAGGCGGGGCCGGGCGCACCGCACTTTTTTTATGAAGTTAATGTTGAGAATGTATCTTGAATGTATCTCGGTTTGCGCGGGCTCCGTGGCTGCTGTGCGCTCCGTGCGCTCCGCGGCTGCGGTTCCGGTGCCGTGCGCTGCGGCGGCGGTACCTGTCGTAACTGGGGAGCCTTGTGGTTCCGCGGCCGCGGTGCGTGTCCTCACTTAAACTGTGAGGACTGTACTCAGGCCAGTAAACTAACCTGATCTTCATTCACTACTGCCACCAGGGCCACTGCCCCTCTTGGGTTGCTTCCAACTCATCCTGAAAAGGGAACAAACACATGTTCAGTGTTTTCAGTGTATTCAGACAAATCATTCAACTTAAAAAAGAAAACATGATGTCATCATCACTACTTGCGATGCAATAGTCAAATAGAAGCACTGTCAATAAAAAGGTAAACATGTTGCATGTATTATTTGTGAAATGTGGCGTTGTTTGTAGTTTAGTGTGTTTCCGCGTTTTCACGGCAGGGATGGCGTCTGCTGAGACGCTGGTTCCGCGGCTGCTGTGCGTTTGGCGCTGCGGCGGCGGTACGTGTCGTGATTGCGCTGACTGTGTGCCCCGCCGCGCGGCTTAAGTGAGGACCGACATGCGCCGGGCCGAGGTGGGATCTCGGTGCCGTGTGCTGTGGCTGCGGTACGTGTGGCAACTGAGGAGCCTGGTGGTTCAGCGGCTGCGGTGCGCGTCGCGCCGTTGTGCGGATATGGAGGGTGCGCCTGTGCGCTGCGCCACGCCGCGCGGCTTAAGTGAAGACCGACACGCGCCGGGCCGAGGCGGGGCCGGGCGCACCGCACTTTTTTTATGAAGTTAATGTTGAGAATGTATCTTGAATGTATCTCGGTTTGCGCGGGCTCCGTGGCTGCTGTGCGCTCCGTGCGCTCCGCGGCTGCGGTTCCGGTGCCGTGCGCTGCGGCGGCGGTACCTGTCGTAACTGGGGAGCCTTGTGGTTCCGCGGCCGCGGTGCGTGTCCTCACTTAAACTGTGAGGACTGTACTCAGGCCAGTAAACTAACCTGATCTTCATTCACTACTGCCACCAGGGCCACTGCCCCTCTTGGGTTGCTTCCAACTCATCCTGAAAAGGGAACAAACACATGTTCAGTGTTTTCAGTGTATTCAGACAAATCATTCAACTTAAAAAAGAAAACATGATGTCATCATCACTACTTGCGATGCAATAGTCAAATAGAAGCACTGTCAATAAAAAGGTAAACATGTTGCATGTATTATTTGTGAAATGTGGCGTTGTTTGTAGTTTAGTGTGTTTCCGCGTTTTCACGGCAGGGATGGCGTCTGCTGAGACGCTGATTCCGCGGCTGCTGTGCGTTTGGCGCTGCGGTGGCGGTACGTGTCGTGTTTGCGCTGACTGTGTGCCCCGCCGCGCGGCTTAAGTGAGGACCGACACGCGCCGGGCCGAGGTGGGATCTCGGTGCCGTGTGCTGTGGCTGCGGTACGTGTCGCAACTGAGGAGCCTGGTGGTTCAGCGGCAGCGGTGCGCCGGAGTGTGGATATGGAGTGGCTCGGGAACAAACACATGTTCAGTGTTTTCAGTGTATTCAGACAAATCATTCAACTTAAAAAAGAAAACATGATGTCATCATCACTACTTGCGATGCAATAGTCAAATAGAAGCACTGTCAATAAAAAGGTAAACATGTTGCATGTATTATTTGTGAAATGTGGCGTTGTTTGTAGTTTAGTGTGTTTCCGCGTTTTCACGGCAGGGATGGCGTCTGCTGAGACGCTGATTCCGCGGCTGCTGTGCGTTTGGCGCTGCGGTGGCGGTACGTGTCGTGTTTGCGCTGACTGTGTGCCCCGCCGCGCGGCTTAAGTGAGGACCGACACGCGCCGGGCCGAGGTGGGATCTCGGTGCCGTGTGCTGTGGCTGCGGTACGTGTGGCAACTGAGGAGCCTGGTGGTTCAGCGGCTGCGGTGCGCGTCGCGCCGTTGTGCGGATATGGAGGGTGCGCCTGTGCGCTGCGCCACGCCGCGCGGCTTAAGTGAAGACCGACACGCGCCGGGCCGAGGCGGGGCCGGGCGCACCGCACTTTTTTTATGAAGTTAATGTTGAGAATGTATCTTGAATGTATCTCGGTTTGCGCGGGCTCCGTGGCTGCTGTGCGCTCCGTGCGCTCCGCGGCTGCGGTTCCGGTGCCGTGCGCTGCGGCGGCGGTACCTCTCGTAACTGGGGAGCCTTGTGGTTCCGCGGCCGCGGTGCGTGTCCTCACTTAAACTGTGAGGACTGTACTCAGGCCAGTAAACTAACCTGATCTTCATTCACTACTGCCACCAGGGCCACTGCCCCTCTTGGGTTGCTTCCAACTCATCCTGAAAAGGGAACAAACACATGTTCAGTGTTTTCAGTGTATTCAGACAAATCATTCAACTTAAAAAAGAAAACATGATGTCATCATCACTACTTGCGATGCAATAGTCAAATAGAAGCACTGTCAATAAAAAGGTAAACATGTTGCATGTATTATTTGTGAAATGTGGCGTTGTTTGTAGTTTAGTGTGTTTCCGCGTTTTCACGGCAGGGATGGCGTCTGCTGAGACGCTGATTCCGCGGCTGCTGTGCGTTTGGCGCTGCGGTGGCGGTACGTGTCGTGTTTGCGCTGACTGTGTGCCCCGCCGCGCGGCTTAAGTGAGGACCGACACGCGCCGGGCCGAGGTGGGATCTCGGTGCCGTGTGCTGTGGCTGCGGTACGTGTCGCAACTGAGGAGCCTGGTGGTTCAGCGGCAGCGGTGCGCCGGAGTGTGGATATGGAGTGGCTCGGGAACAAACACATGTTCAGTGTTTTCAGTGTATTCAGACAAATCATTCAACTTAAAAAAGAAAACATGATGTCATCATCACTACTTGCGATGCAATAGTCAAATAGAAGCACTGTCAATAAAAAGGTAAACATGTTGCATGTATTATTTGTGAAATGTGGCGTTGTTTGTAGTTTAGTGTGTTTCCGCGTTTTCACGGCAGGGATGGCGTCTGCTGAGACGCTGGTTCCGCGGCTGCTGTGCGTTTGGCGCTGCAGCGGCGGTACGTGTCGTGTTTGCGCTGACTGTGTGCCCCGCCGCGCGGCTTAAGTGAGGACCGACACGCGCCGGGCCGAGGTGGGATCTCGGTGCCGTGTGCTGTGGCTGCGGTACGTGTGGCAACTGAGGAGCCTGGTGGTTCAGCGGCTGCGGTGCGCGTCGCGCCGTTGTGCGGATATGGAGGGTGCGCCTGTGCGCTGCGCCACGCCGCGCGGCTTAAGTGAAGACCGACACGCGCCGGGCCGAGGCGGGGCCGGGCGCACCGCACTTTTTTTATGAAGTTAATGTTGAGAATGTATCTTGAATGTATCTCGGTTTCCGCGGGCTCCGTGGCTGCTGTGCGCTCCGTGCGCTCCGCGGCTGCGGTTCCGGTGCCGTGCGCTGCGGCGGCGGTACCTGTCGTAACTGGGGAGCCTGGTGGTTCCGCGGCCGCGGTGCGTGTCCTCACTTAAACTGTGAGGACTGTACTCATGAGTTTATTTGTCAATGTGTGCCGTGATTTCATAGCGCTGTCCACGGTGCTGAAATGAGCCTCGGTGTCGGCAGCGTCACAGGGTGACCTCATTTTATATTTCCAGATTGTGGCTATGTTTGCACTGAGTGTGTTTCTTTAATTTCAACAATGTAGCCATAATGGTCTCCAACAACGGTGAACAAAACAAACGCCACAGAAGCTGCAGTGCAAACTCCACCCACCTATAGCTGCAGAGGAAAAACTACATGTCTACTATAAACTGCTTTCTATATTCCTTCCTGGTTGGATTTAAACACACATCTGCCAATTTATTAGGTACACATTTTCTGTTTATGAACACACTGATTGAAGGAGCCAATCACATGGCAGTAAGTCATTGCATTTAGGCAGGTAGACATGATCAGGACGCCCAAATCAAGTTCAAACAGACTATCAGCATTAGGAAGAAAGGTGATTCAAGGAGCTTTTAATGTGGCATGGTTACTGGTAGTATTTTTACAAACTGCGTGCACAACCACGGTGTGACAAACAGAAAATATCCAGTGATGCCATGTTGAGGTCAAAGATCAGCAGAAAGGCCATGCTAAGAAAGCAAAAGGAACTCAAATCAGCGCAACCAAAGTGTGCAGAACACCATCTGAAGGCACAACACATTGAACCTTGCCGAAAAATGACTGCCTCCGACGGGAACGCGCATCGGTTAAGAGGTAGTGAGCGTAGGTCTACTGGTAGATATAATACTGTATACAGGGTACACCCTATAAGTCGTTGTTTGAAGGAGGGATACTGACCAAATTCATTGTACATGCACCTGTTTTCCTCGACTGCTAATGCTGAAAAGATAGAGAATGTAAGCCCTAACAATCCAGAGTTACAGGGTGCAGTCACTTCTCGGCAGGCCCTGCCGAAATGTGACAGCACCCTGTAACTCTTTATTGCAAGAAGCAATATTGACCAAATTCACTGTACATGCACCTGGTTTCCTCTACTTTCCTCTCCTCTACTGATTCTTCCAATTAGCCACTCACAGTGTGACTCCTGGCTGCTGAGTTAGTTAGCACCAGTTAGTTACTAGAAACCCAAGCCTTTTTAGATGATTTATATTAATAAATACACCATTAAATAATGACTTCAGTGTCATTAATTATTTAAATTAATAAATAGCCTTTTCAATAATTACTTACATCACATTGGTTTTCTTAGGTTACAAAATACTAACCTGGGTTTTTTTCGTCATCACTTAGTAACAATAATAATAATAATAATAATAATAAGAATAATATTCAGTGGAGCTCCACTTCAGGTTTTACTTGATACTCATTCCAAACTAAATGTTTATTTAAATATTAGTTTAAATGTCATATGATAAAAAAAAAGTGTTAAAGTTTGAGTGTACACTTACAATTAAGTGTTAAGTGTGTTTGTTTCTGTTTGGTTGTGATGAGTTTCTGTTGTACTCACACCAGCAAACCAAATCCAGTTCAGTCCGTCCATGAATACCAGTCCGGGTTTTGTAGCAGGTTTGCGTTGATGCTGCAAACAGAGAGTGAGACACAAACAGGTGACTGTGATCGTTTCATTAAAGACAAGAGATGAGAAGAAGACTGATGTCAGTGAAGAAACAAGGAAACAAAGTAACGTCAAACTTACATCTGTGATCTGTCCCTCTGGTGCGGCTGTCAACACAGGAGTTTAAATATTGGCACAATGGTCAGCCAATCAGGTGTGAAAGCTTGAAATGTTTGGGGCGGGGCTTATTATTGAAAACATGTGCGCTGTGACTGAGGAGCCTGGTGGTTCAGTGGCTGCGGTGCGCGTTGAGCCGGAGTGTGGATATGGAGTGTGCGCCTGTGTGCCGCGCCACGCCGCGCGGCTTAAGTGAAGACCGACACGCGCCGGGCTGAGGTGGGATCCTGGCGGGGCCGGGCGCACCGCACTTCCTTGTATCTAAAGAAAAAAAGAAAAGAATGCATTTGAAATTGTATTGTAGCTTGAGCATGCACATGAGTTCATTTGTCAATGTGTGCCGTGATTTCATAGCGCTGTCCACGGTGATGAAATGAGCCTCGGTGTCGGCAGGGTCACGGGGCCACCTCATTTTATATTTCCAGATTGTGGCAATGTTTGCACTGAGTGTGTTTCTTTCATTTCAACAATGTAGCCATAATGGTCTCTGGTTTTATGAAGTTAATGATGAGAATGTATCTTGTCTGCGGGGAATGAGTTACTTCAACTTTAACCATTTAGGAAACCAATTAAGTTTATTAACTCAAACAATTTAAGCATACAAAAGTATTTGATTTGAGTACAAGTAACTCAAGTATTTGTTGTTAAAGTAACTTGGGTAAAGTGCATTGTACTAATTCCATTCAGTTAATGAAAACTACTAAGTATGTGACACTTATGTGAAACGGATTTATCTGAACTGAAATGATCTTCTTTATACAAATGTTAATACTTAAGTTGAATTGACTCTTTTCTTTCTACTAAATCAAATTATTACATTCTACTTCTGACAACTTCAAATGGAGAGCGTAGATCAGTGTGTGAGCCATTACAACCTGATTGTGAGGACCAGAGACACATGGTGAGTTTCAAAGGGAACTCCTGCAGGAACCTGATCTTCATTCACTACTGCCACCAGGGCCACTGCCCCTCTTGGGTTGCTTCCAACTCATCCTGAAAAGGGAACAAACACATGTTCAGTGTTTTCAGTGTATTCAGACAAATCATTCAACTTAAAAAAGAAAACATGATGTCATCATCACTACTTGCGATGCAATAGTCAAATAGAAGCACTGTCAATAAAAAGGTAAACATGTTGCATGTATTAGTTGTGAAATGTGGCGTTACACTGTACTCACATCTTATACCAAACTGAGAATACAAGTGGTGTCCTCACTTAAACTGTGAGGACTGTACTCACGCCAGTAAACCGAATCCAGTCTGGGGTTTGTAGCAGGTTTGTAGGTTTGTGCGCCACGCCGCGCGGCTTAAGTGAAGACCGACACGCGCCAGGCCGAGGTGGGATCTCGGCAGGGCTGGGCGCTGTGGCTGCGGTACGTGTCGCAACTGAGGAGCCTGGTGGTTCAGCGGCTGCAGTGCGCGTCGCGCCGGAGTGTGGATATGGAGGGTGCGCCGCGGCTTAAGTGAAGACCGACACGCGCCGGGCCGCACCGCACTTCCTTGTATCTTAAAAAAAAGAAAAGAATGCATTTGAAATTGTATTGTAGCTTGAGCATGCGCATGATTTTATTTGTCAATGTGTGCCGTGATTTCATAGCGCTGTCCACGGTGCTGAAATGAGCCTCGCTGTCATATTAAAACTCTTTTCCAGATGAGGCATTGCTACAACGATGACTTTGACAGTGTGTGGGTGTCACCATCCTCTTTCACTCACTTGAGCTTCACTAAAGAGTGCAGGTCGTCTCTCTTTTAGTTCGGCAAGGAGGAGCTGAATTCACAGTTTCTTCATGCCCGAGTGCTGCATATGTTGATGGAGACCTGTGACATAAAACACAAAGAGCTACTGATGGTGCTACGTCTGTTTTTCACTAGACTACTCATAGATATCAGTACATCAACTGACAGTTAATGTATTATTTATTTGAACTTACAATTGTACATTTATATTCAAATACATACACAAATATGAAAGAACTGTACACTATAGTGGCGGTGATTGACTGAACATCATATGTTGGGTGCACATTTAAACACAGGATCCAGGCAGCTTTCCAAGTTGCAATATTTTATTTCCAAGTAAACGGTAGTCGGTGATGAGGGGTAATGGTGGATGATTCTGTCTATATGAAAATGATAAAGGAAATATTACAATCTAGAAAGTATCAAATATACAATAAGAAATGAGGTTGTCTTAGACTAACATCAATAATACATCCACTCTTACTTTCCTCTCTTTAGCAAAGGATTAAACTCAGGAATCTAGTATAATGACACACAAGCAATAAGTAAGTCTTCATACAAGATGTAGTATCAACCAAATGAAACATTAAATGAGTGAACGTCCATAAAACTCACAGCCAGTGTCCCTTTGTTCTCGTGGATTGTTTGGAGGGAAAATAGGGGGGTCAAAGGGCGGAAGGGGCGGGTTATATAGGATTAGGGGTGTGGTCCAGGTAGGTGTGCCAGTGATGAGGCAGGTGAGGAGGAGACTTGGGATTTTAACAAATACATATACAATGGCCGTGCCACTTTAATATAAACCTAAAATTCGAAGGTAAAATCAATTATTAGTAATAATATACAACGTGTTTACATTAAAAACAAAGTAACACGTCAACCACAAATCTATGGATCACACCAAGCATCTGAGAGACGTCTGAGCCAGCGGATCATTTCATCAGGACAGGCCGAGGTAACGCTGCTCTGCCCTGGGCACTGTGAGCACCGAGCGTCCGCAGAGGTCGGAGCTGATCACCTCCGACAACGTACCGCGCTGAAATCAGTTCCAGGTTGGATATTCAACAGACATTCGCTCCAGATCCAACGGCACCCTCCTCCTTCTCCACCCCGAGATAGGTGCACGATCACGGCTTGTACAAAGTCCGACCCATCGCTCTCAACAACCGTGGTCTCATTTAGGGACCATCAACGAATTACCGTTAAAAATGGATTAAAAAAAATTATGGGAGGTACTAAAATGGAATAAAAAGAGGTGTGTCCTGACTAGGCAGTCTAGTTCTATGTTGCTGCACTGTTTTGGAATCTTTAGGGTCACATGGCCTGGACGCGATTGAGATAAAATGCTAATATTTGCATTAAAGAAATGATTGAAAGTAAATCAAGTATTTAAATGGAATATAAAGAGGTATGTCCTGACTAGGCAGTCTAGTACTATGTTTGTACACTCATTTGGAGTCTTTGGGTCACATTGCCTGGAAGCTATTGAGCTAAAATGCTAATATTTACATTATTAAAATTATAAAAAAAATAAATGAGGTAATTAAATATTAGTTTAATGTCATATGATCAAAATTAAAGTGTTAACGTTCGACTCTACACTTAGATTCAAGTGTTAAGTGTGTTTGCGGTTTGTTTCTGTCTGGTTGTGATGACTTTCTGTTGTACTCACGCCAGTAAACCGAATCCAGTCTGGGGTTTGTAGCAGGTTTGTACTGTAGCAGGTTTGCATTGGTGCTGCAAACAGAGAGTGAGACACAAACATGGGGCTGTGATGGTTTCATTAAAGACAAGAGATGAGAAGAAGACTGGAGTCAGTGAGAAAACAAGGAAACAAAGTAACGTCAAACTTACGTCTGTGATCTGTCAGCATCTCCTCTCCCTCTGGTGCGGCTGTCAACACAGGAGTTTAAATATTGGCACAATGGTCAGCCAATCAGGTGTGAAAGCTTGAAATGTTTGGGGCGGGGCTTATTATTGAAAACATGTGCGCTGTGACTGAGGAGCCTGGTGGTTCAGTGGCTGCGGTGCGCGTTGAGCCGGAGTGTGGATATGGAGTGTGCGCCTGTGTGCCGCGCCACGCCGCGCGGCTTAAGTGAAGACCGACACGCGCCGGGCTGAGGTGGGATCCTGGCGGGGCCGGGCGCACCGCACTTCCTTGTATCTAAAGAAAAAAAGAAAAGAATGCATTTGAAATTGTATTGTAGCTTGAGCATGCACATGAGTTCATTTGTCAATGTGTGCCGTGATTTCATAGCGCTGTCCACGGTGATGAAATGAGCCTCGGTGTCGGCAGCGTCACGGGGCCACCTCATTTTATATTTCCAGATTGTGGCTATGTTTGCACTGAGTGTGTTTCTTTCATTTCAACAATGTAGCCATAATGGTCTCTGGCTTTATGAAGTTAATGTTGAGAATGTATCTTGTCTGCGGGGAATGAGTTACTTCAACTTTAACCATTTAGGAAACCAATTAAGTTTATTAACTCAAACAATTTAAGCAAACAAAAGTATTTGATTTGAGTACAAGTAACTCAAGTATTTGTTGTTAAAGTAACTTGGGTAAAGTGCATTGTACTAATTCCATTCAGTTAATGAAAACTACTAAGTATGTGACACTTATGTGAAACGGATTTATCTGAACTGAAATGATCTTCTTTATACAAATGTTAATACTTAAGTTGAATTGACTCTTTTCTTTCTACTAAATCAAATTATTACATTCTACTTCTGACAACTTCAAATGGAGAGCGTAGATCAGTGTGTGAGCCATTACAACCTGATTGTGAGGACCAGAGACACATGGTGAGTTTCAAAGGGAACTCCTGCAGGAACCTGATCTTCATTCACTACTGCCACCAGGGCCACTGCCCCTCTTGGGTTGCTTCCAACTCATCCTGAAAAGGGAACAAACACATGTTCAGTGTTTTCAGTGTATTCAGACAAATCATTCAACTTAAAAAAGAAAACATGATGTCATCATCACTACTTGCGATGCAATAGTCAAATAGAAGCACTGTCAATAAAAAGGTAAACATGTTGCATGTATTATTTGTGAAATGTGGCGTTGTTTGTAGTTTAGTGTGTTTCCGCGTTTTCACGGCAGGGATGGCGTCTGCTGAGACGCTGATTCCGCGGCTGCTGTGCGTTTGGCGCTGCGGTGGCGGTACGTGTCGTGTTTGCGCTGACTGTGTGCCCCGCCGTGCGGCTTAAGTGAGGACCGACACGCGCCGGGCCGAGGTGGGATCTCGGTGCCGTGTGCTGTGGCTGCGGTACGTGTGGCAACTGAGGAGCCTGGTGGTTCAGCGGCTGCGGTGCGCGTCGCGCCGTTGTGCGGATATGGAGGGTGCGCCTGTGCGCTGCGCCACGCCGCGCGGCTTAAGTGAAGACCGACACGCGCCGGGCCGAGGCGGGGCCGGGCGCACCGCACTTTTTTTATGAAGTTAATGTTGAGAATGTATCTTGAATGTATCTCGGTTTGCGCGGGCTCCGTGGCTGCTGTGCGCTCCGTGCGCTCCGCGGCTGCGGTTCCGGTGCCGTGCGCTGCGGCGGCGGTACCTGTCGTAACTGGGGAGCCTGGTGGTTCCGCGGCCGCGGTGCGTGTCCTCACTTAAACTGTGAGGACTGTACTCATGAGTTTATTTGTCAATGTGTGCCGTGATTTCATAGCGCTGTCCACGGTGCTGAAATGAGCCTCGGTGTCGGCAGCGTCACAGGGTGACCTCATTTTATATTTCCAGATTGTGGCTATGTTTGCACTGAGTGTGTTTCTTTAATTTCAACAATGTAGCCATAATGGTCTCCAACAACGGTGAACAAAACAAACGCCACAGAAGCTGCAGTGCAAACTCCACCCACCTATAACTGCAGAGGAAAAACTACATGTCTACTATAAACTGCTTTCTATATTCCTTCCTGGTTGGATTTAAACACACATCTGCCAATTTATTAGGTACACATTTTCTGTTTATGAACACACTGATTGAAGGAGCCAATCACATGGCAGTAAGTCATTGCATTTAGGCAGGTAGACATGATCAGGACGCCCAAATCAAGTTCAAACAGACTATCAGCATTAGGAAGAAAGGTGATTCAAGGAGCTTTTAATGTGGCATGGTTACTGGTAGTATTTTTACAAACTGCTTGCACAACCACGGTGTGACAAACAGAAAATATCCAGTGATGCCATGTTGAGGTCAAAGATCAGCAGAAAGGCCATGCTAAGAAAGCAAAAGGAACTCAAATCAGCACAACCAAAGTGTGCAGAACACCATCTGAAGGCACAACACATTGAACCTTGCCGAAAAATGACTGCCTCCGACGGGAACGCGCATCGGTTAAGAGGTAGTGAGCGTAGGTCTACTGGTAGATATAATACTGTATACAGGGTACACCCTATAAGTCGTTGTTTGAAGGAGCGATACTGACCAAATTCATTGTACATGCACCTGTTTTCCTCGACTGCTAATGCTGAAAAGATAGAGAATGTAAGCCCTAACAATCCAGAGTTACAGGGTGCAGTCACTTCTCGGCAGGCCCTGCCGAAATGTGACAGCACCCTGTAACTCTTTATTGCAAGAAGCAATATTGACCAAATTCACTGTACATGCACCTGGTTTCCTCTACTTTCCTCTCCTCTACTGATTCTTCCAATTAGCCACTCACAGTGTGACTCCTGGCTGCTGAGTTAGTTAGCACCAGTTAGTTACTAGAAACCCAAGCCTTTTTAGATGATTTATATTAATAAATACACCATTAAATAATGACTTCAGTGTCATTAATTATTTAAATTAATAAATAGCCTTTTCAATAATTACTTACATCACATTGGTTTTCTTAGGTTACAAAATACTAACCTGGGTTTTTTTCGTCATCACTTAGTAACAACAATAATAATAATAATAATAATAATAATAATAAGAATAATATTCAGTGGAGCTCCACTTCAGGTTTTACTTGATACTCATTCCAAACTAAATGTTTATTTAAATATTAGTTTAAATGTCATATGATAAAAAAAAAGTGTTAAAGTTTGAGTGTACACTTACAATTAAGTGTTAAGTGTGTTTGTTTCTGTTTGGTTGTGATGAGTTTCTGTTGTACTCACACCAGCAAACCGAATCCAGTTCAGTCCGTCCATGAATACCAGTCCGGGTTTTGTAGCAGGTTTGCGTTGATGCTGCAAACAGAGAGTGAGACACAAACAGGTGACTGTGATCGTTTCATTAAAGACAAGAGATGAGAAGAAGACTGATGTCAGTGAAGAAACAAGGAAACAAAGTAACGTCAAACTTACATCTGTGATCTGTCCCTCTGGTGCTGCTGTCAACACAGGAGTTTAAATATTGGCACAATGGTCAGCCAATCAGGTGTGAAAGCTTGAAATGTTAGGGGCGGGGCTTATTATTGAAAACATGTGCGCTGTGACTGAGGAGCCTGGTGGTTCAGTGGCTGCGGTGCGCGTTGAGCCGGAGTGTGGATATGGAGTGTGCGCCTGTGTGCCGCGCCACGCCGCGCGGCTTAAGTGAAGACCGACACGCGCCGGGCTGAGGTGGGATCCTGGCGGGGCCGGGCGCACCGCACTTCCTTGTATCTAAAGAAAAAAAGAAAAGAATGCATTTGAAATTGTATTGTAGCTTGAGCATGCACATGAGTTCATTTGTCAATGTGTGCCGTGATTTCATAGCGCTGTCCACGGTGATGAAATGAGCCTCGGTGTCGGCAGGGTCACGGGGCCACCTCATTTTATATTTCCAGATTGTGGCTATGTTTGCACTGAGTGTGTTTCTTTCATTTCAACAATGTAGCCATAATGGTCTCTGGTTTTATGAAGTTAATGTTGAGAATGTATCTTGTCTGCGGGGAATGAGTTACTTCAACTTTAACCATTTAGGAAACCAATTAAGTTTATTAACTCAAACAATTTAAGCATACAAAAGTATTTGATTTGAGTACAAGTAACTCAAGTATTTGTTGTTAAAGTAACTTGGGTAAAGTGCATTGTACTAATTCCATTCAGTTAATGAAAACTACTAAGTATGTGACACTTATGTGAAACGGATTTATCTGAACTGAAATGATCTTCTTTATACAAATGTTAATACTTAAGTTGAATTGACTCTTTTCTTTCTACTAAATCAAATTATTACATTCTACTTCTGACAACTTCAAATGGAGAGCGTAGATCAGTGTGTGAGCCATTACAACCTGATTGTGAGGACCAGAGACACATGGTGAGTTTCAAAGGGAACTCCTGCAGGAACCTGATCTTCATTCACTACTGCCACCAGGGCCACTGCCCCTCTTGGGTTGCTTCCAACTCATCCTGAAAAGGGAACAAACACATGTTCAGTGTTTTCAGTGTATTCAGACAAATCATTCAACTTAAAAAAGAAAACATGATGTCATCATCACTACTTGCGATGCAATAGTCAAATAGAAGCACTGTCAATAAAAAGGTAAACATGTTGCATGTATTAGTTGTGAAATGTGGCGTTACACTGTACTCACATCTTATACCAAACTGAGAATACAAGTGCGTGTCCTCACTTAAACTGTGAGGACTGTACTCACGCCAGTAAACCGAATCCAGTCTGGGGTTTGTAGCAGGTTTGTAGGTTTGTGCGCCACGCCGCGCGACTTAAGTGAAGACCGACACGCGCCAGGCCGAGGTGGGATCTCGGCAGGGCTGGGCGCTGTGGCTGCGGTACGTGTCGCAACTGAGGAGCCTGGTGGTTCAGCGGCTGCAGTGCGCGTCGCGCCGGAGTGTGGATATGGAGGGTGCGCCGCGGCTTAAGTGAAGACCGACACGCGCCGGGCCGCACCGCACTTCCTTGTATCTTAATAAAAAGAAAAGAATGCATTTGAAATTGTATTGTAGCTTGAGCATGCGCATGATTTTATTTGTCAATGTGTGCCGTGATTTCATAGCGCTGTCCACGGTGCTGAAATGAGCCTCGCTGTCATATTAAAACTCTTTTCCAGATGAGGCATTGCTACAACAATGACTTTGACAGTGTGTGGGTGTCACCATCCTCTTTCACTCACTTGAGCTTCACTAAAGAGTGCAGGTCGTCTCTCTTTTAGTTCGGCAAGGAGGAGCTGAATTCACAGTTTCTTCATGCCCGAGTGCTGCATATGTTGATGGAGACCTGTGACATAAAACACAAAGAGCTACTGATGGTGCTACGTCTGTTTTTCACTAGACTACTCATAGATATCAGTACATCAACTGACAGTTAATGTATTATTTATTTGAACTTACAATTGTACATTTATATTCAAATACATACACAAATATGAAAGAACTGTACACTATAGTGGCGGTGATTGACTGAACATCATATGTTGGGTGCACATTTAAACACAGGATCCAGGCAGCTTTCCAAGTTGCAATATTTTATTTCCAAGTAAACGGTAGTCGGTGATGAGGGGTAATGGTGGATGATTCTGTCTATATGAAAATGATAAAGGAAATATTACAATCTAGAAAGTATCAAATATACAATAAGAAATGAGGTTGTCTTAGACTAACATCAATAATACATCCACTCTTACTTTCCTCTCTTTAGCAAAGGATTAAACTCAGGAATCTAGTATAATGACACACAAGCAATAAGTAAGTCTTCATACAAGATGTAGTATCAACCAAATGAATCATTAAATGAGTGAACGTCCATAAAACTCACAGCCAGTGTCCCTTTGTTCTCGTGGATTGTTTGGAGGGAAAATAGGGGGGTCAAAGGGCGGAAGGGGCGGGTTATATAGGATTAGGGGTGTGGTCCAGGTAGGTGTGCCAGTGATGAGGCAGGTGAGGAGGAGACTTGGGATTTTAACAAATACATATACAATGGCCGTGCCACTTTAATATAAACCTAAAATTCGAAGGTAAAATCAATTATTAGTAATAATATACAAAGTGTTTACATTAAAAACAAAGTAACATGTCAACCACAAATCTATGGATCACACCAAGCATCTGAGAGACGTCTGAGCCAGAGGATCATTTCATCAGGACAGGCCGAGGTAACGCTGCTCTGCCCTGGGCACTGTGAGCACCGAGCGTCCGCAGAGGCGGAGCTGATCACCTCCGACAACGTACCGCGCTGAAATCAGTTCCAGGTTGGATATTCAACAGACATTCGCTCCAGATCCAACGGCACCCTCCTCCTTCTCCACCCCGAGATAGGTGCACGATCACGGCTTGTACAAAGTCCGACCCATCGCTCTCAACAACCGTGGTCTCATTTAGGGACCATCAACGAATTACCGTTAAAAATGGATTAAAAAAAATTATGGGAGGTACTAAAATGGAATAAAAAGAGGTGTGTCCTGACTAGGCAGTCTAGTTCTATGTTGCTGCACTGTTTTGGAATCTTTAGGGTCACATGGCCTGGACGCGATTGAGATAAAATGCTAATATTTGCATTAAAGAAATGATTGAAAGTAAATCAAGTATTTAAATGGAATATAAAGAGGTGTGTCCTGACTAGGCAGTCTAGTACTATGTTTGTACACTCACTTGGAGTCTTTGGGTCACATTGCCTGGAAGCTATTGAGCTAAAATGCTAATATTTACATTATTAAAATTATAAAAAAAATAAATGAGGTAATTAAATATTAGTTTAATGTCATATGATCAAAATTAAAGTGTTAACGTTCGACTCTACACTTAGATTCAAGTGTTAAGTGTGTTTGCGGTTTGTTTCTGTCTGGTTGTGATGACTTTCTGTTGTACTCACGCCAGTAAACCGAATCCAGTCTGGGGTTTGTAGCAGGTTTGTACTGTAGCAGGTTTGCATTGGTGCTGCAAACAGAGAGTGAGACACAAACATGGGACTGTGATGGTTTCATTAAAGACAAGAGATGAGAAGAAGACTGGAGTCAGTGAGAAAACAAGGAAACAAAGTAACGTCAAACTTACGTCTGTGATCTGTCAGCATCTCCTCTCCCTCTGGTGCGGCTGTCAACACAGGAGTTTAAATATTGGCACAATGGTCAGCCAATCAGGTGTGAAAGCTTGAAATGTTTGGGGCGGGGCTTATTATTGAAAACATGTGCGCTGTGACTGAGGAGCCTGGTGGTTCAGTGGCTGCGGTGCGCGTTGAGCCGGAGTGTGGATATGGAGTGTGCGCCTGTGTGCCGCGCCACGCCGCGCGGCTTAAGTGAAGACCGACACGCGCCGGGCTGAGGTGGGATCCTGGCGGGGCCGGGCGCACCGCACTTCCTTGTATCTAAAGAAAAAAAGAAAAGAATGCATTTGAAATTGTATTGTAGCTTGAGCATGCACATGAGTTCATTTGTCAATGTGTGCCGTGATTTCATAGCGCTGTCCACGGTGATGAAATGAGCCTCGTGTCGGCAGCGTCACGGGGCCACCTCATTTTATATTTCCAGATTGTGGCTATGTTTGCACTGAGTGTGTTTCTTTCATTTCAACAATGTAGCCATAATGGTCTCTGGTTTTATGAAGTTAATGTTGAGAATGTATCTTGTCTGCGGGGAATGAGTTACTTCAACTTTAACCATTTAGGAAACCAATTAAGTTTATTAACTCAAACAATTTAAGCATACAAAAGTATTTGATTTGAGTACAAGTAACTCAAGTATTTGTTGTTAAAGTAACTTGGGTAAAGTGCATTGTACTAATTCCATTCAGTTAATGAAAACTACTAAGTATGTGACACTTATGTGAAACGGATTTATCTGAACTGAAATGATCTTCTTTATACAAATGTTAATACTTAAGTTGAATTGACTCTTTTCTTTCTACTAAATCAAATTATTACATTCTACTTCTGACAACTTCAAATGGAGAGCGTAGATCAGTGTGTGAGCCATTACAACCTGATTGTGAGGACCAGAGACACATGGTGAGTTTCAAAGGGAACTCCTGCAGGAACCTGATCTTCATTCACTACTGCCACCAGGGCCACTGCCCCTCTTGGGTTGCTTCCAACTCATCCTGAAAAGGGAACAAACACATGTTCAGTGTTTTCAGTGTATTCAGACAAATCATTCAACTTAAAAAAGAAAACATGATGTCATCATCACTACTTGCGATGCAATAGTCAAATAGAAGCACTGTCAATAAAAAGGTAAACATGTTGCATGTATTAGTTGTGAAATGTGGCGTTACACTGTACTCACATCTTATACCAAACTGAGAATACAAGTGCGTGTCCTCACTTAAACTGTGAGGACTGTACTCACGCCAGTAAACCGAATCCAGTCTGGGGTTTGTAGCAGGTTTGTAGGTTTGTGCGCCACGCCGCGCGACTTAAGTGAAGACCGACACGCGCCAGGCCGAGGTGGGATCTCGGCAGGGCTGGGCGCTGTGGCTGCAGTACGTGTCGCAACTGAGGAGCCTGGTGGTTCAGCGGCTGCAGTGCGCGTCGCGCCGGAGTGTGGATATGGAGGGTGCGCCGCGGCTTAAGTGAAGACCGACACGCGCCGGGCCGCACCGCACTTCCTTGTATCTTAATAAAAAGAAAAGAATGCATTTGAAATTGTATTGTAGCTTGAGCATGCGCATGATTTTATTTGTCAATGTGTGCCGTGATTTCATAGCGCTGTCCACGGTGCTGAAATGAGCCTCGCTGTCATATTAAAACTCTTTTCCAGATGAGGCATTGCTACAACAATGACTTTGACAGTGTGTGGGTGTCACCATCCTCTTTCACTCACTTGAGCTTCACTAAAGAGTGCAGGTCGTCTCTCTTTTAGTTCGGCAAGGAGGAGCTGAATTCACAGTTTCTTCATGCCCGAGTGCTGCATATGTTGATGGAGACCTGTGACATAAAACACAAAGAGCTACTGATGGTGCTACGTCTGTTTTTCACTAGACTACTCATAGATATCAGTACATCAACTGACAGTTAATGTATTATTTATTTGAACTTACAATTGTACATTTATATTCAAATACATACACAAATATGAAAGAACTGTACACTATAGTGGCGGTGATTGACTGAACATCATATGTTGGGTGCACATTTAAACACAGGATCCAGGCAGCTTTCCAAGTTGCAATATTTTATTTCCAAGTAAACGGTAGTCGGTGATGAGGGGTAATGGTGGATGATTCTGTCTATATGAAAATGATAAAGGAAATATTACAATCTAGAAAGTATCAAATATACAATAAGAAATGAGGTTGTCTTAGACTAACATCAATAATACATCCACTCTTACTTCCCTCTCTTTAGCAAAGGATTAAACTCAGGAATCTAGTATAATGACACACAAGCAATAAGTAAGTCTTCATACAAGATGTAGTATCAACCAAATGAATCATTAAATGAGTGAACGTCCATAAAACTCACAGCCAGTGTCCCTTTGTTCTCGTGGATTGTTTGGAGGGAAAATAGGGGGGTCAAAGGGCGGAAGGGGCGGGTTATATAGGATTAGGGGTGTGGTCCAGGTAGGTGGGCCAGTGATGAGGCAGGTGAGGAGGAGACTTGGGATTTTAACAAATACATATACAATGGCCGTGCCACTTTAATATAAACCTAAAATTCGAAGGTAAAATCAATTATTAGTAATAATATACAAAGTGTTTACATTAAAAACAAAGTAACATGTCAACCACAAATCTATGGATCACACCAAGCATCTGAGAGACGTCTGAGCCATAGGATCATTTCATCAGGACAGGCCGAGGTAACGCTGCTCTGCCCTGGGCACTGTGAGCACCGAGTGTCCGCAGAGGCGGAGCTGATCACCTCCGACAACGTACCGCGCTGAAATCAGTTCCAGGTTGGATATTCAACAGACATTCGCTCCAGATCCAACGGCACCCTCCTCCTTCTCCACCCCGAGATAGGTGCACGATCACGGCTTGTACAAAGTCCGACCCATCGCTCTCAACAACCGTGGTCTCATTTAGGGACCATCAACGAATTACCGTTAAAAATGGATTAAAAAAAATTATGGGAGGTACTAAAATGGAATAAAAAGAGGTGTGTCCTGACTAGGCAGTCTAGTTCTATGTTGCTGCACTGTTTTGGAATCTTTAGGGTCACATGGCCTGGACGCGATTGAGATAAAATGCTAATATTTGCATTAAAGAAATGATTGAAAGTAAATCAAGTATTTAAATGGAATATAAAGAGGTGTGTCCTGACTAGGCAGTCTAGTACTATGTTTGTACACTCATTTGGAGTCTTTGGGTCACATTGCCTGGAAGCTATTGAGCTAAAATGCTAATATTTACATTATTAAAATTATAAAAAAAATAAATGAGGTAATTAAATATTAGTTTAATGTCATATGATCAAAATTAAAGTGTTAACGTTCGACTCTACACTTAGATTCAAGTGTTAAGTGTGTTTGCGGTTTGTTTCTGTCTGGTTGTGATGACTTTCTGTTGTACTCACGCCAGTAAACCGAATCCAGTCTGGGGTTTGTAGCAGGTTTGTACTGTAGCAGGTTTGCATTGGTGCTGCAAACAGAGAGTGAGACACAAACATGGGGCTGTGATGGTTTCATTAAAGACAAGAGATGAGAAGAAGACTGGAGTCAGTGAGAAAACAAGGAAACAAAGTAACGTCAAACTTACGTCTGTGATCTGTCAGCATCTCCTCTCCCTCTGGTGCGGCAGTCAACACAGGAGTTTAAATATTGGCACAATGGTCAGCCAATCAGGTGTGAAAGCTTGAAATGTTAGGGGCGGGGCTTATTATTGAAAACATGTGCGCTGTGACTGAGGAGCCTGGTGGTTCAGTGGCTGCGGTGCGCGTTGAGCCGGAGTGTGGATATGGAGTGTGCGCCTGTGTGCCGCGCCACGCCGCGCGGCTTAAGTGAAGACCGACACGCGCCGGGCTGAGGTGGGATCCTGGCGGGGCCGGGCGCACCGCACTTCCTTGTATCTAAAGAAAAAAAGAAAAGAATGCATTTGAAATTGTATTGTAGCTTGAGCATGCACATGAGTTCATTTGTCAATGTGTGCCGTGATTTCATAGCGCTGTCCACGGTGATGAAATGAGCCTCGGTGTCGGCAGGGTCACGGGGCCACCTCATTTTATATTTCCAGATTGTGGCTATGTTTGCACTGAGTGTGTTTCTTTCATTTCAACAATGTAGCCATAATGGTCTCTGGTTTTATGAAGTTAATGTTGAGAATGTATCTTGTCTGCGGGGAATGAGTTACTTCAACTTTAACCATTTAGGAAACCAATTAAGTTTATTAACTCAAACAATTTAAGCATACAAAAGTATTTGATTTGAGTACAAGTAACTCAAGTATTTGTTGTTAAAGTAACTTGGGTAAAGTGCATTGTACTAATTCCATTCAGTTAATGAAAACTACTAAGTATGTGACACTTATGTGAAACGGATTTATCTGAACTGAAATGATCTTCTTTATACAAATGTTAATACTTAAGTTGAATTGACTCTTTTCTTTCTACTAAATCAAATTATTACATTCTACTTCTGACAACTTCAAATGGAGAGCGTAGATCAGTGTGTGAGCCATTACAACCTGATTGTGAGGACCAGAGACACATGGTGAGTTTCAAAGGGAACTCCTGCAGGAACCTGATCTTCATTCACTACTGCCACCAGGGCCACTGCCCCTCTTGGGTTGCTTCCAACTCATCCTGAAAAGGGAACAAACACATGTTCAGTGTTTTCAGTGTATTCAGACAAATCATTCAACTTAAAAAAGAAAACATGATGTCATCATCACTACTTGCGATGCAATAGTCAAATAGAAGCACTGTCAATAAAAAGGTAAACATGTTGCATGTATTAGTTGTGAAATGTGGCGTTACACTGTACTCACATCTTATACCAAACTGAGAATACAAGTGCGTGTCCTCACTTAAACTGTGAGGACTGTACTCACGCCAGTAAACCGAATCCAGTCTGGGGTTTGTAGCAGGTTTGTAGGTTTGTGCGCCACGCCGCGCGACTTAAGTGAAGACCGACACGCGCCAGGCCGAGGTGGGATCTCGGCAGGGCTGGGCGCTGTGGCTGCGGTACGTGTCGCAACTGAGGAGCCTGGTGGTTCAGCGGCTGCAGTGCGCGTCGCGCCGGAGTGTGGATATGGAGGGTGCGCCGCGGCTTAAGTGAAGACCGACACGCGCCGGGCCGCACCGCACTTCCTTGTATCTTAATAAAAAGAAAAGAATGCATTTGAAATTGTATTGTAGCTTGAGCATGCGCATGATTTTATTTGTCAATGTGTGCCGTGATTTCATAGCGCTGTCCACGGTGCTGAAATGAGCCTCGCTGTCATATTAAAACTCTTTTCCAGATGAGGCATTGCTACAACAATGACTTTGACAGTGTGTGGGTGTCACCATCCTCTTTCACTCACTTGAGCTTCACTAAAGAGTGCAGGTCGTCTCTCTTTTAGTTCGGCAAGGAGGAGCTGAATTCACAGTTTCTTCATGCCCGAGTGCTGCATATGTTGATGGAGACCTGTGACATAAAACACAAAGAGCTACTGATGGTGCTACGTCTGTTTTTCACTAGACTACTCATAGATATCAGTACATCAACTGACAGTTAATGTATTATTTATTTGAACTTACAATTGTACATTTATATTCAAATACATACACAAATATGAAAGAACTGTACACTATAGTGGCGGTGATTGACTGAACATCATATGTTGGGTGCACATTTAAACACAGGATCCAGGCAGCTTTCCAAGTTGCAATATTTTATTTCCAAGTAAACGGTAGTCGGTGATGAGGGGTAATGGTGGATGATTCTGTCTATATGAAAATGATAAAGGAAATATTACAATCTAGAAAGTATCAAATATACAATAAGAAATGAGGTTGTCTTAGACTAACATCAATAATACATCCACTCTTACTTCCCTCTCTTTAGCAAAGGATTAAACTCAGGAATCTAGTATAATGACACACAAGCAATAAGTAAGTCTTCATACAAGATGTAGTATCAACCAAATGAATCATTAAATGAGTGAACGTCCATAAAACTCACAGCCAGTGTCCCTTTGTTCTCGTGGATTGTTTGGAGGGAAAATAGGGGGGTCAAAGGGCGGAAGGGGCGGGTTATATAGGATTAGGGGTGTGGTCCAGGTAGGTGGGCCAGTGATGAGGCAGGTGAGGAGGAGACTTGGGATTTTAACAAATACATATACAATGGCCGTGCCACTTTAATATAAACCTAAAATTCGAAGGTAAAATCAATTATTAGTAATAATATACAAAGTGTTTACATTAAAAACAAAGTAACATGTCAACCACAAATCTATGGATCACACCAAGCATCTGAGAGACGTCTGAGCCAGAGGATCATTTCATCAGGACAGGCCGAGGTAACGCTGCTCTGCCCTGGGCACTGTGAGCACCGAGTGTCCGCAGAGGCGGAGCTGATCACCTCCGACAACGTACCGCGCTGAAATCAGTTCCAGGTTGGATATTCAACAGACATTCGCTCCAGATCCAACGGCACCCTCCTCCTTCTCCACCCCGAGATAGGTGCACGATCACGGCTTGTACAAAGTCCGACCCATCGCTCTCAACAACCGTGGTCTCATTTAGGGACCATCAACGAATTACCGTTAAAAATGGATTAAAAAAAAATATGGGAGGTACTAAAATGGAATAAAAAGAGGTGTGTCCTGACTAGGCAGTCTAGTTCTATGTTGCTGCACTGTTTTGGAATCTTTAGGGTCACATGGCCTGGACGCGATTGAGATAAAATGCTAATATTTGCATTAAAGAAATGATTGAAAGTAAATCAAGTATTTAAATGGAATATAAAGAGGTGTGTCCTGACTAGGCAGTCTAGTACTATGTTTGTACACTCATTTGGAGTCTTTGGGTCACATTGCCTGGAAGCTATTGAGCTAAAATGCTAATATTTACATTATTAAAATTATAAAAAAAATAAATGAGGTAATTAAATATTAGTTTAATGTCATATGATCAAAATTAAAGTGTTAACGTTCGACTCTACACTTAGATTCAAGTGTTAAGTGTGTTTGCGGTTTGTTTCTGTCTGGTTGTGATGACTTTCTGTTGTACTCACGCCAGTAAACCGAATCCAGTCTGGGGTTTGTAGCAGGTTTGTACTGTAGCAGGTTTGCATTGGTGCTGCAAACAGAGAGTGAGACACAAACATGGGGCTGTGATGGTTTCAATAAAGACAAGAGATGAGAAGAAGACTGGAGTCAGTGAGAAAACAAGGAAACAAAGTAACGTCAAACTTACGTCTGTGATCTGTCAGCATCTCCTCTCCCTCTGGTGCGGCAGTCAACACAGGAGTTTAAATATTGGCACAATGGTCAGCCAATCAGGTGTGAAAGCTTGAAATGTTTGGGGCGGGGCTTATTATTGAAAACATGTGCGCTGTGACTGAGGAGCCTGGTGGTTCAGTGGCTGCGGTGCGCGTTGAGCCGGAGTGTGGATATGGAGTGTGCGCCTGTGTGCCGCGCCACGCCGCGCGGCTTAAGTGAAGACCGACCCGCGCCGGGCTGAGGTGGGATCCTGGCGGGGCCGGGCGCACCGCACTTCCTTGTATCTAAAGAAAAAAAGAAAAGAATGCATTTGAAATTGTATTGTAGCTTGAGCATGCACATGAGTTCATTTGTCAATGTGTGCCGTGATTTCATAGCGCTGTCCACGGTGATGAAATGAGCCTCGTGTCGGCAGCGTCACGGGGCCACCTCATTTTATATTTCCAGATTGTGGCTATGTTTGCACTGAGTGTGTTTCTTTCATTTCAACAATGTAGCCATAATGGTCTCTGGTTTTATGAAGTTAATGTTGAGAATGTATCTTGTCTGCGGGGAATGAGTTACTTCAACTTTAACCATTTAGGAAACCAATTAAGTTTATTAACTCAAACAATTTAAGCATACAAAAGTATTTGATTTGAGTACAAGTAACTCAAGTATTTGTTGTTAAAGTAACTTGGGTAAAGTGCATTGTACTAATTCCATTCAGTTAATGAAAACTACTAAGTATGTGACACTTATGTGAAACGGATTTATCTGAACTGAAATGATCTTCTTTATACAAATGTTAATACTTAAGTTGAATTGACTCTTTTCTTTCTACTAAATCAAATTATTACATTCTACTTCTGACAACTTCAAATGGAGAGCGTAGATCAGTGTGTGAGCCATTACAACCTGATTGTGAGGACCAGAGACACATGGTGAGTTTCAAAGGGAACTCCTGCAGGAACCTGATCTTCATTCACTACTGCCACCAGGGCCACTGCCCCTCTTGGGTTGCTTCCAACTCATCCTGAAAAGGGAACAAACACATGTTCAGTGTTTTCAGTGTATTCAGACAAATCATTCAACTTAAAAAAGAAAACATGATGTCATCATCACTACTTGCGATGCAATAGTCAAATAGAAGCACTGTCAATAAAAAGGTAAACATGTTGCATGTATTATTTGTGAAATGTGGCGTTGTTTGTAGTTTAGTGTGTTTCCGCGTTTTCACGGCAGGGATGGCGTCTGCTGAGACGCTGATTCCGCGGCTGCTGTGCGTTTGGCGCTGCGGTGGCGGTACGTGTCGTGTTTGCGCTGACTGTGTGCCCCGCCGCGCGGCTTAAGTGAGGACCGACACGCGCCGGGCCGAGGTGGGATCTCGGTGCCGTGTGCTGTGGCTGCGGTACGTGTCGCAACTGAGGAGCCTGGTGGTTCAGCGGCAGCGGTGCGCCGGAGTGTGGATATGGAGTGGCTCGGGAACAAACACATGTTCAGTGTTTTCAGTGTATTCAGACAAATCATTCAACTTAAAAAAGAAAACATGATGTCATCATCACTACTTGCGATGCAATAGTCAAATAGAAGCACTGTCAATAAAAAGGTAAACATGTTGCATGTATTATTTGTGAAATGTGGCGTTGTTTGTAGTTTAGTGTGTTTCCGCGTTTTCACGGCAGGGATGGCGTCTGCTGAGACGCTGGTTCCGCGGCTGCTGTGCGTTTGGCGCTGCGGCGGCGGTACGTGTCGTGTTTGCGCTGACTGTGTGCCCCGCCGCGCGGCTTAAGTGAGGACCGACGCGCGCCGGGCCGAGGTGGGATCTCGGTGCCGTGTGCTGTGGCTGCGGTACGTGTGGCAACTGAGGAGCCTGGTGGTTCAGCGGCTGCGGTGCGCGTCGCGCCGTTGTGCGGATATGGAGGGTGCGCCTGTGCGCTGCGCCACGCCGCGCGGCTTAAGTGAAGACCGACACGCGCCGGGCCGAGGCGGGGCTGGGCGCACCGCACTTTTTTTATGAAGTTAATGTTGAGAATGTATCTTGAATGTATCTCGGTTTGCGCAGGCTCCGTGGCTGCTGTGCGCTCCGTGCGCTCCGCGGCTGCGGTTCCGGTGCCGTGCGCTGCGGCGGCGGTACCTGTCGTAACTGGGGAGCCTGGTGGTTCCGCGGCCGCGGTGCGTGTCCTCACTTAAACTGTGAGGACTGTACTCAGGCCAGTAAACTAACCTGATCTTCATTCACTACTGCCACCAGGGCCACTGCCCCTCTTGGGTTGCTTCCAACTCATCCTGAAAAGGGAACAAACACATGTTCAGTGTTTTCAGTGTATTCAGACAAATCATTCAACTTAAAAAAGAAAACATGATGTCATCATCACTACTTGCGATGCAATAGTCAAATAGAAGCACTGCCAATAAAAAGGTAAACATGTTGCATGTATTATTTGTGAAATGTGGCGTTGTTTGTAGTTTAGTGTGTTTCCGCGTTTTCACGGCAGGGATGGCGTCTGCTGAGACGCTGATTCCGCGGCTGCTGTGCGTTTGGCGCTGCGGCGGCGGTACGTGTCGTGTTTGCGCTGACTGTGTGCCCCGCCGCGCGGCTTAAGTGAGGACCGACACGCGCCGGGCCGAGGTGGGATCTCGGTGCCGTGTGCTGTGGCTGCGGTACGTGTCGCAACTGAGGAGCCTGGTGGTTCAGCGGCAGCGGTGCGCCGGAGTGTGGATATGGAGTGGCTCGGGAACAAACACATGTTCAGTGTTTTCAGTGTATTCAGACAAATCATTCAACTTAAAAAAGAAAACATGATGTCATCATCACTACTTGCGATGCAATAGTCAAATAGAAGCACTGTCAATAAAAAGGTAAACATGTTGCATGTATTATTTGTGAAATGTGGCGTTGTTTGTAGTTTAGTGTGTTTCCGCGTTTTCACGGCAGGGATGGCGTCTGCTGAGACGCTGGTTCCGCGGCTGCTGTGCGTTTGGCGCTGCGGCGGCGGTACGTGTCGTGTTTGCGCTGACTGTGTGCCCCGCCGCGCGGCTTAAGTGAGGACCGACACGCGCCGGGCCGAGGTGGGATCTCGGTGCCGTGTGCTGTGGCTGCGGTACGTGTGGCAACTGAGGAGCCTGGTGGTTCAGCGGCTGCGGTGCGCGTCGCGCCGTTGTGCGGATATGGAGGGTGCGCCTGTGCGCTGCGCCACGCCGCGCGGCTTAAGTGAAGACCGACACGCGCCGGGCCGAGGCGGGGCCGGGCGCACCGCACTTTTTTTATGAAGTTAATGTTGAGAATGTATCTTGAATGTATCTCGGTTTGCGCGGGCTCCGTGGCTGCTGTGCGCTCCGTGCGCTCCGCGGCTGCGGTTCCGGTGCCGTGCGCTGCGGCGGCGGTACCTGTCGTAACTGGGGAGCCTGGTGGTTCCGCGGCCGCGGTGCGTGTCCTCACTTAAACTGTGAGGACTGTACTCATGAGTTTATTTGTCAATGTGTGCCGTGATTTCATAGCGCTGTCCACGGTGCTGAAATGAGCCTCGGTGTCGGCAGCGTCACAGGGTGACCTCATTTTCTATTTCCAGATTGTGGCTATGTTTGCACTGAGTGTGTTTCTTTCATTTCAACAATGTAGCCATAATGGTCTCCAACAACGGTGAACAAAACAAACGCCACAGAAGCTGCAGTGCAAACTCCACCCACCTATAACTGCAGAGGAAAAACTACATGTCTACTATAAACTGCTTTCTATATTCCTTCCTGGTTGGATTTAAACACACATCTGCCAATTTATTAGGTACACATTTTCTGTTTATGAACACACTGATTGAAGGAGCCAATCACATGGCAGTAAGTCATTGCATTTAGGCAGGTAGACATGATCAGGACGCCCAAATCAAGTTCAAACAGACTATCAGCATTAGGAAGAAAGGTGATTCAAGGAGCTTTTAATGTGGCATGGTTACTGGTAGTATTTTTACAAACTGCTTGCACAACCACGGTGTGACAAACAGAAAATATCCAGTGATGCCATGTTGAGGTCAAAGATCAGCAGAAAGGCCATGCTAAGAAAGCAAAAGGAACTCAAATCAGCGCAACCAAAGTGTGCAGAACACCATCTGAAGGCACAACACATTGAACCTTGCCGAAAAATGACTGCCTCCGACGGGAACGCGCATCGGTTAAGAGGTAGTGAGCGTAGGTCTACTGGTAGATATAATACTGTATACAGGGTACACCCTATAAGTCGTTGTTTGAAGGAGCGATACTGACCAAATTCATTGTACATGCACCTGTTTTCCTCGACTGCTAATGCTGAAAAGATAGAGAATGTAAGCCCTAACAATCCAGAGTTACAGGGTGCAGTCACTTCTCGGCAGGCCCTGCCGAAATGTGACAGCACCCTGTAACTCTTTATTGCAAGAAGCAATATTGACCAAATTCACTGTACATGCACCTGGTTTCCTCTACTTTCCTCTCCTCTACTGATTCTTCCAATTAGCCACTCACAGTGTGACTCCTGGCTGCTGAGTTAGTTAGCACCAGTTAGTTACTAGAAACCCAAGCCTTTTTAGATGATTTATATTAATAAATACACCATTAAATAACGACTTAAGTGTCATTAATTATTTAAATTAATAAATAGCCTTTTCAATAATTACTTACATCACATTGGTTTTCTTAGGTTACAAAATACTGACCTGGGTTTTTTTCGTCATCACTTAGTAACAATAATAATAATAATAATAATAATAATATTCAGTGGAGCTCCACTTCAGGTTTTACTTGATACTCATTCCAAACTAAATGTTTATTTAAATATTAGTTTAAATGTCATATGATAAAAAAAAGTGTTAAAGTTTGAGTGTACACTTACAATTAAGTGTTAAGTGTGTTTGTTTCTGTTTGGTTGTGATGAGTTTCTGTTGTACTCACACCATCAAACCGAATCCAGTTCAGTCCGTCCATGAATACCAGTCCGGGTTTTGTAGCAGGTTTGCGTTGATGCTGCAAACAGAGAGTGAGACACAAACAGGTGACTGTGATCGTTTCATTAAAGACAAGAGATGAGAAGAAGACTGATGTCAGTGAATAAACAAGGAAACAAAGTAACGTCAAACTTACATCTGTGATCTGTCCCTCTGGTGCGGCTGTCAACACAGGAGTTTAAATATTGGCACAATGGTCAGCCAATCAGGTGTGAAAGCTTGAAATGTTTGGGGCGGGGCTTATTATTGAAAACATGTGCGCTGTGACTGAGGAGCCTGGTGGTTCAGTGGCTGCGGTGCGCGTTGAGCCGGAGTGTGGATATGGAGTGTGCGCCTGTGTGCCGCGCCACGCCGCGCGGCTTAAGTGAAGACCGACACGCGCCGGGCTGAGGTGGGATCCTGGCGGGGCCGGGCGCACCGCACTTCCTTGTATCTAAAGAAAAAAAGAAAAGAATGCATTTGAAATTGTATTGTAGCTTGAGCATGCACATGAGTTCATTTGTCAATGTGTGCCGTGATTTCATAGCGCTGTCCACGGTGATGAAATGAGCCTCGGTGTCGGCAGCGTCACGGGGCCACCTCATTTTATATTTCCAGATTGTGGCTATGTTTGCACTGAGTGTGTTTCTTTCATTTCAACAATGTAGCCATAATGGTCTCTGGTTTTATGAAGTTAATGTTGAGAATGTATCTTGTCTGCGGGGAATGAGTTACTTCAACTTTAACCATTTAGGAAACCAATTAAGTTTATTAACTCAAACAATTTAAGCATACAAAAGTATTTGATTTGAGTACAAGTAACTCAAGTATTTGTTGTTAAAGTAACTTGGGTAAAGTGCATTGTACTAATTCCATTCAGTTAATGAAAACTACTAAGTATGTGACACTTATGTGAAACGGATTTATCTGAACTGAAATGATCTTCTTTATACAAATGTTAATACTTAAGTTGAATTGACTCTTTTCTTTCTACTAAATCAAATTATTACATTCTACTTCTGACAACTTCAAATGGAGAGCGTAGATCAGTGTGTGAGCCATTACAACCTGATTGTGAGGACCAGAGACACATGGTGAGTTTCAAAGGGAACTCCTGCAGGAACCTGATCTTCATTCACTACTGCCACCAGGGCCACTGCCCCTCTAGGGTTGCTTCCAACTCATCCTGAAAAGGGAACAAACACATGTTCAGTGTTTTCAGTGTATTCAGACAAATCATTCAACTTAAAAAAGAAAACATGATGTCATCATCACTACTTGCGATGCAATAGTCAAATAGAAGCACTGTCAATAAAAAGGTAAACATGTTGCATGTATTATTTGTGAAATGTGGCGTTGTTTGTAGTTTAGTGTGTTTCCGCGTTTTCACGGCAGGGATGGCGTCTGCTGAGACGCTGGTTCCGCGGCTGCTGTGCGTTTGGCGCTGCGGCGGCGGTACGTGTCGTGTTTGCGCTGACTGTGTGCCCCGCCGCGCGGCTTAAGTGAGGACCGACACGCGCCGGGCCGAGGTGGGATCTCGGTGCCGTGTGCTGTGGCTGCGGTACGTGTGGCAACTGAGGAGCCTGGTGGTTCAGCGGCTGCGGTGCGCGTCGCGCCGTTGTGCGGATATGGAGTGTGCGCCTGTGCGCTGCGCCACGCCGCGCGGCTTAAGTGAAGACCGACACGCGCCGGGCCGAGGCGGGGCCGGGCGCACCGCACTTTTTTTATGAAGTTAATGTTGAGAATGTATCTTTAATGTATCTCGGTTTGCGCGGGCTCCGTGGCTGCTGTGCGCTCCGCGGCTGCGGTTCCGGTGCCGTGCGCTGCGGCGGCGGTACCTGTCGTAACTGGGGAGCCTTGTGGTTCCGCGGCCGCGGTGCGTGTCCTCACTTAAACTGTGAGGACTGTACTCAGGCCAGTAAACTAACCTGATCTTCATTCACTACTGCCACCAGGGCCACTGCCCCTCTTGGGTTGCTTCCAACTCATCCTGAAAAGGGAACAAACACATGTTCAGTGTTTTCAGTGTATTCAGACAAATCATTCAACTTAAAAAAGAAAACATGATGTCATCATCACTACTTGCGATGCAATAGTCAAATAGAAGCACTGTCAATAAAAAGGTAAACATGTTGCATGTATTATTTGTGAAATGTGGCGTTGTTTGTAGTTTAGTGTGTTTCCGCGTTTTCACGGCAGGGATGGCGTCTGCTGAGACGCTGATTCCGCGGCTGCTGTGCGTTTGGCGCTGCGGTGGCGGTACGTGTCGTGTTTGCGCTGACTGTGTGCCCCGCCGCGCGGCTTAAGTGAGGACCGACACGCGCCGGGCCGAGGTGGGATCTCGGTGCCGTGTGCTGTGGCTGCGGTACGTGTCGCAACTGAGGAGCCTGGTGGTTCAGCGGCAGCGCTGCGCCGGAATGTGGATATGGAGTGGCTCGGGAACAAACACATGTTCAGTGTTTTCAGTGTATTCAGACAAATCATTCAACTTAAAAAAGAAAACATGATGTCATCATCACTACTTGCGATGCAATAGTCAAATAGAAGCACTGTCAATAAAAAGGTAAACATGTTGCATGTATTATTTGTGAAATGTGGCGTTGTTTGTAGTTTAGTGTGTTTCCGCGTTTTCACGGCAGGGATGGCGTCTGCTGAGACGCTGGTTCCGCGGCTGCTGTGCGTTTGGCGCTGCGGCGGCGGTACGTGTCGTGTTTGCGCTGACTGTGTGCCCCGCCGCGCGGCTTAAGTGAGGACCGACACGCGCCGGGCCGAGGTGGGATCTCGGTGCCGTGTGCTGTGGTTGCGGTACGTGTGGCAACTGAGGAGCCTGGTGGTTCAGCGGCTGCGGTGCGCGTCGCGCCGTTGTGCGGATATGGAGGGTGCGCCTGTGCGCTGCGCCACGCCGCGCGGCTTAAGTGAAGACCGACACGCGCCGGGCCGAGGCGGGGCCGGGCGCACCGCACTTTTTTTATGAAGTTAATGTTGAGAATGTATCTTGAATGTATCTCGGTTTGCGCGGGCTCCGTGGCTGCTGTGCGCTCCGTGCGCTCCGCGGCTGCGGTTCCGGTGCCGTGCGCTGCGGCGGCGGTACCTGTCGTAACTGGGGAGCCTTGTGGTTCCGCGGCCGCGGTGCGTGTCCTCACTTAAACTGTGAGGACTGTACTCAGGCCAGTAAACTAACCTGATCTTCATTCACTACTGCCACCAGGGCCACTGCCCCTCTTGGGTTGCTTCCAACTCATCCTGAAAAGGGAACAAACACATGTTCAGTGTTTTCAGTGTATTCAGACAAATCATTCAACTTAAAAAAGAAAACATGATGTCATCATCACTACTTGCGATGCAATAGTCAAATAGAAGCACTGTCAATAAAAAGGTAAACATGTTGCATGTATTATTTGTGAAATGTGGCGTTGTTTGTAGTTTAGTGTGTTTCCGCGTTTTCACGGCAGGGATGGCGTCTGCTGAGACGCTGATTCCGCGGCTGCTGTGCGTTTGGCGCTGCGGTGGCGGTACGTGTCGTGTTTGCGCTGACTGTGTGCCCCGCCGCGCGGCTTAAGTGAGGACCGACACGCGCCGGGCCGAGGTGGGATCTCGGTGCCGTGTGCTGTGGCTGCGGTACGTGTCGCAACTGAGGAGCCTGGTGGTTCAGCGGCAGCGGTGCGCCGGAGTGTGGATATGGAGTGGCTCGGGAACAAACACATGTTCAGTGTTTTCAGTGTATTCAGACAAATCATTCAACTTAAAAAAGAAAACATGATGTCATCATCACTACTTGCGATGCAATAGTCAAATAGAAGCACTGTCAATAAAAAGGTAAACATGTTGCATGTATTATTTGTGAAATGTGGCGTTGTTTGTAGTTTAGTGTGTTTCCGCGTTTTCACGGCAGGGATGGCGTCTGCTGAGACGCTGGTTCCGCGGCTGCTGTGCGTTTGGCGCTGCGGCGGCGGTACGTGTCGTGTTTGCGCTGACTGTGTGCCCCGCCGCGCGGCTTAAGTGAGGACCGACACGCGCCGGGCCGAGGTGGGATCTCGGTGCCGTGTGCTGTGGCTGCGGTACGTGTCGCAACTGAGGAGCCTGGTGGTTCAGCGGCAGCGCTGCGCCGGAATGTGGATATGGAGTGGCTCGGGAACAAACACATGTTCAGTGTTTTCAGTGTATTCAGACAAATCATTCAACTTAAAAAAGAAAACATGATGTCATCATCACTACTTGCGATGCAATAGTCAAATAGAAGCACTGTCAATAAAAAGGTAAACATGTTGCATGTATTATTTGTGAAATGTGGCGTTGTTTGTAGTTTAGTGTGTTTCCGCGTTTTCACGGCAGGGATGGCGTCTGCTGAGACGCTGGTTCCGCGGCTGCTGTGCGTTTGGCGCTGCGGCGGCGGTACGTGTCGTGTTTGCGCTGACTGTGTGCCCCGCCGCGCGGCTTAAGTGAGGACCGACACGCGCCGGGCCGAGGTGGGATCTCGGTGCCGTGTGCTGTGGTTGCGGTACGTGTGGCAACTGAGGAGCCTGGTGGTTCAGCGGCTGCGGTGCGCGTCGCGCCGTTGTGCGGATATGGAGGGTGCGCCTGTGCGCTGCGCCACGCCGCGCGGCTTAAGTGAAGACCGACACGCGCCGGGCCGAGGCGGGGCCGGGCGCACCGCACTTTTTTTATGAAGTTAATGTTGAGAATGTATCTTGAATGTATCTCGGTTTGCGCGGGCTCCGTGGCTGCTGTGCGCTCCGTGCGCTCCGCGGCTGCGGTTCCGGTGCCGTGCGCTGCGGCGGCGGTACCTGTCGTAACTGGGGAGCCTTGTGGTTCCGCGGCCGCGGTGCGTGTCCTCACTTAAACTGTGAGGACTGTACTCAGGCCAGTAAACTAACCTGATCTTCATTCACTACTGCCACCAGGGCCACTGCCCCTCTTGGGTTGCTTCCAACTCATCCTGAAAAGGGAACAAACACATGTTCAGTGTTTTCAGTGTATTCAGACAAATCATTCAACTTAAAAAAGAAAACATGATGTCATCATCACTACTTGCGATGCAATAGTCAAATAGAAGCACTGTCAATAAAAAGGTAAACATGTTGCATGTATTATTTGTGAAATGTGGCGTTGTTTGTAGTTTAGTGTGTTTCCGCGTTTTCACGGCAGGGATGGCGTCTGCTGAGACGCTGATTCCGCGGCTGCTGTGCGTTTGGCGCTGCGGTGGCGGTACGTGTCGTGTTTGCGCTGACTGTGTGCCCCGCCGCGCGGCTTAAGTGAGGACCGACACGCGCCGGGCCGAGGTGGGATCTCGGTGCCGTGTGCTGTGGCTGCGGTACGTGTCGCAACTGAGGAGCCTGGTGGTTCAGCGGCAGCGGTGCGCCGGAGTGTGGATATGGAGTGGCTCGGGAACAAACACATGTTCAGTGTTTTCAGTGTATTCAGACAAATCATTCAACTTAAAAAAGAAAACATGATGTCATCATCACTACTTGCGATGCAATAGTCAAATAGAAGCACTGTCAATAAAAAGGTAAACATGTTGCATGTATTATTTGTGAAATGTGGCGTTGTTTGTAGTTTAGTGTGTTTCCGCGTTTTCACGGCAGGGATGGCGTCTGCTGAGACGCTGGTTCCGCGGCTGCTGTGCGTTTGGCGCTGCGGCGGCGGTACGTGTCGTGTTTGCGCTGACTGTGTGCCCCGCCGCGCGGCTTAAGTGAGGACCGACACGCGCCGGGCCGAGGTGGGATCTCGGTGCCGTGTGCTGTGGCTGCGGTACGTGTGGCAACTGAGGAGCCTGGTGGTTCAGCGGCTGCGGTGCGCGTCGCGCCGTTGTGCGGATATGGAGGGTGCGCCTGTGCGCTGCGCCACGCCGCGCGGCTTAAGTGAAGACCGACACGCGCCGGGCCGAGGCGGGGCCGGGCGCACCGCACTTTTTTTATGAAGTTAATGTTGAGAATGTATCTTGAATGTATCTCGGTTTGCGCGGGCTCCGTGGCTGCTGTGCGCTCCGTGCGCTCCGCGGCTGCGGTTCCGGTGCCGTGCGCTGCGGCGGCGGTACCTGTCGTAACTGGGGAGCCTTGTGGTTCCGCGGCCGCGGTGCGTGTCCTCACTTAAACTGTGAGGACTGTACTCATGAGTTTATTTGTCAATGTGTGCCGTGATTTCATAGCGCTGTCCACGGTGCTGAAATGAGCCTCGGTGTCGGCAGCGTCACAGGGTGACCTCATTTTCTATTTCCAGATTGTGGCTATGTTTGCACTGAGTGTGTTTCTTTCATTTCAACAATGTAGCCATAATGGTCTCCAACAACGGTGAACAAAACAAACGCCACAGAAGCTGCAGTGCAAACTCCACCCACCTATAGCTGCAGAGGAAAAACTACATGTCTACTATAAACTGCTTTCTATATTCCTTCCTGGTTGGATTTAAACACACATCTGCCAATTTATTAGGTACACATTTTCTGTTTATGAACACACTGATTGAAGGAGCCAATCACATGGCAGTAAGTCATTGCATTTAGGCAGGTAGACATGATCAGGACGCCCAAATCAAGTTCAAACAGACTATCAGCATTAGGAAGAAAGGTGATTCAAGGAGCTTTTAATGTGGCATGGTTACTGGTAGTATTTTTACAAACTGCTTGCACAACCACGGTGTGACAAACAGAAAATATCCAGTGATGCCATGTTGAGGTCAAAGATCAGCAGAAAGGCCATGCTAAGAAAGCAAAAGGAACTCAAATCAGCGCAACCAAAGTGTGCAGAACACCATCTGAAGGCACAACACATTGAACCTTGCCGAAAAATGACTGCCTCCGACGGGAACGCGCATCGGTTAAGAGGTAGTGAGCGTAAGTCTACTGGTAGATATAATACTGTATACAGGGTACACCCTATAAGTCGTTGTTTGAAGGAGCGATACTGACCAAATTCATTGTACATGCACCTGTTTTCCTCGACTGCTAATGCTGAAAAGATAGAGAATGTAAGCCCTAACAATCCAGAGTTACAGGGTGCAGTCACTTCTCGGCAGGCCCTGCCGAAATGTGACAGCACCCTGTAACTCTTTATTGCAAGAAGCAATATTGACCAAATTCACTGTACATGCACCTGGTTTCCTCTACTTTCCTCTCCTCTACTGATTCTTCCAATTAGCCACTCACAGTGTGACTCCTGGCTGCTGAGTTAGTTAGCACCAGTTAGTTACTAGAAACCCAAGCCTTTTTAGATGATTTATATTAATAAATACACCATTAAATAACGACTTAAGTGTCATTAATTATTTAAATTAATAAATAGCCTTTTCAATAATTACTTACATCACATTGGTTTTCTTAGGTTACAAAATACTGACCTGGGTTTTTTTCGTCATCACTTAGTAACAATAATAATAATAATAATAATAATAATAATAATAATAATAATAATAATATTCAGTGGAGCTCCACTTCAGGTTTTACTTGATACTCATTCCAAACTAAATGTTTATTTAAATATTAGTTTAAATGTCATATGATAAAAAAAAGTGTTAAAGTTTGAGTGTACACTTACAATTAAGTGTTAAGTGTGTTTGTTTCTGTTTGGTTGTGATGAGTTTCTGTTGTACTCACACCATCAAACCGAATCCAGTTCAGTCCGTCCATGAATACCAGTCCGGGTTTTGTAGCAGGTTTGCGTTGATGCTGCAAACAGAGAGTGAGACACAAACAGGTGACTGTGATCGTTTCATTAAAGACAAGAGATGAGAAGAAGACTGATGTCAGTGAAGAAACAAGGAAACAAAGTAACGTCAAACTTACATCTGTGATCTGTCTGGTGCCCTATTAAAACTCTTTTCCAGATGAGGCATTGCTACAACGATGACTTTGACAGTGTGTGGGTGTCACCATCCTCTTTCACTCACTTGAGCTTCACTAAAGAGTGCAGGTCGTCTCTCTTTTAGTTCGGCAAGGAGGAGCTGAATTCACAGTTTCTTCATGCCCGAGTGCTGCATATGTTGATGGAGACCTGTGACATAAAACACAAAGAGCTACTGATGGTGCTACGTCTGTTTTTCACTAGACTACTCATAGATATCAGTACATCAACTGACAGTTAATGTATTATTTATTCGAACTTACAATTGTACATTTATACTCAAATACATACACAAATATGAAAGAACTGTACACTATAGTGGCGGTGATTGACTGAACATCATATGTTGGGTGCACATTTAAACACAGGATCCAGGCAGCTTTCCAAGTTGCAATATTTTATTTCCAAGTAAACGGTAGTCGGTGATGAGGGGTAATGGTGGATGATTCTGTCTATATGAAAATGATAAAGGAAATATTACAATCTAGAAAGTATCAAATATACAATAAGAAATGAGGTTGTCTTAGACTAACATCAATAATACATCCACTCTTACTTTCCTCTCTTTAGCAAAGGATTAAACTCAGGAATCTAGTATAATGACACACAAGCAATAAGTAAGTCTTCATACAAGATGTAGTATCAACCAAATGAAACATTAAATGAGTGAACGTCCATAAAACTCACAGCCAGTGTCCCTTTGTTCTCGTGGATTGTTTGGAGGGAAAATAGGGGGGTCAAAGGGCGGAAGGGGCGTGTTATATAGGATTAGGGGTGTGGTCCAGGTAGGTGTGCCAGTGATGAGGCAGGTGAGGAGGAGACTTGGGATTTTAACAAATACATATACAATGGCCGTGCCACTTTAATATAAACCTAAAATTCGAAGGTAAAATCAATTATTAGTAATAATATACAAAGTGTTTACATTAAAAACAAAGTAACACGTCAACCACAAATCTATGGATCACACCAAGCATCTGAGAGACGTCTGAGCCAGCGGATCATTTCATCAGGACAGGCCGAGGTAACGCTGCTCTGCCCTGGGCACTGTGAGCACCGAGCGTCCGCAGAGGTCGGAGCTGATCACCTCCGACAACGTACCGCGCTGAAATCAGTTCCAGGTTGGATATTCAACAGACATTCGCTCCAGATCCAACGGCACCCTCCTCCTTCTCCACCCCGAGATAGGTGCACGATCACGGCTTGTACAAAGTCCGACCCATCGCTCTCAACAACCGTGGTCTCATTTAGGGACCATCAACGAATTACCGTTAAAAATGGATTAAAAAAAATTATGGGAGGTACTAAAATGGAATAAAAAGAGGTGTGTCCTGACTAGGCAGTCTAGTTCTATGTTGCTGCACTGTTTTGGAATCTTTAGGGTCACATGGCCTGGACGCGATTGAGATAAAATGCTAATATTTGCATTAAAGAAATGATTGAAAGTAAATCAAGTATTTAAATGGAATATAAAGAGGTGTGTCCTGACTAGGCAGTCTAGTACTATGTTTGTACACTCATTTGGAGTCTTTGGGTCACATTGCCTGGAAGCTATTGAGCTAAAATGCTAATATTTACATTATTAAAATTATAAAAAAAATAAATGAGGTAATTAAATATTAGTTTAATGTCATATGATCAAAATTTAACGTTCGACTCTACACTTAGATTCAAGTGTTAAGTGTGTTTGCGGTTTGTTTCTGTCTGGTTGTGATGACTTTCTGTTGTACTCACGCCAGTAAACCGAATCCAGTCTGGGGTTTGTAGCAGGTTTGTACTGTAGCAGGTTTGCATTGGTGCTGCAAACAGAGAGTGAGACACAAACATGGGGCTATGATGGTTTCATTAAAGACAAGAGATGAGAAGAAGACTGGAGTCAGTGAGAAAACAAGGAAACAAAGTAACGTCAAACTTACGTCTGTGATCTGTCAGCATCTCCTCTCCCTCTGGTGCGGCTGTCAACACAGGAGTTTAAATATTGGCACAATGGTCAGCCAATCAGGTGTGAAAGCTTGAAATGTTTGGGGCGGGGCTTATTATTGAAAACATGTGCGCTGTGACTGAGGAGCCTGGTGGTTCAGTGGCTGCGGTGCGCGTTGAGCCGGAGTGTGGATATGGAGTGTGCGCCTGTGTGCCGCGCCACGCCGCGCGGCTTAAGTGAAGACCGACACGCGCCGGGCTGAGGTGGGATCCTGGCGGGGCCGGGCGCACCGCACTTCCTTGTATCTAAAGAAAAAAAGAAAAGAATGCATTTGAAATTGTATTGTAGCTTGAGCATGCACATGAGTTCATTTGTCAATGTGTGCCGTGATTTCATAGCGCTGTCCACGGTGATGAAATGAGCCTCGGTGTCGGCAGCGTCACGGGGCCACCTCATTTTATATTTCCAGATTGTGGCTATGTTTGCACTGAGTGTGTTTCTTTCATTTCAACAATGTAGCCATAATGGTCTCTGGTTTTATGAAGTTAATGTTGAGAATGTATCTTGTCTGCGGGGAATGAGTTACTTCAACTTTAACCATTTAGGAAACCAATTAAGTTTATTAACTCAAACAATTTAAGCATACAAAATTATTTGATTTGAGTACAAGTAACTCAAGTATTTGTTGTTAAAGTAACTTGGGTAAAGTGCATTGTACTAATTCCATTCAGTTAATGAAAACTACTAAGTATGTGACACTTATGTGAAACGGATTTATCTGAACTGAAATGATCTTCTTTATACAAATGTTAATACTTAAGTTGAATTGACTCTTTTCTTTCTACTAAATCAAATTATTACATTCTACTTCTGACAACTTCAAATGGAGAGCGTAGATCAGTGTGTGAGCCATTACAACCTGATTGTGAGGACCAGAGACACATGGTGAGTTTCAAAGGGAACTCCTGCAGGAACCTGATCTTCATTCACTACTGCCACCAGGGCCACTGCCCCTCTTGGGTTGCTTCCAACTCATCCTGAAAAGGGAACAAACACATGTTCAGTGTTTTCAGTGTATTCAGACAAATCATTCAACTTAAAAAAGAAAACATGATGTCATCATCACTACTTGCGATGCAATAGTCAAATAGAAGCACTGTCAATAAAAAGGTAAACATGTTGCATGTATTATTTGTGAAATGTGGCGTTGTTTGTAGTTTAGTGTGTTTCCGCGTTTTCACGGCAGGGATGGCGTCTGCTGAGACGCTGGTTCCGCGGCTGCTGTGCGTTTGGCGCTGCGGCGGCGGTACGTGTCGTGTTTGCGCTGACTGTGTGCCCCGCCGCGCGGCTTAAGTGAGGACCGACGCGCGCCGGGCCGAGGTGGGATCTCGGTGCCGTGTGCTGTGGCTGCGGTACGTGTGGCAACTGAGGAGCCTGGTGGTTCAGCGGCTGCGGTGCGCGGCGCGCCGTTGTGCGGATATGGAGGGTGCGCCTGTGCGCTGCGCCACGCCGCGCGGCTTAAGTGAAGACCGACACGCGCCGGGCCGAGGCGGGGCCGGGCGCACCGCACTTTTTTTATGAAGTTAATGTTGAGAATGTATCTTGAATGTATCTCGGTTTGCGCGGGCTCCGTGGCTGCTGTGCGCTCCGTGCGCTCCGCGGCTGCGGTTCCGGTGCCGTGCGCTGCAGCGGCGGTACCTGTCGTAACTGGGGAGCCTTGTGGTTCCGCGGCCGCGGTGCGTGTCCTCACTTAAACTGTGAGGACTGTACTGAGGCCAGTAAACTAACCTGATCTTCATTCACTACTGCCACCAGGGCCACTGCCCCTCTTGGGTTGCTTCCAACTCATCCTGAAAAGGGAACAAACACATGTTCAGTGTTTTCAGTGTATTCAGACAAATCATTCAACTTAAAAAAGAAAACATGATGTCATCATCACTACTTGCGATGCAATAGTCAAATAGAAGCACTGTCAATAAAAAGGTAAACATGTTGCATGTATTATTTGTGAAATGTGGCGTTGTTTGTAGTTTAGTGTGTTTCCGCGTTTTCACGGCAGGGATGGCGTCTGCTGAGACGCTGATTCCGCGGCTGCTGTGCGTTTGGCGCTGCGGTGGCGGTACGTGTCGTGTTTGCGCTGACTGTGTGCCCCGCCGCGCGGCTTAAGTGAGGACCGACACGCGCCGGGCCGAGGTGGGATCTCGGTGCCGTGTGCTGTGGCTGCGGTACGTGTCGCAACTGAGGAGCCTGGTGGTTCAGCGGCAGCGGTGCGCCGGAGTGTGGATATGGAGTGGCTCGGGAACAAACACATGTTCAGTGTTTTCAGTGTATTCAGACAAATCATTCAACTTAAAAAAGAAAACATGATGTCATCATCACTACTTGCGATGCAATAGTCAAATAGAAGCACTGTCAATAAAAAGGTAAACATGTTGCATGTATTATTTGTGAAATGTGGCGTTGTTTGTAGTTTAGTGTGTTTCCGCGTTTTCACGGCAGGGATGGCGTCTGCTGAGACGCTGGTTCCGCGGCTGCTGTGCGTTTGGCGCTGCGGCGGCGGTACGTGTCGTGTTTGCGCTGACTGTGTGCCCCGCCGCGCGGCTTCAGTGAGGACCGACACGCGCCGGGCCGAGGTGGGATCTCGGTGCCGTGTGCTGTGGCTGCGGTACGTGTGGCAACTGAGGAGCCTGGTGGTTCAGCGGCTGCGGTGCGCGTCGCGCCGTTGTGCGGATATGGAGGGTGCGCCTGTGCGCTGCGCCACGCCGCGCGGCTTAAGTGAAGACCGACACGCGCCGGGCCGAGGCGGGGCCGGGCGCACCGCACTTTTTTTATGAAGTTAATGTTGAGAATGTATCTTGAATGTATCTCGGTTTGCGCGGGCTCCGTGGCTGCTGTGCGCTCCGTGCGCTCCGCGGCTGCGGTTCCGGTGCCGTGCGCTGCGGCGGCGGTACCTGTCGTAACTGGGGAGCCTGGTGGTTCCGCGGCCGCGGTGCGTGTCCTCACTTAAACTGTGAGGACTGTACTCAGGCCAGTAAACTAACCTGATCTTCATTCACTACTGCCACCAGGGCCACTGCCCCTCTTGGGTTGCTTCCAACTCATCCTGAAAAGGGAACAAACACATGTTCAGTGTTTTCAGTGTATTCAGACAAATCATTCAACTTAAAAAAGAAAACATGATGTCATCATCACTACTTGCGATGCAATAGTCAAATAGAAGCACTGCCAATAAAAAGGTAAACATGTTGCATGTATTATTTGTGAAATGTGGCGTTGTTTGTAGTTTAGTGTGTTTCCGCGTTTTCACGGCAGGGATGGCGTCTGCTGAGACGCTGATTCCGCGGCTGCTGTGCGTTTGGCGCTGCGGCGGCGGTACGTGTCGTGTTTGCGCTGACTGTGTGCCCCGCCGCGCGGCTTAAGTGAGGACCGACACGCGCCGGGCCGAGGTGGGATCTCGGTGCCGTGTGCTGTGGCTGCGGTACGTGTCGCAACTGAGGAGCCTGGTGGTTCAGCGGCAGCGGTGCGCCGGAGTGTGGATATGGAGTGGCTCGGGAACAAACACATGTTCAGTGTTTTCAGTGTATTCAGACAAATCATTCAACTTAAAAAAGAAAACATGATGTCATCATCACTACTTGCGATGCAATAGTCAAATAGAAGCACTGTCAATAAAAAGGTAAACATGTTGCATGTATTATTTGTGAAATGTGGCGTTGTTTGTAGTTTAGTGTGTTTCCGCGTTTTCACGGCAGGGATGGCGTCTGCTGAGACGCTGGTTCCGCGGCTGCTGTGCGTTTGGCGCTGCGGCGGCGGTACGTGTCGTGTTTGCGCTGACTGTGTGCCCCGCCGCGCGGCTTAAGTGAGGACCGACACGCGCCGGGCCGAGGTGGGATCTCGGTGCCGTGTGCTGTGGCTGCGGTACGTGTGGCAACTGAGGAGCCTGGTGGTTCAGCGGCTGCGGTGCGCGTCGCGCCGTTGTGCGGATATGGAGGGTGCGCCTGTGCGCTGCGCCACGCCGCGCGGCTTAAGTGAAGACCGACACGCGCCGGGCCGAGGCGGGGCCGGGCGCACCGCACTTTTTTTATGAAGTTAATGTTGAGAATGTATCTTGAATGTATCTCGGTTTGCGCGGGCTCCGTGGCTGCTGTGCGCTCCGTGCGCTCCGCGGCTGCGGTTCCGGTGCCGTGCGCTGCGGCGGCGGTACCTGTCGTAACTGGGGAGCCTGGTGGTTCCGCGGCCGCGGTGCGTGTCCTCACTTAAACTGTGAGGACTGTACTCATGAGTTTATTTGTCAATGTGTGCCGTGATTTCATAGCGCTGTCCACGGTGCTGAAATGAGCCTCGGTGTCGGCAGCGTCACAGGGTGACCTCATTTTCTATTTCCAGATTGTGGCTATGTTTGCACTGAGTGTGTTTCTTTCATTTCAACAATGTAGCCATAATGGTCTCCAACAACGGTGAACAAAACAAACGCCACAGAAGCTGCAGTGCAAACTCCACCCACCTATAACTGCAGAGGAAAAACTACATGTCTACTATAAACTGCTTTCTATATTCCTTCCTGGTTGGATTTAAACACACATCTGCCAATTTATTAGGTACACATTTTCTGTTTATGAACACACTGATTGAAGGAGCCAATCACATGGCAGTAAGTCATTGCATTTAGGCAGGTAGACATGATCAGGACGCCCAAATCAAGTTCAAACAGACTATCAGCATTAGGAAGAAAGGTGATTCAAGGAGCTTTTAATGTGGCATGGTTACTGGTAGTATTTTTACAAACTGCTTGCACAACCACGGTGTGACAAACAGAAAATATCCAGTGATGCCATGTTGAGGTCAAAGATCAGCAGAAAGGCCATGCTAAGAAAGCAAAAGGAACTCAAATCAGCGCAACCAAAGTGTGCAGAACACCATCTGAAGGCACAACACATTGAACCTTGCCGAAAAATGACTGCCTCCGACGGGAACGCGCATCGGTTAAGAGGTAGTGAGCGTAGGTCTACTGGTAGATATAATACTGTATACAGGGTACACCCTATAAGTCGTTGTTTGAAGGAGCGATACTGACCAAATTCATTGTACATGCACCTGTTTTCCTCGACTGCTAATGCTGAAAAGATAGAGAATGTAAGCCCTAACAATCCAGAGTTACAGGGTGCAGTCACTTCTCGGCAGGCCCTGCCGAAATGTGACAGCACCCTGTAACTCTTTATTGCAAGAAGCAATATTGACCAAATTCACTGTACATGCACCTGGTTTCCTCTACTTTCCTCTCCTCTACTGATTCTTCCAATTAGCCACTCACAGTGTGACTCCTGGCTGCTGAGTTAGTTAGCACCAGTTAGTTACTAGAAACCCAAGCCTTTTTAGATGATTTATATTAATAAATACACCATTAAATAACGACTTAAGTGTCATTAATTATTTAAATTAATAAATAGCCTTTTCAATAATTACTTACATCACATTGGTTTTCTTAGGTTACAAAATACTGACCTGGGTTTTTTTCGTCATCACTTAGTAACAATAATAATAATAATAATAATAATAATAATAATAATATTCAGTGGAGCTCCACTTCAGGTTTTACTTGATACTCATTCCAAACTAAATGTTTATTTAAATATTAGTTTAAATGTCATATGATAAAAAAAAGTGTTAAAGTTTGAGTGTACACTTACAATTAAGTGTTAAGTGTGTTTGTTTCTGTTTGGTTGTGATGAGTTTCTGTTGTACTCACACCATCAAACCGAATCCAGTTCAGTCCGTCCATGAATACCAGTCCGGGTTTTGTAGCAGGTTTGCGTTGATGCTGCAAACAGAGAGTGAGACACAAACAGGTGACTGTGATCGTTTCATTAAAGACAAGAGATGAGAAGAAGACTGATGTCAGTGAAGATATGGAGTGTGCGCCTGTGTGCCGCGCCACGCCGCGCGGCTTAAGTGAAGACCGACACGCGCCGGGCTGAGGTGGGATCCTGGCGGGGCCGGGCGCACCGCACTTCCTTGTATCTAAAGAAAAAAAGAAAAGAATGCATTTGAAATTGTATTGTAGCTTGAGCATGCACATGAGTTCATTTGTTAATGTGTGCCGTGATTTCATAGCGCTGTCCACGGTGCTGAAATGAGCCTCGCTGTCATATTAAAACTCTTTTCTAGATGAGGCATTGCTACAACGATGACTTTGACAGTGTGTGGGTGTCACCATCCTCTTTCACTCACTTGAGCTTCACTAAAGAGTGCAGGTCGTCTCTCTTTTAGTTCGGCAAGGAGGAGCTGAATTCACAGTTTCTTCATGCCCGAGTGCTGCATATGTTGATGGAGACCTGTGACATAAAACACAAAGAGCTACTGATGGTGCTACGTCTGTTTTTCACTAGACTACTCATAGATATCAGTACATCAACTGACAGTTAATGTATTATTTATTTGAACTTACAATTGTACATTTATATTCAAATACATACACAAATATGAAAGAACTGTACACTATAGTGGCGGTGATTGACTGAACATCATATGTTGGGTGCACATTTAAACACAGGATCCAGGCAGCTTTCCAAGTTGCAATATTTTATTTCCAAGTAAACGGTAGTCGGTGATGAGGGGTAATGGTGGATGATTCTGTCTATATGAAAATGATAAAGGAAATATTACAATCTAGAAAGTATCAAATATACAATAAGAAATGAGGTTGTCTTAGACTAACATCAATAATACATCCACTCTTACTTTCCTCTCTTTAGCAAAGGATTAAACTCAGGAATCTAGTATAATGACACACAAGCAATAAGTAAGTCTTCATACAAGATGTAGTATCAACCAAATGAATCATTAAATGAGTGAACGTCCATAAAACTCACAGCCAGTGTCCCTTTGTTCTCGTGGATTGTTTGGAGGGAAAATAGGGGGGTCAAAGGGCGGAAGGGGCGGGTTATATAGGATTAGGGGTGTGGTCCAGGTAGGTGGGCCAGTGATGAGGCAGGTGAGGAGGAGACTTGGGATTTTAACAAATACATATACAATGGCCGTGCCACTTTAATATAAACCTAAAATTCGAAGGTAAAATCAATTATTAGTAATAATATACAAAGTGTTTACATTAAAAACAAAGTAACATGTCAACCACAAATCTATGGATCACACCAAGCATCTGAGAGACGTCTGAGCCAGAGGATCATTTCATCAGGACAGGCCGAGGTAACGCTGCTCTGCCCTGGGCACTGTGAGCACCGAGTGTCCGCAGAGGCGGAGCTGATCACCTCCGACAACGTACCGCGCTGAAATCAGTTCCAGGTTGGATATTCAACAGACATTCGCTCCAGATCCAACGGCACCCTCCTCCTTCTCCACCCCGAGATAGGTGCACGATCACGGCTTGTACAAAGTCCGACCCATCGCTCTCAACAACCGTGGTCTCATTTAGGGACCATCAACGAATTACCGTTAAAAATGGATTAAAAAAAATTATGGGAGGTACTAAAATGGAATAAAAAGAGGTGTGTCCTGACTAGGCAGTCTAGTTCTATGTTGCTGCACTGTTTTGGAATCTTTAGGGTCACATGGCCTGGACGCGATTGAGATAAAATGCTAATATTTGCATTAAAGAAATGATTGAAAGTAAATCAAGTATTTAAATGGAATATAAAGAGGTGTGTCCTGACTAGGCAGTCTAGTACTATGTTTGTACACTCATTTGGAGTCTTTGGGTCACATTGCCTGGAAGCTATTGAGCTAAAATGCTAATATTTACATTATTAAAATTATAAAAAAAATAAATGAGGTAATTAAATATTAGTTTAATGTCATATGATCAAAATTAAAGTGTTAACGTTCGACTCTACACTTAGATTCAAGTGTTAAGTGTGTTTGCGGTTTGTTTCTGTCTGGTTGTGATGACTTTCTGTTGTACTCACGCCAGTAAACCGAATCCAGTCTGGGGTTTGTAGCAGGTTTGTACTGTAGCAGGTTTGCATTGGTGCTGCAAACAGAGAGTGAGACACAAACATGGGGCTGTGATGGTTTCATTAAAGACAAGAGATGAGAAGAAGACTGGAGTCAGTGAGAAAACAAGGAAACAAAGTAACGTCAAACTTACGTCTGTGATCTGTCAGCATCTCCTCTCCCTCTGGTGCGGCAGTCAACACAGGAGTTTAAATATTGGCACAATGGTCAGCCAATCAGGTGTGAAAGCTTGAAATGTTTGGGGCGGGGCTTATTATTGAAAACATGTGCGCTGTGACTGAGGAGCCTGGTGGTTCAGTGGCTGCGGTGCGCGTTGAGCCGGAGTGTGGATATGGAGTGTGCGCCTGTGTGCCGCGCCACGCCGCGCGGCTTAAGTGAAGACCGACACGCGCCGGGCTGAGGTGGGATCCTGGCGGGGCCGGGCGCACCGCACTTCCTTGTATCTAAAGAAAAAAAGAAAAGAATGCATTTGAAATTGTATTGTAGCTTGAGCATGCACATGAGTTCATTTGTCAATGTGTGCCGTGATTTCATAGCGCTGTCCACGGTGATGAAATGAGCCTCGGTGTCGGCAGCGTCACGGGGCCACCTCATTTTATATTTCCAGATTGTGGCTATGTTTGCACTGAGTGTGTTTCTTTCATTTCAACAATGTAGCCATAATGGTCTCTGGTTTTATGAAGTTAATGTTGAGAATGTATCTTGTCTGCGGGGAATGAGTTACTTCAACTTTAACCATTTAGGAAACCAATTAAGTTTATTAACTCAAACAATTTAAGCATACAAAAGTATTTGATTTGAGTACAAGTAACTCAAGTATTTGTTGTTAAAGTAACTTGGGTAAAGTGCATTGTACTAATTCCATTCAGTTAATGAAAACTACTAAGTATGTGACACTTATGTGAAACGGATTTATCTGAACTGAAATGATCTTCTTTATACAAATGTTAATACTTAAGTTGAATTGACTCTTTTCTTTCTACTAAATCAAATTATTACATTCTACTTCTGACAACTTCAAATGGAGAGCGTAGATCAGTGTGTGAGCCATTACAACCTGATTGTGAGGACCAGAGACACATGGTGAGTTTCAAAGGGAACTCCTGCAGGAACCTGATCTTCATTCACTACTGCCACCAGGGCCACTGCCCCTCTAGGGTTGCTTCCAACTCATCCTGAAAAGGGAACAAACACATGTTCAGTGTTTTCAGTGTATTCAGACAAATCATTCAACTTAAAAAAGAAAACATGATGTCATCATCACTACTTGCGATGCAATAGTCAAATAGAAGCACTGTCAATAAAAAGGTAAACATGTTGCATGTATTATTTGTGAAATGTGGCGTTGTTTGTAGTTTAGTGTGTTTCCGCGTTTTCACGGCAGGGATGGCGTCTGCTGAGACGCTGGTTCCGCGGCTGCTGTGCGTTTGGCGCTGCGGCGGCGGTACGTGTCGTGTTTGCGCTGACTGTGTGCCCCGCCGCGCGGCTTAAGTGAGGACCGACACGCGCCGGGCCGAGGTGGGATCTCGGTGCCGTGTGCTGTGGCTGCGGTACGTGTGGCAACTGAGGAGCCTGGTGGTTCAGCGGCTGCGGTGCGCGTCGCGCCGTTGTGCGGATATGGAGGGTGCGCCTGTGCGCTGCGCCACGCCGCGCGGCTTAAGTGAAGACCGACACGCGCCGGGCCGAGGCGGGGCCGGGCGCACCGCACTTTTTTTATGAAGTTAATGTTGAGAATGTATCTTTAATGTATCTCGGTTTGCGCGGGCTCCGTGGCTGCTGTGCGCTCCGCGGCTGCGGTTCCGGTGCCGTGCGCTGCGGCGGCGGTACCTGTCGTAACTGGGGAGCCTTGTGGTTCCGCGGCCGCGGTGCGTGTCCTCACTTAAACTGTGAGGACTGTACTCAGGCCAGTAAACTAACCTGATCTTCATTCACTACTGCCACCAGGGCCACTGCCCCTCTTGGGTTGCTTCCAACTCATCCTGAAAAGGGAACAAACACATGTTCAGTGTTTTCAGTGTATTCAGACAAATCATTCAACTTAAAAAAGAAAACATGATGTCATCATCACTACTTGCGATGCAATAGTCAAATAGAAGCACTGCCAATAAAAAGGTAAACATGTTGCATGTATTATTTGTGAAATGTGGCGTTGTTTGTAGTTTAGTGTGTTTCCGCGTTTTCACGGCAGGGATGGCGTCTGCTGAGACGCTGATTCCGCGGCTGCTGTGCGTTTGGCGCTGCGGCGGCGGTACGTGTCGTGTTTGCGCTGACTGTGTGCCCCGCCGCGCGGCTTAAGTGAGGACCGACACGCGCCGGGCCGAGGTGGGATCTCGGTGCCGTGTGCTGTGGCTGCGGTACGTGTCGCAACTGAGGAGCCTGGTGGTTCAGCGGCAGCGGTGCGCCGGAGTGTGGATATGGAGTGGCTCGGGAACAAACACATGTTCAGTGTTTTCAGTGTATTCAGACAAATCATTCAACTTAAAAAAGAAAACATGATGTCATCATCACTACTTGCGATGCAATAGTCAAATAGAAGCACTGTCAATAAAAAGGTAAACATGTTGCATGTATTATTTGTGAAATGTGGCGTTGTTTGTAGTTTAGTGTGTTTCCGCGTTTTCACGGCAGGGATGGCGTCTGCTGAGACGCTGGTTCCGCGGCTGCTGTGCGTTTGGCGCTGCGGCGGCGGTACGTGTCGTGTTTGCGCTGACTGTGTGCCCCGCCGCGCGGCTTAAGTGAGGACCGACACGCGCCGGGCCGAGGTGGGATCTCGGTGCCGTGTGCTGTGGCTGCGGTACGTGTGGCAACTGAGGAGCCTGGTGGTTCAGCGGCTGCGGTGCGCGTCGCGCCGTTGTGCGGATATGGAGGGTGCGCCTGTGCGCTGCGCCACGCCGCGCGGCTTAAGTGAAGACCGACACGCGCCGGGCCGAGGCGGGGCCGGGCGCACCGCACTTTTTTTATGAAGTTAATGTTGAGAATGTATCTTGAATGTATCTCGGTTTGCGCGGGCTCCGTGGCTGCTGTGCGCTCCGTGCGCTCCGCGGCTGCGGTTCCGGTGCCGTGCGCTGCGGCGGCGGTACCTGTCGTAACTGGGGAGCCTGGTGGTTCCGCGGCCGCGGTGCGTGTCCTCACTTAAACTGTGAGGACTGTACTCATGAGTTTATTTGTCAATGTGTGCCGTGATTTCATAGCGCTGTCCACGGTGCTGAAATGAGCCTCGGTGTCGGCAGCGTCACAGGGTGACCTCATTTTATATTTCCAGATTGTGGCTATGTTTGCACTGAGTGTGTTTCTTTAATTTCAACAATGTAGCCATAATGGTCTCCAACAACGGTGAACAAAACAAACGCCACAGAAGCTGCAGTGCAAACTCCACCCACCTATAACTGCAGAGGAAAAACTACATGTCTACTATAAACTGCTTTCTATATTCCTTCCTGGTTGGATTTAAACACACATCTGCCAATTTATTAGGTACACATTTTCTGTTTATGAACACACTGATTGAAGGAGCCAATCACATGGCAGTAAGTCATTGCATTTAGGCAGGTAGACATGATCAGGACGCCCAAATCAAGTTCAAACAGACTATCAGCATTAGGAAGAAAGGTGATTCAAGGAGCTTTTAATGTGGCATGGTTACTGGTAGTATTTTTACAAACTGCTTGCACAACCACGGTGTGACAAACAGAAAATATCCAGTGATGCCATGTTGAGGTCAAAGATCAGCAGAAAGGCCATGCTAAGAAAGCAAAAGGAACTCAAATCAGCGCAACCAAAGTGTGCAGAACACCATCTGAAGGCACAACACATTGAACCTTGCCGAAAAATGACTGCCTCCGACGGGAACGCGCATCGGTTAAGAGGTAGTGAGCGTAGGTCTACTGGTAGATATAATACTGTATACAGGGTACACCCTATAAGTCGTTGTTTGAAGGAGCGATACTGACCAAATTCATTGTACATGCACCTGTTTTCCTCGACTGCTAATGCTGAAAAGATAGAGAATGTAAGCCCTAACAATCCAGAGTTACAGGGTGCAGTCACTTCTCGGCAGGCCCTGCCGAAATGTGACAGCACCCTGTAACTCTTTATTGCAAGAAGCAATATTGACCAAATTCACTGTACATGCACCTGGTTTCCTCTACTTTCCTCTCCTCTACTGATTCTTCCAATTAGCCACTCACAGTGTGACTCCTGGCTGCTGAGTTAGTTAGCACCAGTTAGTTACTAGAAACCCAAGCCTTTTTAGATGATTTATATTAATAAATACACCATTAAATAACGACTTAAGTGTCATTAATTATTTAAATTAATAAATAGCCTTTTCAATAATTACTTACATCACATTGGTTTTCTTAGGTTACAAAATACTGACCTGGGTTTTTTTCGTCATCACTTAGTAACAATAATAATAATAATAATAATAATAATAATAATAATAATAATATTCAGTGGAGCTCCACTTCAGGTTTTACTTGATACTCATTCCAAACTAAATGTTTATTTAAATATTAGTTTAAATGTCATATGATAAAAAAAAGTGTTAAAGTTTGAGTGTACACTTACAATTAAGTGTTAAGTGTGTTTGTTTCTGTTTGGTTGTGATGAGTTTCTGTTGTACTCACACCATCAAACCGAATCCAGTTCAGTCCGTCCATGAATACCAGTCCGGGTTTTGTAGCAGGTTTGCGTTGATGCTGCAAACAGAGAGTGAGACACAAACAGGTGACTGTGATCGTTTCATTAAAGACAAGAGATGAGAAGAAGACTGATGTCAGTGAATAAACAAGGAAACAAAGTAACGTCAAACTTACATCTGTGATCTGTCCCTCTGGTGCGGCTGTCAACACAGGAGTTTAAATATTGGCACAATGGTCAGCCAATCAGGTGTGAAAGCTTGAAATGTTTGGGGCGGGGCTTATTATTGAAAACATGTGCGCTGTGACTGAGGAGCCTGGTGGTTCAGTGGCTGCGGTGCGCGTTGAGCCGGAGTGTGGATATGGAGTGTGCGCCTGTGTGCCGCGCCACGCCGCGCGGCTTAAGTGAAGACCGACACGCGCCGGGCTGAGGTGGGATCCTGGCGGGGCCGGGCGCACCGCACTTCCTTGTATCTAAAGAAAAAAAGAAAAGAATGCATTTGAAATTGTATTGTAGCTTGAGCATGCACATGAGTTCATTTGTCAATGTGTGCCGTGATTTCATAGCGCTGTCCACGGTGATGAAATGAGCCTCGGTGTCGGCAGCGTCACGGGGCCACCTCATTTTATATTTCCAGATTGTGGCTATGTTTGCACTGAGTGTGTTTCTTTCATTTCAACAATGTAGCCATAATGGTCTCTGGTTTTATGAAGTTAATGTTGAGAATGTATCTTGTCTGCGGGGAATGAGTTACTTCAACTTTAACCATTTAGGAAACCAATTAAGTTTATTAACTCAAACAATTTAAGCATACAAAAGTATTTGATTTGAGTACAAGTAACTCAAGTATTTGTTGTTAAAGTAACTTGGGTAAAGTGCATTGTACTAATTCCATTCAGTTAATGAAAACTACTAAGTATGTGACACTTATGTGAAACGGATTTATCTGAACTGAAATGATCTTCTTTATACAAATGTTAATACTTAAGTTGAATTGACTCTTTTCTTTCTACTAAATCAAATTATTACATTCTACTTCTGACAACTTCAAATGGAGAGCGTAGATCAGTGTGTGAGCCATTACAACCTGATTGTGAGGACCAGAGACACATGGTGAGTTTCAAAGGGAACTCCTGCAGGAACCTGATCTTCATTCACTACTGCCACCAGGGCCACTGCCCCTCTAGGGTTGCTTCCAACTCATCCTGAAAAGGGAACAAACACATGTTCAGTGTTTTCAGTGTATTCAGACAAATCATTCAACTTAAAAAAGAAAACATGATGTCATCATCACTACTTGCGATGCAATAGTCAAATAGAAGCACTGTCAATAAAAAGGTAAACATGTTGCATGTATTATTTGTGAAATGTGGCGTTGTTTGTAGTTTAGTGTGTTTCCGCGTTTTCACGGCAGGGATGGCGTCTGCTGAGACGCTGGTTCCGCGGCTGCTGTGCGTTTGGCGCTGCGGCGGCGGTACGTGTCGTGTTTGCGCTGACTGTGTGCCCCGCCGCGCGGCTTAAGTGAGGACCGACACGCGCCGGGCCGAGGTGGGATCTCGGTGCCGTGTGCTGTGGCTGCGGTACGTGTGGCAACTGAGGAGCCTGGTGGTTCAGCGGCTGCGGTGCGCGTCGCGCCGTTGTGCGGATATGGAGGGTGCGCCTGTGCGCTGCGCCACGCCGCGCGGCTTAAGTGAAGACCGACACGCGCCGGGCCGAGGCGGGGCCGGGCGCACCGCACTTTTTTTATGAAGTTAATGTTGAGAATGTATCTTTAATGTATCTCGGTTTGCGCGGGCTCCGTGGCTGCTGTGCGCTCCGCGGCTGCGGTTCCGGTGCCGTGCGCTGCGGCGGCGGTACCTGTCGTAACTGGGGAGCCTTGTGGTTCCGCGGCCGCGGTGCGTGTCCTCACTTAAACTGTGAGGACTGTACTCAGGCCAGTAAACTAACCTGATCTTCATTCACTACTGCCACCAGGGCCACTGCCCCTCTTGGGTTGCTTCCAACTCATCCTGAAAAGGGAACAAACACATGTTCAGTGTTTTCAGTGTATTCAGACAAATCATTCAACTTAAAAAAGAAAACATGATGTCATCATCACTACTTGCGATGCAATAGTCAAATAGAAGCACTGTCAATAAAAAGGTAAACATGTTGCATGTATTATTTGTGAAATGTGGCGTTGTTTGTAGTTTAGTGTGTTTCCGCGTTTTCACGGCAGGGATGGCGTCTGCTGAGACGCTGGTTCCGCGGCTGCTGTGCGTTTGGCGCTGCGGCGGCGGTACGTGTCGTGTTTGCGCTGACTGTGTGCCCCGCCGCGCGGCTTAAGTGAGGACCGACACGCGCCGGGCCGAGGTGGGATCTCGGTGCCGTGTGCTGTGGTTGCGGTACGTGTGGCAACTGAGGAGCCTGGTGGTTCAGCGGCTGCGGTGCGCGTCGCGCCGTTGTGCGGATATGGAGGGTGCGCCTGTGCGCTGCGCCACGCCGCGCGGCTTAAGTGAAGACCGACACGCGCCGGGCCGAGGCGGGGCCGGGCGCACCGCACTTTTTTTATGAAGTTAATGTTGAGAATGTATCTTGAATGTATCTCGGTTTGCGCGGGCTCCGTGGCTGCTGTGCGCTCCGTGCGCTCCGCGGCTGCGGTTCCGGTGCCGTGCGCTGCGGCGGCGGTACCTGTCGTAACTGGGGAGCCTTGTGGTTCCGCGGCCGCGGTGCGTGTCCTCACTTAAACTGTGAGGACTGTACTCAGGCCAGTAAACTAACCTGATCTTCATTCACTACTGCCACCAGGGCCACTGCCCCTCTTGGGTTGCTTCCAACTCATCCTGAAAAGGGAACAAACACATGTTCAGTGTTTTCAGTGTATTCAGACAAATCATTCAACTTAAAAAAGAAAACATGATGTCATCATCACAACTTGCGATGCAATAGTCAAATAGAAGCACTGTCAATAAAAAGGTAAACATGTTGCATGTATTATTTGTGAAATGTGGCGTTGTTTGTAGTTTAGTGTGTTTCCGCGTTTTCACGGCAGGGATGGCGTCTGCTGAGACGCTGATTCCGCGGCTGCTGTGCGTTTGGCGCTGCGGTGGCGGTACGTGTCGTGTTTGCGCTGACTGTGTGCCCCGCCGCGCGGCTTAAGTGAGGACCGACACGCGCCGGGCCGAGGTGGGATCTCGGTGCCGTGTGCTGTGGCTGCGGTACGTGTCGCAACTGAGGAGCCTGGTGGTTCAGCGGCAGCGGTGCGCCGGAGTGTGGATATGGAGTGGCTCGGGAACAAACACATGTTCAGTGTTTTCAGTGTATTCAGACAAATCATTCAACTTAAAAAAGAAAACATGATGTCATCATCACTACTTGCGATGCAATAGTCAAATAGAAGCACTGTCAATAAAAAGGTAAACATGTTGCATGTATTATTTGTGAAATGTGGCGTTGTTTGTAGTTTAGTGTGTTTCCGCGTTTTCACGGCAGGGATGGCGTCTGCTGAGACGCTGGTTCCGCGGCTGCTGTGCGTTTGGCGCTGCGGCGGCGGTACGTGTCGTGTTTGCGCTGACTGTGTGCCCCGCCGCGCGGCTTAAGTGAGGACCGACACGCGCCGGGCCGAGGTGGGATCTCGGTGCCGTGTGCTGTGGCTGCGGTACGTGTGGCAACTGAGGAGCCTGGTGGTTCAGCGGCTGCGGTGCGCGTCGCGCCGTTGTGCGGATATGGAGGGTGCGCCTGTGCGCTGCGCCACGCCGCGCGGCTTAAGTGAAGACCGACACGCGCCGGGCCGAGGCGGGGCCGGGCGCACCGCACTTTTTTTATGAAGTTAATGTTGAGAATGTATCTTGAATGTATCTCGGTTTGCGCGGGCTCCGTGGCTGCTGTGCGCTCCGTGCGCTCCGCGGCTGCGGTTCCGGTGCCGTGCGCTGCGGCGGCGGTACCTGTCGTAACTGGGGAGCCTTGTGGTTCCGCGGCCGCGGTGCGTGTCCTCACTTAAACTGTGAGGACTGTACTCATGAGTTTATTTGTCAATGTGTGCCGTGATTTCATAGCGCTGTCCACGGTGCTGAAATGAGCCTCGGTGTCGGCAGCGTCACAGGGTGACCTCATTTTATATTTCCAGATTGTGGCTATGTTTGCACTGAGTGTGTTTCTTTAATTTCAACAATGTAGCCATAATGGTCTCCAACAACGGTGAACAAAACAAACGCCACAGAAGCTGCAGTGCAAACTCCACCCACCTATAGCTGCAGAGGAAAAACTACATGTCTACTATAAACTGCTTTCTATATTCCTTCCTGGTTGGATTTAAACACACATCTGCCAATTTATTAGGTACACATTTTCTGTTTATGAACACACTGATTGAAGGAGCCAATCACATGGCAGTAAGTCATTGCATTTAGGCAGGTAGACATGATCAGGACGCCCAAATCAAGTTCAAACAGACTATCAGCATTAGGAAGAAAGGTGATTCAAGGAGCTTTTAATGTGGCATGGTTACTGGTAGTATTTTTACAAACTGCTTGCACAACCACGGTGTGACAAACAGAAAATATCCAGTGATGCCATGTTGAGGTCAAAGATCAGCAGAAAGGCCATGCTAAGAAAGCAAAAGGAACTCAAATCAGCGCAACCAAAGTGTGCAGAACACCATCTGAAGGCACAACACATTGAACCTTGCCGAAAAATGACTGCCTCCGACGGGAACGCGCATCGGTTAAGAGGTAGTGAGCGTAAGTCTACTGGTAGATATAATACTGTATACAGGGTACACCCTATAAGTCGTTGTTTGAAGGAGCGATACTGACCAAATTCATTGTACATGCACCTGTTTTCCTCGACTGCTAATGCTGAAAAGATAGAGAATGTAAGCCCTAACAATCCAGAGTTACAGGGTGCAGTCACTTCTCGGCAGGCCCTGCCGAAATGTGACAGCACCCTGTAACTCTTTATTGCAAGAAGCAATATTGACCAAATTCACTGTACATGCACCTGGTTTCCTCTACTTTCCTCTCCTCTACTGATTCTTCCAATTAGCCACTCACAGTGTGACTCCTGGCTGCTGAGTTAGTTAGCACCAGTTAGTTACTAGAAACCCAAGCCTTTTTAGATGATTTATATTAATAAATACACCATTAAATAACGACTTAAGTGTCATTAATTATTTAAATTAATAAATAGCCTTTTCAATAATTACTTACATCACATTGGTTTTCTTAGGTTACAAAATACTGACCTGGGTTTTTTTCGTCATCACTTAGTAACAATAATAATAATAATAATAATAATAATAATAATAATAATAATAATAATAATAATATTCAGTGGAGCTCCACTTCAGGTTTTACTTGATACTCATTCCAAACTAAATGTTTATTTAAATATTAGTTTAAATGTCATATGATAAAAAAAAGTGTTAAAGTTTGAGTGTACACTTACAATTAAGTGTTAAGTGTGTTTGTTTCTGTTTGGTTGTGATGAGTTTCTGTTGTACTCACACCATCAAACCGAATCCAGTTCAGTCCGTCCATGAATACCAGTCCGGGTTTTGTAGCAGGTTTGCGTTGATGCTGCAAACAGAGAGTGAGACACAAACAGGTGACTGTGATCGTTTCATTAAAGACAAGAGATGAGAAGAAGACTGATGTCAGTGAAGAAACAAGGAAACAAAGTAACGTCAAACTTACATCTGTGATCTGTCTGGTGCCCTATTAAAACTCTTTTCCAGATGAGGCATTGCTACAACGATGACTTTGACAGTGTGTGGGTGTCACCATCCTCTTTCACTCACTTGAGCTTCACTAAAGAGTGCAGGTCGTCTCTCTTTTAGTTCGGCAAGGAGGAGCTGAATTCACAGTTTCTTCATGCCCGAGTGCTGCATATGTTGATGGAGACCTGTGACATAAAACACAAAGAGCTACTGATGGTGCTACGTCTGTTTTTCACTAGACTACTCATAGATATCAGTACATCAACTGACAGTTAATGTATTATTTATTCGAACTTACAATTGTACATTTATACTCAAATACATACACAAATATGAAAGAACTGTACACTATAGTGGCGGTGATTGACTGAACATCATATGTTGGGTGCACATTTAAACACAGGATCCAGGCAGCTTTCCAAGTTGCAATATTTTATTTCCAAGTAAACGGTAGTCGGTGATGAGGGGTAATGGTGGATGATTCTGTCTATATGAAAATGATAAAGGAAATATTACAATCTAGAAAGTATCAAATATACAATAAGAAATGAGGTTGTCTTAGACTAACATCAATAATACATCCACTCTTACTTTCCTCTCTTTAGCAAAGGATTAAACTCAGGAATCTAGTATAATGACACACAAGCAATAAGTAAGTCTTCATACAAGATGTAGTATCAACCAAATGAAACATTAAATGAGTGAACGTCCATAAAACTCACAGCCAGTGTCCCTTTGTTCTCGTGGATTGTTTGGAGGGAAAATAGGGGGGTCAAAGGGCGGAAGGGGCGTGTTATATAGGATTAGGGGTGTGGTCCAGGTAGGTGTGCCAGTGATGAGGCAGGTGAGGAGGAGACTTGGGATTTTAACAAATACATATACAATGGCCGTGCCACTTTAATATAAACCTAAAATTCGAAGGTAAAATCAATTATTAGTAATAATATACAAAGTGTTTACATTAAAAACAAAGTAACACGTCAACCACAAATCTATGGATCACACCAAGCATCTGAGAGACGTCTGAGCCAGCGGATCATTTCATCAGGACAGGCCGAGGTAACGCTGCTCTGCCCTGGGCACTGTGAGCACCGAGCGTCCGCAGAGGTCGGAGCTGATCACCTCCGACAACGTACCGCGCTGAAATCAGTTCCAGGTTGGATATTCAACAGACATTCGCTCCAGATCCAACGGCACCCTCCTCCTTCTCCACCCCGAGATAGGTGCACGATCACGGCTTGTACAAAGTCCGACCCATCGCTCTCAACAACCGTGGTCTCATTTAGGGACCATCAACGAATTACCGTTAAAAATGGATTAAAAAAAATTATGGGAGGTACTAAAATGGAATAAAAAGAGGTGTGTCCTGACTAGGCAGTCTAGTTCTATGTTGCTGCACTGTTTTGGAATCTTTAGGGTCACATGGCCTGGACGCGATTGAGATAAAATGCTAATATTTGCATTAAAGAAATGATTGAAAGTAAATCAAGTATTTAAATGGAATATAAAGAGGTGTGTCCTGACTAGGCAGTCTAGTACTATGTTTGTACACTCATTTGGAGTCTTTGGGTCACATTGCCTGGAAGCTATTGAGCTAAAATGCTAATATTTACATTATTAAAATTATAAAAAAAATAAATGAGGTAATTAAATATTAGTTTAATGTCATATGATCAAAATTTAACGTTCGACTCTACACTTAGATTCAAGTGTTAAGTGTGTTTGCGGTTTGTTTCTGTCTGGTTGTGATGACTTTCTGTTGTACTCACGCCAGTAAACCGAATCCAGTCTGGGGTTTGTAGCAGGTTTGTACTGTAGCAGGTTTGCATTGGTGCTGCAAACAGAGAGTGAGACACAAACATGGGGCTGTGATGGTTTCATTAAAGACAAGAGATGAGAAGAAGACTGGAGTCAGTGAGAAAACAAGGAAACAAAGTAACGTCAAACTTACGTCTGTGATCTGTCAGCATCTCCTCTCCCTCTGGTGCGGCTGTCAACACAGGAGTTTAAATATTGGCACAATGGTCAGCCAATCAGGTGTGAAAGCTTGAAATGTTTGGGGCGGGGCTTATTATTGAAAACATGTGCGCTGTGACTGAGGAGCCTGGTGGTTCAGTGGCTGCGGTGCGCGTTGAGCCGGAGTGTGGATATGGAGTGTGCGCCTGTGTGCCGCGCCACGCCGCGCGGCTTAAGTGAAGACCGACACGCGCCGGGCTGAGGTGGGATCCTGGCGGGGCCGGGCGCACCGCACTTCCTTGTATCTAAAGAAAAAAAGAAAAGAATGCATTTGAAATTGTATTGTAGCTTGAGCATGCACATGAGTTCATTTGTCAATGTGTGCCGTGATTTCATAGCGCTGTCCACGGTGATGAAATGAGCCTCGGTGTCGGCAGCGTCACGGGGCCACCTCATTTTATATTTCCAGATTGTGGCTATGTTTGCACTGAGTGTGTTTCTTTCATTTCAACAATGTAGCCATAATGGTCTCTGGTTTTATGAAGTTAATGTTGAGAATGTATCTTGTCTGCGGGGAATGAGTTACTTCAACTTTAACCATTTAGGAAACCAATTAAGTTTATTAACTCAAACAATTTAAGCATACAAAAGTATTTGATTTGAGTACAAGTAACTCAAGTATTTGTTGTTAAAGTAACTTGGGTAAAGTGCATTGTACTAATTCCATTCAGTTAATGAAAACTACTAAGTATGTGACACTTATGTGAAACGGATTTATCTGAACTGAAATGATCTTCTTTATACAAATGTTAATACTTAAGTTGAATTGACTCTTTTCTTTCTACTAAATCAAATTATTACATTCTACTTCTGACAACTTCAAATGGAGAGCGTAGATCAGTGTGTGAGCCATTACAACCTGATTGTGAGGACCAGAGACACATGGTGAGTTTCAAAGGGAACTCCTGCAGGAACCTGATCTTCATTCACTACTGCCACCAGGGCCACTGCCCCTCTTGGGTTGCTTCCAACTCATCCTGAAAAGGGAACAAACACATGTGCAGTGTTTTCAGTGTATTCAGACAAATCATTCAACTTAAAAAAGAAAACATGATGTCATCATCACTACTTGCAATAGTCAAATAGAAGCACTGTCAATAAAAAGGTAAACATGTTGCATGTATTAGTTGTGAAATGTGGCGTTACACTGTACTCACATCTTATACCAAACTGAGAATACAAGTGCGTGTCCTCACTTAAACTGTGAGGACTGTACTCACGCCAGTAAACCGAATCCAGTCTGGGGTTTGTAGCAGGTTTGTAGGTTTGTGCGCCACGCCGCGCGGCTTAAGTGAAGACCGACACGCGCCAGGCCGAGGTGGGATCCTGGCGGGGCCGGGCGCACCGCACTTCCTTGTATCTAAAAAAAAAAAAGAATGCATTTGAAATTGTATTGTAGCTTGAGCATGCGCATGATTTTATTTGTCAATGTGTGCCGTGATTTCATAGCGCTGTCCACGGTGCTGAAATGAGCCTCGCTGTCATATTAAAACTCTTTTCCAGATGAGGCATTGCTACAACGATGACTTTGACAGTGTGTGGGTGTCACCATCCTCTTTCACTCACTTGAGCTTCACTAAAGAGTGCAGGTCGTCTCTCTTTTAGTTCGGCAAGGAGGAGCTGAATTCACAGTTTCTTCATGCCCGAGTGCTGCATATGTTGATGGAGACCTGTGACATAAAACACAAAGAGCTACTGATGGTGCTACGTCTGTTTTTCACTAGACTACTCATAGATATCAGTACATCAACTGACAGTTAATGTATTATTTATTTGAACTTACAATTGTACATTTATATTCAAATACATACACAAATATGAAAGAACTGTACACTATAGTGGCGGTGATTGACTGAACATCATATGTTGGGTGCACATTTAAACACAGGATCCAGGCAGCTTTCCAAGTTGCAATATTTTATTTCCAAGTAAACGGTAGTCGGTGATGAGGGGTAATGGTGGATGATTCTGTCTACATGAAAATGATAAAGGAAATATTACAATCTAGAAAGTATCAAATATACAATAAGAAATGAGGTTGTCTTAGACTAACATCAATAATACATCCACTCTTACTTCCCTCTCTTTAGCAAAGGATTAAACTCAGGAATCTAGTATAATGACACACAAGCAATAAGTAAGTCTTCATACAAGATGTAGTATCAACCAAATGAATCATTAAATGAGTGAACGTCCATAAAACTCACAGCCAGTGTCCCTTTGTTCTCGTGGATTGTTTGGAGGGAAAATAGGGGGGTCAAAGGGCGGAAGGGGCGGGTTATATAGGATTAGGGGTGTGGTCCAGGTAGGTGTGCCAGTGATGAGGCAGGTGAGGAGGAGACTTGGGATTTTAACAAATACATATACAATGGCCGTGCCACTTTAATATAAACCTAAAATTCGAAGGTAAAATCAATTATTAGTAATAATATACAAAGTGTTTACATTAAAAACAAAGTAACACGTCAACCACAAATCTATGGATCACACCAAGCATCTGTGAGACGTCTGAGCCAGCGGATCATTTCATCAGGACAGGCCGAGGTAGCGCTGCTCTGCCCTGGGCACTGTGAGCACCGAGCGTCCGCAGAGGCGGAGCTGATCACCTCCGACAACGTACCGCGCTGAAATCAGTTCCAGGTTGGATATTCAACAGACATTCGCTCCAGATCCAACGGCACCCTCCTCCTTCTCCACCCCGAGATAGGTGCACGATCACGGCTTGTACAAAGTCCGACCCATCGCTCTCAACAACCGTGGTCTCATTTAGGGACCATCAACGAATTACCGTTAAAAATGGATTAAAAAAAATTATGGGAGGTACTAAAACGGAATAAAAAGAGGTGTGTCCTGACTAGGCAGTCTAGTTCTATGTTGCTGCACTGTTTTGGAATCTTTAGGGTCACATGGCCTGGACGCGATTGAGATAAAATGCTAATATTTGCATTAAAGAAATGATTGAAAGTAAATCAAGTATTTAAATGGAATATAAAGAGGTGTGTCCTGACTAGGCAGTCTAGTACTATGTTTGTACACTCATTTGGAGTCTTTGGGTCACATTGCCTGGAAGCTATTGAGCTAAAATGCTAATATTTACATTATTAAAATTATAAAAAAAAATAAATGAGGTAATTAAATATTAGTTTAATGTCATATGATCAAAATTAAAGTGTTAACGTTCGACTCTACACTTAGATTCAAGTGTTAAGTGTGTTTGCGGTTTGTTTCTGTCTGGTTGTGATGACTTTCTGTTGTACTCACGCCAGTAAACCGAATCCAGTCTGGGGTTTGTAGCAGGTTTGTACTGTAGCAGGTTTGCATTGGTGCTGCAAACAGAGAGTGAGACACAAACATGGGACTGTGATGGTTTCATTAAAGACAAGAGATGAGAAGAAGACTGGAGTCAGTGAGAAAACAAGGAAACAAAGTAACGTCAAACTTACGTCTGTGATCTGTCAGCATCTCCTCTCCCTCTGGTGCGGCTGTCAACACAGGAGTTTAAATATTGGCACAATGGTCAGTCAATCAGGTGTGAAAGCTTGAAATGTTTGGGGCGGGGCTTATTATTGAAAACATGTGCGCTATGACTGAGGAGCCTGGTGGTTCAGTGGCTGCGGTGCGCGTTGAGCCGTCGTGTGGATATGGAGTGTGCGCCTGTGTGCCACGCCGCGCGGCTTAAGTGAAGACCGACACGCGCCGGGCTGAGGTGGGATCCTGGCGGGGCCGGGCGCACCGCACTTCCTTGTATCTAAAAAAAAAGAGAAAAGAATGCATTTGAAATTGTATTGTAGCTTGAGCATGCACATGAGTTCATTTGTCAATGTGTGCCGTGATTTCATAGCGCTGTCCACGGTGATGAAATGAGCCTCGGTGTCGGCAGGGTCACGGGGCCACCTCATTTTATATTTCCAGATTGTGGCTATGTTTGCACTGAGTGTGTTTCTTTCATTTCAACAATGTAGCCATAATGGTCTCTGGTTTTATGAAGTTAATGTTGAGAATGTATCTTGTCTGCGGGGAATGAGTTACTTCAACTTTAACCATTTAGGAAACCAATTAAGTTTATTAACTCAAACAATTTAAGCATACAAAAGTATTTGATTTGAGTACAAGTAACTCAAGTATTTGTTGTTAAAGTAACTTGGGTAAAGTGCATTGTACTAATTCCATTCAGTTAATGAAAACTACTAAGTATGTGACACTTATGTGAAACGGATTTATCTGAACTGAAATGATCTTCTTTATACAAATGTTAATACTTAAGTTGAATTGACTCTTTTCTTTCTACTAAATCAAATTATTACATTCTACTTCTGACAACTTCAAATGGAGAGCGTAGATCAGTGTGTGAGCCATTACAACCTGATTGTGAGGACCAGAGACACATGGTGAGTTTCAAAGGGAACTCCTGCAGGAACCTGATCTTCATTCACTACTGCCACCAGGGCCACTGCCCCTCTTGGGTTGCTTCCAACTCATCCTGAAAAGGGAACAAACACATGTTCAGTGTTTTCAGTGTATTCAGACAAATCATTCAACTTAAAAAAGAAAACATGATGTCATCATCACTACTTGCGATGCAATAGTCAAATAGAAGCACTGTCAATAAAAAGGTAAACATGTTGCATGTATTATTTGTGAAATGTGGCGTTGTTTGTAGTTTAGTGTGTTTCCGCGTTTTCACGGCAGGGATGGCGTCTGCTGAGACGCTGGTTCCGCGGCTGCTGTGCGTTTGGCGCTGCGGCGGCGGTGCGTGTCCTCACTTATACTGTGAGGACTGTACTCATGAGTTTATTTGTCAATGTGTGCCGTGATTTCATAGCGCTGTCCACGGTGCTGAAATGAGCCTCGGTGTCGGCAGCGTCACAGGGTGACCTCATTTTATATTTCCAGATTGTGGCTATGTTTGCACTGAGTGTGTTTCTTTAATTTCAACAATGTAGCCATAATGGTCTCCAACAACGGTGAACAAAACAAACGCCACAGAAGCTGCAGTGCAAACTCCACCCACCTATAGCTGCAGAGGAAAAACTACATGTCTACTATAAACTGCTTTCTATATTCCTTCCTGGTTGGATTTAAACACACATCTGCCAATTTATTAGGTACACATTTTCTGTTTATGAACACACTGATTGAAGGAGCCAATCACATGGCAGTAAGTCATTGCATTTAGGCAGGTAGACATGATCAGGACGCCCAAATCAAGTTCAAACAGACTATCAGCATTAGGAAGAAAGGTGATTCAAGGAGCTTTTAATGTGGCATGGTTACTGGTAGTATTTTTACAAACTGCTTGCACAACCACGGTGTGACAAACAGAAAATATCCAGTGATGCCATGTTGAGGTCAAAGATCAGCAGAAAGGCCATGCTAAGAAAGCAAAAGGAACTCAAATCAGCGCAACCAAAGTGTGCAGAACACCATCTGAAGGCACAACACATTGAACCTTGCCGAAAAATGACTGCCTCCGACGGGAACGCGCATCGGTTAAGAGGTAGTGAGCGTAGGTCTACTGGTAGATATAATACTGTATACAGGGTACACCCTATAAGTCGTTGTTTGAAGGAGCGATACTGACCAAATTCATTGTACATGCACCTGTTTTCCTCGACTGCTAATGCTGAAAAGATAGAGAATGTAAGCCCTAACAATCCAGAGTTACAGGGTGCAGTCACTTCTCGGCAGGCCCTGCCGAAATGTGACAGCACCCTGTAACTCTTTATTGCAAGAAGCAATATTGACCAAATTCACTGTACATGCACCTGGTTTCCTCTACTTTCCTCTCCTCTACTGATTCTTCCAATTAGCCACTCACAGTGTGACTCCTGGCTGCTGAGTTAGTTAGCACCAGTTAGTTACTAGAAACCCAAGCCTTTTTAGATGATTTATATTAATAAATACACCATTAAATAATGACTTCAGTGTCATTAATTATTTAAATTAATAAATAGCCTTTTCAATAATTACTTACATCACATTGGTTTTCTTAGGTTACAAAATACTAACCTGGGTTTTTTTCGTCATCACTTAGTAACAACAATAATAATAATAATAATAATAATAATAATAATAAGAATAATATTCAGTGGAGCTCCACTTCAGGTTTTACTTGATACTCATTCCAAACTAAATGTTTATTTAAATATTAGTTTAAATGTCATATGATAAAAAAAAAGTGTTAAAGTTTGAGTGTACACTTACAATTAAGTGTTAAGTGTGTTTGTTTCTGTTTGGTTGTGATGAGTTTCTGTTGTACTCACACCAGCAAACCGAATCCAGTTCAGTCCGTCCATGAATACCAGTCCGGGTTTTGTAGCAGGTTTGCGTTGATGCTGCAAACAGAGAGTGAGACACAAACAGGTGACTGTGATCGTTTCATTAAAGACAAGAGATGAGAAGAAGACTGATGTCAGTGAAGATATGGAGTGTGCGCCTGTGTGCCGCGCCACGCCGCGCGGCTTAAGTGAAGACCGACACGCACCGGGCTGAGGTGGGATCCTGGCGGGGCCGGGCGCACCGCACTTCCTTGTATCTAAAGAAAAAAAGAAAAGAATGCATTTGAAATTGTATTGTAGCTTGAGCATGCACATGAGTTCATTTGTTAATGTGTGCCGTGATTTCATAGCGCTGTCCACGGTGCTGAAATGAGCCTCGCTGTCATATTAAAACTCTTTTCCAGATGAGGCATTGCTACAACGATGACTTTGACAGTGTGTGGGTGTCACCATCCTCTTTCACTCACTTGAGCTTCACTAAAGAGTGCAGGTCGTCTCTCTTTTAGTTCGGCAAGGAGGAGCTGAATTCACAGTTTCTTCATGCCCGAGTGCTGCATATGTTGATGGAGACCTGTGACATAAAACACAAAGAGCTACTGATGGTGCTACGTCTGTTTTTCACTAGACTACTCATAGATATCAGTACATCAACTGACAGTTAATGTATTATTTATTTGAACTTACAATTGTACATTTATATTCAAATACATACACAAATATGAAAGAACTGTACACTATAGTGGCGGTGATTGACTGAACATCATATGTTGGGTGCACATTTAAACACAGGATCCAGGCAGCTTTCCAAGTTGCAATATTTTATTTCCAAGTAAACGGTAGTCGGTGATGAGGGGTAATGGTGGATGATTCTGTCTATATGAAAATGATAAAGGAAATATTACAATCTAGAAAGTATCAAATATACAATAAGAAATGAGGTTGTCTTAGACTAACATCAATAATACATCCACTCTTACTTTCCTCTCTTTAGCAAAGGATTAAACTCAGGAATCTAGTATAATGACACACAAGCAATAAGTAAGTCTTCATACAAGATGTAGTATCAACCAAATGAAACATTAAATGAGTGAACGTCCATAAAACTCACAGCCAGTGTCCCTTTGTTCTCGTGGATTGTTTGGAGGGAAAATAGGGGGGTCAAAGGGCGGAAGGGGCGGGTTATATAGGATTAGGGGTGTGGTCCAGGTAGGTGTGCCAGTGATGAGGCAGGTGAGGAGGAGACTTGGGATTTTAACAAATACATATACAATGGCCGTGCCACTTTAATATAAACCTAAAATTCGAAGGTAAAATCAATTATTAGTAATAATATACAACGTGTTTACATTAAAAACAAAGTAACACGTCAACCACAAATCTATGGATCACACCAAGCATCTGAGAGACGTCTGAGCCAGCGGATCATTTCATCAGGACAGGCCGAGGTAACGCTGCTCTGCCCTGGGCACTGTGAGCACCGAGCGTCCGCAGAGGTCGGAGCTGATCACCTCCGACAACGTACCGCGCTGAAATCAGTTCCAGGTTGGATATTCAACAGACATTCGCTCCAGATCCAACGGCACCCTCCTCCTTCTCCACCCCGAGATAGGTGCACGATCACGGCTTGTACAAAGTCCGACCCATCGCTCTCAACAACCGTGGTCTCATTTAGGGACCATCAACGAATTACCGTTAAAAATGGATAAAAAAAAAATTATGGGAGGTACTAAAATGGAATAAAAAGAGGTGTGTCCTGACTAGGCAGTCTAGTTCTATGTTGCTGCACTGTTTTGGAATCTTTAGGGTCACATGGCCTGGACGCGATTGAGATAAAATGCTAATATTTGCATTAAAGAAATGATTGAAAGTAAATCAAGTATTTAAATGGAATATAAAGAGGTGTGTCCTGACTAGGCAGTCTAGTACTATGTTTGTACACTCATTTGGAGTCTTTGGGTCACATTGCCTGGAAGCTATTGAGCTAAAATGCTAATATTTACATTATTAAAATTATAAAAAAAATAAATGAGGTAATTAAATATTAGTTTAATGTCATATGATCAAAATTAAAGTGTTAACGTTCGACTCTACACTTAGATTCAAGTGTTAAGTGTGTTTGCGGTTTGTTTCTGTCTGGTTGTGATGACTTTCTGTTGTACTCACGCCAGTAAACCGAATCCAGTCTGGGGTTTGTAGCAGGTTTGTACTGTAGCAGGTTTGCATTGGTGCTGCAAACAGAGAGTGAGACACAAACATGGGGCTGTGATGGTTTCATTAAAGACAAGAGATGAGAAGAAGACTGGAGTCAGTGAGAAAACAAGGAAACAAAGTAACGTCAAACTTACGTCTGTGATCTGTCAGCATCTCCTCTCCCTCTGGTGCGGCAGTCAACACAGGAGTTTAAATATTGGCACAATGGTCAGCCAATCAGGTGTGAAAGCTTGAAATGTTTGGGGCGGGGCTTATTATTGAAAACATGTGCGCTGTGACTGAGGAGCCTGGTGGTTCAGTGGCTGCGGTGCGCGTTGAGCCGGAGTGTGGATATGGAGTGTGCGCCTGTGTGCCGCGCCACGCCGCGCGGCTTAAGTGAAGACCGACACACGCCGGGCTGAGGTGGGATCCTGGCGGGGCCGGGCGCACCGCACTTCCTTGTATCTAAAGAAAAAAAGAAAAGAATGCATTTGAAATTGTATTGTAGCTTGAGCATGCACATGAGTTCATTTGTCAATGTGTGCCGTGATTTCATAGCGCTGTCCACGGTGATGAAATGAGCCTCGGTGTCGGCAGCGTCACGGGGCCACCTCATTTTATATTTCCAGATTGTGGCTATGTTTGCACTGAGTGTGTTTCTTTCATTTCAACAATGTAGCCATAATGGTCTCTGGTTTTATGAAGTTAATGTTGAGAATGTATCTTGTCTGCGGGGAATGAGTTACTTCAACTTTAACCATTTAGGAAACCAATTAAGTTTATTAACTCAAACAATTTAAGCATACAAAAGTATTTGATTTGAGTACAAGTAACTCAAGTATTTGTTGTTAAAGTAACTTGGGTAAAGTGCATTGTACTAATTCCATTCAGTTAATGAAAACTACTAAGTATGTGACACTTATGTGAAACGGATTTATCTGAACTGAAATGATCTTCTTTATACAAATGTTAATACTTAAGTTGAATTGACTCTTTTCTTTCTACTAAATCAAATTATTACATTCTACTTCTGACAACTTCAAATGGAGAGCGTAGATCAGTGTGTGAGCCATTACAACCTGATTGTGAGGACCAGAGACACATGGTGAGTTTCAAAGGGAACTCCTGCAGGAACCTGATCTTCATTCACTACTGCCACCAGGGCCACTGCCCCTCTTGGGTTGCTTCCAACTCATCCTGAAAAGGGAACAAACACATGTTCAGTGTTTTCAGTGTATTCAGACAAATCATTCAACTTAAAAAAGAAAACATGATGTCATCATCACTACTTGCGATGCAATAGTCAAATAGAAGCACTGTCAATAAAAAGGTAAACATGTTGCATGTATTATTTGTGAAATGTGGCGTTGTTTGTAGTTTAGTGTGTTTCCGCGTTTTCACGGCAGGGATGGCGTCTGCTGAGACGCTGGTTCCGCGGCTGCTGTGCGTTTGGCGCTGCGGCGGCGGTGCGTGTCCTCACTTAAACTGTGAGGACTGTACTCATGAGTTTATTTGTCAATGTGTGCCGTGATTTCATAGCGCTGTCCACGGTGCTGAAATGAGCCTCGGTGTCGGCAGCGTCACAGGGTGACCTCATTTTATATTTCCAGATTGTGGCTATGTTTGCACTGAGTGTGTTTCTTTAATTTCAACAATGTAGCCATAATGGTCTCCAACAACGGTGAACAAAACAAACGCCACAGAAGCTGCAGTGCAAACTCCACCCACCTATAGCTGCAGAGGAAAAACTACATGTCTACTATAAACTGCTTTCTATATTCCTTCCTGGTTGGATTTAAACACACATCTGCCAATTTATTAGGTACACATTTTCTGTTTATGAACACACTGATTGAAGGAGCCAATCACATGGCAGTAAGTCATTGCATTTAGGCAGGTAGACATGATCAGGACGCCCAAATCAAGTTCAAACAGACTATCAGCATTAGGAAGAAAGGTGATTCAAGGAGCTTTTAATGTGGCATGGTTACTGGTAGTATTTTTACAAACTGCTTGCACAACCACGGTGTGACAAACAGAAAATATACAGTGATGCCATGTTGAGGTCAAAGATCAGCAGAAAGGCCATGCTAAGAAAGCAAAAGGAACTCAAATCAGCGCAACCAAAGTGTGCAGAACACCATCTGAAGGCACAACACATTGAACCTTGCCGAAAAATGACTGCCTCCGACGGGAACGCGCATCGGTTAAGAGGTAGTGAGCGTAGGTCTACTGGTAGATATAATACTGTATACAGGGTACACCCTATAAGTCGTTGTTTGAAGGAGCGATACTGACCAAATTCATTGTACATGCACCTGTTTTCCTCGACTGCTAATGCTGAAAAGATAGAGAATGTAAGCCCGAACAATCCAGAGTTACAGGGTGCAGTCACTTCTCGGCAGGCCCTGCCGAAATGTGACAGCACCCTGTAACTCTTTATTGCAAGAAGCAATATTGACCAAATTCACTGTACATGCACCTGGTTTCCTCTACTTTCCTCTCCTCTACTGATTCTTCCAATTAGCCACTCACAGTGTGACTCCTGGCTGCTGAGTTAGTTAGCACCAGTTAGTTACTAGAAACCCAAGCCTTTTTAGATGATTTATATTAATAAATACACCATTAAATAATGACTTAAGTGTCATTAATTATTTAAATTAATAAATAGCCTTTTCAATAATTACTTACATCACATTGGTTTTCTTAGGTTACAAAATACTGACCTGGGTTTTTTTCGTCATCACTTAGTAACAACAATAATAATAATAATAAGAATAATATTCAGTGGAGCTCCACTTCAGGTTTTACTTGATACTCATTCCAAACTAAATGTTTATTTAAATATTAGTTTAAATGTCATATGATAAAAAAAAAGTGTTAAAGTTTGAGTGTACACTTACAATTAAGTGTTAAGTGTGTTTGTTTCTGTTTGGTTGTGATGAGTTTCTGTTGTACTCACACCAGCAAACCGAATCCAGTTCAGTCCGTCCATGAATACCAGTCCGGGTTTTGTAGCAGGTTTGCGTTGATGCTGCAAACAGAGAGTGAGACACAAACAGGTGACTGTGATCGTTTCATTAAAGACAAGAGATGAGAAGAAGACTGATGTCAGTGAAGAAACAAGGAAACAAAGTAACGTCAAACTTACGTCTGTGATCTGTCCCTCTGGTGCGGCTGTCAACACAGGAGTTTAAATATTGGCACAATGGTCAGCCAATCATGTGTGAAAGCTTGAAATGTTTGGGGCGGGGCTTATTATTGAAAACATGTGCGCTGTGACTGAGGAGCCTGGTGGTTCAGTGGCTGCGGTGCACGTTGAGCCGGAGTGTGGATATGGAGTGTGCGCCTGTGTGCCGCGCCACGCCGCGCGGCTTAAGTGAAGACCGACACGCGCCGGGCTGAGGTGGGATCCTGGCGGGGCCGGGCGCACCGCACTTCCTTGTATCTAAAGAAAAAAAGAAAAGAATGCATTTGAAATTGTATTGTAGCTTGAGTATGCACATGAGTTCATTTGTCAATGTGTGCCGTGATTTCATAGCGCTGTCCACGGTGATGAAATGAGCCTCGGTGTCGGCAGCGTCACGGGGCCACCTCATTTTATATTTCCAGATTGTGGCTATGTTTGCACTGAGTGTGTTTCTTTCATTTCAACAATGTAGCCATAATGGTCTCTGGTTTTATGAAGTTAATGTTGAGAATGTATCTTGTCTGCGGGGAATGAGTTACTTCAACTTTAACCATTTAGGAAACCAATTAAGTTTATTAACTCAAACAATTTAAGCATACAAAAGTATTTGATTTGAGTACAAGTAACTCAAGTATTTGTTGTTAAAGTAACTTGGGTAAAGTGCGTTGTACTAATTCCATTCAGTTAATGAAAACTACTAAGTATGTGACACTTATGTGAAACGGATTTATCTGAACTGAAATGATCTTCTTTATACAAATGTTAATACTTAAGTTGAATTGACTCTTTTCTTTCTACTAAATCAAATTATTACATTCTACTTCTGACAACTTCAAATGGAGAGCGTAGATCAGTGTGTGAGCCATTACAACCTGATTGTGAGGACCAGAGACACATGGTGAGTTTCAAAGGGAACTCCTGCAGGAACCTGATCTTCATTCACTACTGCCACCAGGGCCACTGCCCCTCTTGGGTTGCTTCCAACTCATCCTGAAAAGGGAACAAACACATGTGCAGTGTTTTCAGTGTATTCAGACAAATCATTCAACTTAAAAAAGAAAACATGATGTCATCATCACTACTTGCGATGCAATAGTCAAATAGAAGCACTCTCAATAAAAAGGTAAACATGTTGCATGTATTATTTGTGAAATGTGGCGTTGTTTGTAGTTTAGTGTGTTTCCGCGTTTTCACGGCAGGGATGGCGTCTGCTGAGACGCTGGTTCCGCGGCTGCTGTGCGTTTGGCGCTGCGGCGGCGGTGCGTGTCCTCACTTAAACTGTGAGGACTGTACTCATGAGTTTATTTGTCAATGTGTGCCGTGATTTCATAGCGCTGTCCACGGTGCTGAAATGAGCCTCGGTGTCGGCAGCGTCACAGGGTGACCTCATTTTATATTTCCAGATTGTGGCTATGTTTGCACTGAGTGTGTTTCTTTAATTTCAACAATGTAGCCATAATGGTCTCCAACAACGGTGAACAAAACAAACGCCACAGAAGCTGCAGTTTAAACTCCACCCACCTATAGCTGCAGAGGAAAAACTACATGTCTACTATAAACTGCTTTCTATATTCCTTCCTGGTTGGATTTAAACACACATCTGCCAATTTATTAGGTACACATTTTCTGTTTATGAACACACTGATTGAAGGAGCCAATCACATGGCAGTAAGTCATTGCATTTAGGCAGGTAGACATGATCAGGACGCCCAAATCAAGTTCAAACAGACTATCAGCATTAGGAAGAAAGGTGATTCAAGGAGCTTTTAATGTGGCATGGTTACTGGTAGTATTTTTACAAACTGCTTGCACAACCACGGTGTGACAAACAGAAAATATACAGTGATGCCATGTTGAGGTCAAAGATCAGCAGAAAGGCCATGCTAAGAAAGCAAAAGGAACTCAAATCAGCGCAACCAAAGTGTGCAGAACACCATCTGAAGGCACAACACATTGAACCTTGCCGAAAAATGACTGCCTCCGACGGGAACGCGCATCGGTTAAGAGGTAGTGAGCGTAGGTCTACTGGTAGATATAATACTGTATACAGGGTACACCCTATAAGTCGTTGTTTGAAGGAGCGATACTGACCAAATTCATTGTACATGCACCTGTTTTCCTCGACTGCTAATGCTGAAAAGATAGAGAATGTAAGCCCTAACAATCCAGAGTTACAGGGTGCAGTCACTTCTCGGCAGGCCCTGCCGAAATGTGACAGCACCCTGTAACTCTTTATTGCAAGAAGCAATATTGACCAAATTCACTGTACATGCACCTGGTTTCCTCTACTTTCCTCTCCTCTACTGATTCTTCCAATTAGCCACTCACAGTGTGACTCCTGGCTGCTGAGTTAGTTAGCACCAGTTAGTTACTAGAAACCCAAGCCTTTTTAGATGATTTATATTAATAAATACACCATTAAATAATGACTTAAGTGTCATTAATTATTTAAATTAATAAATAGCCTTTTCAATAATTACTTACATCACATTGGTTTTCTTAGGTTACAAAATACTGACCTGGGTTTTTTTCGTCATCACTTAGTAACAACAATAATAATAATAATAAGAATAATATTCAGTGGAGCTCCACTTCAGGTTTTACTTGATACTCATTCCAAACTAAATGTTTATTTAAATATTAGTTTAAATGTCATATGATAAAAAAAAAGTGTTAAAGTTTGAGTGTACACTTACAATTAAGTGTTAAGTGTGTTTGTTTCTGTTTGGTTGTGATGAGTTTCTGTTGTACTCACACCAGCAAACCGAATCCAGTTCAGTCCGTCCATGAATACCAGTCCGGGTTTTGTAGCAGGTTTGCGTTGATGCTGCAAACAGAGAGTGAGACACAAACAGGTGACTGTGATCGTTTCATTAAAGACAAGAGATGAGAAGAAGACTGATGTCAGTGAAGAAACAAGGAAACAAAGTAACGTCAAACTTACGTCTGTGATCTGTCCCTCTGGTGCGGCTGTCAACACAGGAGTTTAAATATTGGCACAATGGTCAGCCAATCATGTGTGAAAGCTTGAAATGTTTGGGGCGGGGCTTATTATTGAAAACATGTGCGCTGTGACTGAGGAGCCTGGTGGTTCAGTGGCTGCGGTGCACGTTGAGCCGGAGTGTGGATATGGAGTGTGCGCCTGTGTGCCGCGCCACGCCGCGCGGCTTAAGTGAAGACCGACACGCGCCGGGCTGAGGTGGGATCCTGGCGGGGCCGGGCGCACCGCACTTCCTTGTATCTAAAAAAAAAGAGAAAAGAATGCATTTGAAATTGTATTGTAGCTTGAGCATGCACATGAGTTCATTTGTCAATGTGTGCCGTGATTTCATAGCGCTGTCCACGGTGATGAAATGAGCCTCGGTGTCGGCAGCGTCACGGGGCCACCTCATTTTATATTTCCAGATTGTGGCTATGTTTGCACTGAGTGTGTTTCTTTCATTTCAACAATGTAGCCATAATGGTCTCTGGTTTTATGAAGTTAATGTTGAGAATGTATCTTGTCTGCGGGGAATGAGTTACTTCAACTTTAACCATTTAGGAAACCAATTAAGTTTATTAACTCAAACAATTTAAGCATACAAAAGTATTTGATTTGAGTACAAGTAACTCAAGTATTTGTTGTTAAAGTAACTTGGGTAAAGTGCATTGTACTAATTCCATTCAGTTAATGAAAACTACTAAGTATGTGACACTTATGTGAAACGGATTTATCTGAACTGAAATGATCTTCTTTATACAAATGTTAATACTTAAGTTGAATTGACTCTTTTCTTTCTACTAAATCAAATTATTACATTCTACTTCTGACAACTTCAAATGGAGAGCGTAGATCAGTGTGTGAGCCATTACAACCTGATTGTGAGGACCAGAGACACATGGTGAGTTTCAAAGGGAACTCCTGCAGGAACCTGATCTTCATTCACTACTGCCACCAGGGCCACTGCCCCTCTTGGGTTGCTTCCAACTCATCCTGAAAAGGGAACAAACACATGTTCAGTGTTTTCAGTGTATTCAGACAAATCATTCAACTTAAAAAAGAAAACATGATGTCATCATCACTACTTGCGATGCAATAGTCAAATAGAAGCACTGTCAATAAAAAGGTAAACATGTTGCATGTATTATTTGTGAAATGTGGCGTTGTTTGTAGTTTAGTGTGTTTCCGCGTTTTCACGGCAGGGATGGCGTCTGCTGAGACGCTGATTCCGCGGCTGCTGTGCGTTTGGCGCTGCGGTGGCGGTACGTGTCGTGTTTGCGCTGACTGTGTGCCCCGCCGCGCGGCTTAAGTGAGGACCGACACGCGCCGGGCCGAGGTGGGATCTCGGTGCCGTGTGCTGTGGCTGCGGTACGTGTCGCAACTGAGGAGCCTGGTGGTTCAGCGGCAGCGGTGCGCCGGAGTGTGGATATGGAGTGGCTCGGGAACAAACACATGTTCAGTGTTTTCAGTGTATTCAGACAAATCATTCAACTTAAAAAAGAAAACATGATGTCATCATCACTACTTGCGATGCAATAGTCAAATAGAAGCACTGTCAATAAAAAGGTAAACATGTTGCATGTATTATTTGTGAAATGTGGCGTTGTTTGTAGTTTAGTGTGTTTCCGCGTTTTCACGGCAGGGATGGCGTCTGCTGAGACGCTGGTTCCGCGGCTGCTGTGCGTTTGGCGCTGCGGCGGCGGTACGTGTCGTGATTGCGCTGACTGTGTGCCCCGCCGCGCGGCTTAAGTGAGGACCGACACGCGCCGGGCCGAGGTGGGATCTCGGTGCCGTGTGCTGTGGCTGCGGTACGTGTGGCAACTGAGGAGCCTGGTGGTTCAGCGGCTGCGGTGCGCGTCGCGCCGTTGTGCGGATATGGAGGGTGCGCCTGTGCGCTGCGCCACGCCGCGCGGCTTAAGTGAAGACCGACACGCGCCGGGCCGAGGCGGGGCCGGGCGCACCGCACTTTTTTTATGAAGTTAATGTTGAGAATGTATCTTGAATGTATCTCGGTTTGCGCGGGCTCCGTGGCTGCTGTGCGCTCCGTGCGCTCCGCGGCTGCGGTTCCGGTGCCGTGCGCTGCGGCGGCGGTACCTGTCATAACTGGGGAGCCTGGTAGTTCCGCGGCCGCGGTGCGTGTCCTCACTTAAACTGTGAGGACTGTACTCATGAGTTTATTTGTCAATGTGTGCCGTGATTTCATAGCGCTGTCCACGGTGCTGAAATGAGCCTCGGTGTCGGCAGCGTCACAGGGTGACCTCATTTTATATTTCCAGATTGTGGCTATGTTTGCACTGAGTGTGTTTCTTTAATTTCAACAATGTAGCCATAATGGTCTCCAACAACGGTGAACAAAACAAACGCCACAGAAGCTGCAGTGCAAACTCCACCCACCTATAGCTGCAGAGGAAAAACTACATGTCTACTATAAACTGCTTTCTATATTCCTTCCTGGTTGGATTTAAACACACATCTGCCAATTTATTAGGTACACATTTTCTGTTTATGAACACACTGATTGAAGGAGCCAATCACATGGCAGTAAGTCATTGCATTTAGGCAGGTAGACATGATCAGGACGCCCAAATCAAGTTCAAACAGACTATCAGCATTAGGAAGAAAGGTGATTCAAGGAGCTTTTAATGTGGCATGGTTACTGGTAGTATTTTTACAAACTGCTTGCACAACCACGGTGTGACAAACAGAAAATATCCAGTGATGCCATGTTGAGGTCAAAGATCAGCAGAAAGGCCATGCTAAGAAAGCAAAAGGAACTCAAATCAGCGCAACCAAAGTGTGCAGAACACCATCTGAAGGCACAACACATTGAACCTTGCCGAAAAATGACTGCCTCCGACGGGAACGCGCATCGGTTAAGAGGTAGTGAGCGTAGGTCTACTGGTAGATATAATACTGTATACAGGGTACACCCTATAAGTCGTTGTTTGAAGGAGCGATACTGACCAAATTCATTGTACATGCACCTGTTTTCCTCGACTGCTAATGCTGAAAAGATAGAGAATGTAAGCCCTAACAATCCAGAGTTACAGGGTGCAGTCACTTCTCGGCAGGCCCTGCCGAAATGTGACAGCACCCTGTAACTCTTTATTGCAAGAAGCAATATTGACCAAATTCACTGTACATGCACCTGGTTTCCTCTACTTTCCTCTCCTCTACTGATTCTTCCAATTAGCCACTCACAGTGTGACTCCTGGCTGCTGAGTTAGTTAGCACCAGTTAGTTACTAGAAACCCAAGCCTTTTTAGATGATTTATATTAATAAATACACCATTAAATAATGACTTCAGTGTCATTAATTATTTAAATTAATAAATAGCCTTTTCAATAATTACTTACATCACATTGGTTTTCTTAGGTTACAAAATACTAACCTGGGTTTTTTTCGTCATCACTTAGTAACAATAATAATAATAATAATAATAATAAGAATAATATTCAGTGGAGCTCCACTTCAGGTTTTACTTGATACTCATTCCAAACTAAATGTTTATTTAAATATTAGTTTAAATGTCATATGATAAAAAAAAAGTGTTAAAGTTTGAGTGTACACTTACAATTAAGTGTTAAGTGTGTTTGTTTCTGTTTGGTTGTGATGAGTTTCTGTTGTACTCACACCAGCAAACCAAATCCAGTTCAGTCCGTCCATGAATACCAGTCCGGGTTTTGTAGCAGGTTTGCGTTGATGCTGCAAACAGAGAGTGAGACACAAACAGGTGACTGTGATCGTTTCATTAAAGACAAGAGATGAGAAGAAGACTGATGTCAGTGAAGAAACAAGGAAACAAAGTAACGTCAAACTTACATCTGTGATCTGTCCCTCTGGTGCGGCTGTCAACACAGGAGTTTAAATATTGGCACAATGGTCAGCCAATCAGGTGTGAAAGCTTGAAATGTTTGGGGCGGGGCTTATTATTGAAAACATGTGCGCTGTGACTGAGGAGCCTGGTGGTTCAGTGGCTGCGGTGCGCGTTGAGCCGGAGTGTGGATATGGAGTGTGCGCCTGTGTGCCGTGCCACGCCGCGCAGCTTAAGTGAAGACCGACACGCGCCGGGCTGAGGTGGGATCCTGGCGGGGCCGGGCGCACCGCACTTCCTTGTATCTAAAGAAAAAAAGAAAAGAATGCATTTGAAATTGTATTGTAGCTTGAGCATGCACATGAGTTCATTTGTCAATGTGTGCCGTGATTTCATAGCGCTGTCCACGGTGATGAAATGAGCCTCGGTGTCGGCAGGGTCACGGGGCCACCTCATTTTATATTTCCAGATTGTGGCTATGTTTGCACTGAGTGTGTTTCTTTCATTTCAACAATGTAGCCATAATGGTCTCTGGTTTTATGAAGTTAATGTTGAGAATGTATCTTGTCTGCGGGGTATGAGTTACTTCAACTTTAACCATTTAGGAAACCAATTAAGTTTATTAACTCAAACAATTTAAGCATACAAAAGTATTTGATTTGAGTACAAGTAACTCAAGTATTTGTTGTTAAAGTAACTTGGGTAAATTGCATTGTACTAATTCCATTCAGTTAATGAAAACTACTAAGTATGTGACACTTATGTGAAACGGATTTATCTGAACTGAAATGATCTTCTTTATACAAATGTTAATACTTAAGTTGAATTGACTCTTTTCTTTCTACTAAATCAAATTATTACATTCTACTTCTGACAACTTCAAATGGAGAGCGTAGATCAGTGTGTGAGCCATTACAACCTGATTGTGAGGACCAGAGACACATGGTGAGTTTCAAAGGGAACTCCTGCAGGAACCTGATCTTCATTCACTACTGCCACCAGGGCCACTGCCCCTCTTGGGTTGCTTCCAACTCATCCTGAAAAGGGAACAAACACATGTGCAGTGTTTTCAGTGTATTCAGACAAATCATTCAACTTAAAAAAGAAAACATGATATCATCATCACTACTTGTGATGCAATAGTCAAATAGAAGCACTGTCAATAAAAAGGTAAACATGTTGCATGTATTATTTGTGAAATGTGGCGTTGTTTGTAGTTTAGTGTGTTTCCGCGTTTTCACGGCAGGGATGGCGTCTGCTGAGACGCTGGTTCCGCGGCTGCTGTGCGTTTGGCGCTGCGGCGGCGGTGCGTGTCCTCACTTAAACTGTGAGGACTGTACTCATGAGTTTATTTGTCAATGTGTGCCGTGATTTCATAGCGCTGTCCACGGTGCTGAAATGAGCCTCGGTGTCGGCAGCGTCACAGGGTGACCTCATTTTATATTTCCAGATTGTGGCTATGTTT